>NC_068397.1:1886047-2486047 GCF_023724105.1 Carassius gibelio
AACCTTTCCACTAGTTGGTTTTCTTTTACTCTAAACAGTACAAGTTTGACTATTTGTTCACGGCCTTTTAACCTTTTTGAACCACGTATATGATTTAGTTTAGGATTTATTTACACAAAAAGTTTTGTACCATTTTGATGAAGTAAAAAAACAAACATTTTTAACTCAGGGTCAAAACTGATCTGACGTATATTTTCCAATCTCACAGTAATATGTGCAAAGATTAATACAGTCTCTTTATGTCAGATATACCAGTGTGTTCTCATAGTGTTTCCGAATGCTGTAAAAAAGAAACATTTAGAAAATGTTCAGCTTCATACATGTTATCATTTTTTTTTTTTTTTTTTTTTTTTTACAGCAGCACTGTTACAGCTCTAGATAGAAATGTGGCTTTTTGACAAGTGACTCATTCGGGACAGAACCCAAGGATAAAATCACTCTAAAGGTCATGACCTACTGATGAATGTATTGAATCATCATTATCGAAACAGAGAATGTTTTCTCTCAAATGAAGCTGCTCAGGTTATTGTCATAATGTGGCATAACTGCTACACACAGGATGCTCTGATCACTGACAAGAAACTGAGTAAATTCATTTTGATCTCCATTTGAAATAACTATTTCCACGTGTAACAGAAATTGAGCGATAGTATCTGTTTGTAAAATCTCATGAGATGAAATATGTAAAACACATTGAATCTTTGGTATTGAGTGTGGTATGTCACGCATTGAGTATGTGGCAATATTTATAGATTTCTGATTCAGTGATAATGCAATTACCTGATGCATCCTTCATAAAATATATTTTAAAATGCAAGAAAATATCATTTGCACTTAGACATTGGTAGTAAAATTCACAAATGAGTTTGTATGTGAAATGATTAATAACATTTAAATAAATGCAACATTTTGTACAGTAGAATTTCTTTTTTTTATATATATTTATAACATTTGCAAAACAAGAGACAACTTGCCCCGACCTTATATTACACTTGTCAATAACAATGGGTTACAGGTTCAATGTGTAATTTAAAGTAAAGACTCTTCACTTGATATCCAACAGATATTATTTATGTTTTAGTTTTGAGGACAGATTGATTGAATCAGCTGTGTGTGAAATCAGCTCACGATACCACTGTTAAACAGGCTTTTATGGAGTTCGACTTTTGACTCAAAGCTTACTTTCTCTAACATTTCTACAGTCAGCTGAGGTCAACGCTTCTCTGAACAGAAAAGTTCATGTTTTGTAACCAGGTTTTTCACCGATCATCCCGAACGAGCTGCTGTGGGACATCACTATTACCCTTCAAACACACAAAACTTCAGCTTTTGTTAGAAACACAGAAAGAGTAAATCACTTCAGTCGAGGGGGCTGCGCAGTTCTTTTAAATCGTGCACATGTACAGTAAACTGTGGTGTCACAAAGGCAATAATACACCCTCACATGCTGAGCTAAAATTATACGAGTACGGTGCACACTGTCTCTGGGAAATGAAGCAGAATTCCCCTGGTTAATATAGACCAGCGCTGGTTTGGAGGTGAGACAGGGGACTGAGATCGTGTGTGTGTTATTGTGAGCGCAGTGTGTGTGTGTGTGTGTGTGTCGTCAGTGCACCTCCAGCCATTCTGACACTAACTGTGTGTAAAAACATGCTAAACAGAGACTCATGTCCCTAAACCCTCAAGCCCTAGACCACAGTGTTAAAGGAATAGTTCACACAGAAAATATATTGTGCTGAAAATGTGTTCATCTGAGATCAGGATGAGTTTGTTTCTTCATCAGGTTTGTAGAAATGTAGCACTGCATCAGTGTCTCATCAGTGGATGCTCTGCAGTGAATGGGTGCCGTCAGAATGAGAGTCTGATACAAACATCACAATAATCCACAGCACTCCAGTCCATCAGTGAACATCTGGAGAAGACAAAACCTGAAACACATCCAGCATTAAGATGATTTTAACTCAAACACATAGAGTCTATAATCCATAATAACACTTCCTCCAGTGCATTTTCATTTTTGAGTGAATTATTTCTTTAAAAAGACTTGATGGTATTTATTATTATTATTAAGTAGAACATTAACCTAGAAACAACCGAGAACTTAACAACACAAATAAGCAGTTTCTTCACACAATGTCCAGCGTCCGCTTGTGTTGTGACTTGTTCAGCATCTACTTCAGTGCATGACTTGATTTTACTTCTACATTGCGGAGCTGGAAAAGCAAACCATTTTAAAAATAGACTTTTACGGAAACTCAGAAGAGAAGCAGGCCGAGCTCAGCTTTGATGACCTGTGAGCAGGCGTTCGCACTGATTTCCATCAGGTTTTGTTTCCCATTGAACCGGGGCCGCAAACTGTCCTGCTTCTTATTTTTGGAGGTAAAAATAGCAGGAGGCAGAAGTGTGGACAGGAACCTCCTGAAAGGAGTGTCACTTTCGCTGCGATCACGTCTCACCTGGTAAGCAGAAGTGCTACCTGAGGAGAACCAGACTCAACTTACTTTACACATTAATTACCTTAAACATCCAACTTACAACATGCAGATACTATGTGCAGGAAAAGCTCTCAAATAACATCATAAATACTATCAATATTTCAGAAAATACCTTGGATTTTAACTTCAAATCCTCATTATATAAGGAGTTCCAATGAAAATGCCCCTAAAAGTCAAAAATGAGATAAATGCTCATGTGCTTTCACTTCAAATCCCAGTCTCAATCCATTACTGACAGAGACAGAAATGATATTTTTAATAAAACCGTCAGAATAAGAGGCTTTCCATCTGAATTCAGTGGACACTGAATCTGACCCACTCAGAAATAAATAAAACCAAAAAAAAAAAAAAAAAGATTATTCAAGAAATACACTTTCTTATGTACTTAGGTCTATGTAAGATGAAACGGGATTCTCAAACAAACAAACAAAATAAATAAAGATAAAAAATAAAAGCAGGCAGATTTGGATTTCTGACGAGTGATTTCTGTGTGGGTGTCTGGACAGAGTTTGGGGACGAGTGTGACTCTGTGTTTTCTGCTGCCCTCTTCTGGTCAAATGTTCAGAAGTGTTCAGGCTTGTGGGATCATCTGTTTGACCTCTTTAGCGATGTTTTGACACAAAATACAGACTAAGCATTATATTACAATTGTATTAAATGAGTAATGTTGCACTTGAGCATCATTAATAATTAGTTTAGTGTTTTAAAGTACGGTGTGTTACACAATACTGTTAGTTACTGTGACAGTATTTATAATACACACCAGTCAGTTACCGACTCAACATAGGTTGATAAAACATTTGAAAACATGATCACTTATTTGACATCTAGCAGCACAATATGTTTGATTTTACACTCGAGTTACTGAAAACTGATTCATTTCAACGCTAAACCACTGAAACAAATAAATGACAAAAATGTGAATTAAACACTCTTTTATATGACATGTCTTTAACTGCATGGATTAACATTTAAATTAAACATGTGATGCAGTGCACGTACATGCATGATGTTACGCTGCTTTTATATTTAAGAAATAACTGCATGTAATGTAATCTTTGTGGATATATCTTTAACTACACCACACACCAAACCTGTCTCTAAACTTACCATAAGTGATAAGAAAAAGTGTTACTTTAGGTATAAAGCCTAATCATTCGGTAAGTACATGTTAATTAATATCACTCATAATAGTGATGTAATTACACTCTAGTAATGACTCTTTAACATAAAGTGTGTCTGTGTTTTGCAATGCAACATGAACACAGTAAGTGCATTGTACATACCAACTAGTATTTTGCCATATAAGTATAATCTTAAATGTTTGATAGAATTATTCAGCTAATTAATACCAAATTAAGTTACCTTCATTTTGCAAATAAATCAAATATATCTCCGTTTATTCCTTAGAAAAACAAACATATTATTCTATAACAATTATTTCTGAACTATTTCATAGTAGTGAGAGTGAGTTTTTCAAACCAAAATAAAGATTTATGAAATGTATGCATATTTGATTACAAATTAGCTTTTTTATTGGTAATACTTTATTTTGATAGTCATTCTACTAACATGAGTAATTTAGCAGCTATATGTCAAATTAGAGTATTAGTAGATATTGTCTGTTTAATATCTTCTAACACTTTTGCAACTAAACCTAAACCTAAGCTCCAGTCTCCTCTGAGAGTTAGTGGACATTTGAATGTTTTGATCATTTCACGCTAAAAAATTAAATCAAAATGACTTGTAATGCAGCCTGATGTAGCTATTCATATCTGATAAAAACAACGAGCTGGGTGTGTGTGTGTGTGTGAGGCTGGCACCGCTCGAGCTGGGTGTGTGTGTGAGTGTGTGTATGTGTGTGAGTGAGTGTGTGTGTGTGTGTGTGTGTGTGTGTGTGTGTGTGAGGCTGGCACCGCTCGAGCTGGGTGTGTGAGTGTGTGTGTGTATGTGTGTGAGTGAGTGTGTGTGTGTGAGTGTGTGTGTGTGTGTGTGTGTGTGTGAGTGTGTGTGTGTGTGTGTGTGTGAGGCTGGCACCGCTCGAGCTGGGTGGTTTGTGTGTGTTTTCAGATGACAGCTCTATGGGTGGTCCCAGCGGCGCGAAAGCCCCCAGCAAATGAAGCAACACTGTACACTCTCTTCTGCTTTAAAAGCCGACAGCTGCTCGTGCGCCTCAGATGTTTAACTTTTAGGTTAAGTAAATCAAACACCGAGATCAAGGCGAATGGATTCATCATCTATGAAAGTGTTCAGCCTCTCGACGAGGGGAACGAGATCAGATCAGTGAAGTCAAATCAGCATCACATGAAGGAAAGAGCTAAGATGAAGCTCGGAGAAAGCCGATGGTGTGTGGCTCGGTGCATTCTGGGACGGAGGTGGCAGAGATCTGTCACTCAGAGGGACTGGCACGGGTCCAGGACATTTTCAATTTCAGGAACTCGAGGTACAACAATAAACAAGGCCCCTTCATTCTGGGATCCCTGATGGGAGATCAAAAAGGGAAGGCATGAACATAGACAGAACAAGCAGAACATGCATTGTGGCGTTATTTTTTAGTCAAAAGTTATGAGCGTGTAAGACATGCTCACGAGCACGTTACGTTATTTCCAGAGGTGGGTAGTAACGAGTTACATTTACTTCGTTACATTTACTTGAGTAATTTTTCGGGGTAACTAATACTTTTCGGAGTATATTTAAAGATGGGTACTTTATACTCTTCCTTGAGTAAATTTTTTGGGGAAAAATCTGTACTTTTACTTCGTTACTGTGGGCGACACTCCTCTCGTTACTTTATCTTAATGCAATAAATGTTATAAATGCTTCAGTTTATTCCAAACGCGCCGTCTACTTTTCTCTGGGAAATGAGCGATGCCCATTCGCGAATGATTCATTCTTTTGAGTCAATTCTGTTCAAAGGCTTGATCAAACCAATTGGCAAACGAGTGAATTGGTTCATGAATCAGTTTGAAGGAGTCGTTCAGTTCCCTGCCGCACGCACTGAGCGACTGAAGGCGTTCACGTTTAACATCAGCAGCGTTGAAAACGGGGCTATGGAACTGCACTGAATTGAAAGCAAATCTGCAAAGGCTATTATTTGCTTGCGATGGAGATCCTTATTAGATGAACGCGTGTGCTGTCTACTGTTTATCAGGTAATAACTTGGGCTACATTCGATTACAGTCAGGCCCGTCGCGACAAGGCAGGCAAACCAAGCAATTTTTTGGGGCCCCGAGCTGGCCTGGGGCCCCAAGACAACGACTGGTTAAGAATAAAATGCAACGACACTGTGTGAGCGCCCCTTCGATCGTCAATGCAGTAACGTGCAATGACACTGTTTTCGGGATCCCCCTCAAGGGGCCCCTCTCTGGAGTCGCTGACAGCAGCCAACGTGATCTCTGCTGCCGGCAAAATACAAAACCTTCTCGGCAGTCATGAAGCCGAATTATGCTTCAGGAAACCAGAAGAGAAAGGAAGAGGAGGATAAGAAAAAACAAAACAAGATAGTGGTAAGTGATAAATTACACTGGATATAATAGCTCAACCTGTCAGTCTTGTACAAATGGTGTAATTTTGCAGCAGGTAGGCTAGCAAAAATATGTTTATGTTAGCTACCTGCCTGAGGGCAAATGCTGCTTGTAACGAACAGTTAGTGCATTTTTTTTTTCGAAAGGAAGGAATATGATTACTGTAACATGTTTTTTAACGGGATAAGGAAGACGCAGAACAGAAATCGCGTACTGCAAGGAGTCAGCAGTGGTTTGATTTGAGGGCGAGGGCAAATGTAAAGAGAACGTCATGGCCTGTGTCGATTTTGAATTAATTAATAAAAATAGGTCATTGCACTTATATCAAATCACGATATGTACTAATATCTGTAAATATTAAGCCGGAACAGTCTATTTAAATATGAATCCTGCATGTTCTGCTCGTCTCTGTTAATGAATGGAGCAGAATCGCGACTTCCTTTACACTGAAGCGCACGTGACGCTCGCGGTAATTTCAGCGTCTGCTGTCACACTAAAGACGTGAACACATGAACAACATCTCCAGAACTGCTCTGACAGTCACTCCATGAGCATTCGACCGTTTGATTTGAATAAATGGTACATCAACCTGTCAAAATAAAAGTCCTGTTTTAGACAAGTATTTGCCAGAGATATATTACTATTGTTCAGCAGAACATAGTCTACTGCCAAAAAAAATCTAACTTTTTTTTAAGGTTTAATCACACAAAATTTCTTCCATGTTTATTTTTAATAGTAAATCCCCTTTGTTTACCAAAAGGTTAAGTTTTCTTAATTTTCAATAATTTAAATATAAATTAAATTAATGTTTTGTGTTTAATGTTTAATGTGCATCTTAAATGCACTTAATTCATCTGTCAACTTTATTGTCATTGTTCACAGTACAATATATAATTATAGATGATATCCTGCACAGCCCAGAGTTTAAACTGATAAGTGTGTGCTGTCATATTATTGCAAATCACTATTGAATTCCCACCAAACTATTTGATTTTAATGGTGGTTTCTGAGAGTGAATGAAATCTAGACTGTCAGTGAAAATGATCTTTAATAATGTAAATGTTATTTGCTCTCTTTATGAACAATGAAAGATTAGTAGCAATATTTATATCACATTAACTTTCAATGTTAAATTCACATTTAATATAAAGTCAGTCATATTAAAAATATGTTATGGCATGACACTAATATTTGTTACTTGAGTAAACAGACAGGGTTTTATAATAAATTACATAAATTGGAGTAAAGGCTGATGAAATATATACATTTATACACACACACATACATTGTATCTATATATCTAAATAAAAATAGGCTCCGTATATATGACCCAAAGTAACTAGTAACTAACTAATTGAGTAGATTTTTTACCCGATACTCTTTTACTCTTACTCAAGTAACTATTCAAGACTAGTACTTTTACTTTTACTTAAGTAAATATTTCTAGAATTACTTTTACTTTTACTTGAGTAAAGTTTTTGGGTACTCTACCCACCTCTGGTTATTTCACACACGCAAAAATGAACCTTCAGCTGGCATGATAAAAGTACGAGCGAGCGAGCGCCGGGCATACTCTCATAGGTTAACTCTGCTCGTGCAGCGGGCTTCTGCTCACTCGAGTCTACATGACTTTTGACAATTTGGGGATGGAAACCAAGGAGGGCACTGACCCTCTTATGATTGGTCACTTTCACACGGGGACATCCTTGTAGCTTGATTGACAGCTCTCAATACAGGAAGCACGGAGTTGGGTTAAGTTACCACCGAAGAAGAGTGGGAATGAATTAGAATGAGTTTTCTAATATACATAAAATATCTCTGCACGTATAAAATGCTGCGCAGATCATAGTTAAATCAATTACCATCGATGAATATATTAGCGAACGATGAAGCCTACGTTTTGTTAAGTAAGTTAACGTTAAATATCTTCTAACTGAATCATAACAATTGTTTTCACATGTACTTTTACAAGTGAAAACAATTATGTTATGATTCAGTTAGCCTAACATTAGTTGTCTAAGATGCAGTTTTTAAAGATTAAACATTTTAAAATGAGTGTCGGGCAATCAGCATCACAAGTATTGGCTAAGGCGTTAGCTACAGAACGAATAGACTAGCTAGTTATGTTACTTGTTGCTCAAAAAGATGTAACGCTAATGTTAACTTAACAAAACGTAGGCTTCATAAGGCCCCCAAATTGTCAAAAGCCAGCAGGATTCCACTGCACGAGCAGAGTTAACCTATGAGAGTATACCAGGCGCTCGCTCGCAGCTACATGTACACCTCTCGGTTGTTCAATTTGTGCGCGAATTTTATCATGCCAGCTGAAGGTTCATTTTTGCGTGTGTGAAATAACATAATGTGCTCGTGAGCATGTCTTACATGCTCATAACTTTTGACAAAAAAATAACGCCATAATGCAGCCTCTCGCCGTCTCTTTCTCTTCCTTTGCTGCTTTTAAGCCTCTCGCTTTGACACACACACACACACACACACACACACACACACACAGAACGTTGCTATAGTAAAGTATTCCAAGATCTATCACATTTATTTAAAAAATTTATTTTACTTGAAAGTGACATCACTGGAGTTTTCACAAGAGTTCTACTCTCATTTAACATTCATAATGTGTTGTGTTTACAGAAATAAATAAAACGCTATCTCTTTATTATTATTTTTGTTTACTATTTATAGAAGTCATATAGTTGATTCTAGCTAAAATACCGTACACTTTAACATTCAGAATATCCCAACATACACACTGTGAATCATCTGTGAGAAAACACACTGCTGTTTATCACTACATGACATTATTAGATATGAATAGAATGTTTAAAATCTCACAAAACTTGAATTCTGAAATTTCTGTTCAAAAACGAAAGAGTCATGTTTCATAACACGGCCGTGAAACATTTTCCTGTGATAAAAGTTACATTACTAAAGAAAAAACTTGAGTGGCATCAAATTTATGTTGTGGTTGTGGCCCTAACACAAATATATTACTGCGCCACAGAAATAACCCACTAAACATGCCAGTGAAAGCTATATCTAAGCCATAAAAAAACATTAATAGATCATAAACCTTTCCATACACTCTTCATAACACAGCTCACATATAAACAGGGTTCTGTGGCAGGACAGGGCTGTGTGGTGCAAAACAAGTCGGAAACTAAAAAAATAAACACTTTCAGTATGTGAAACTATGTTTTTTTTGTTGTTGTTGCATTATTTTATAAAAGGTTTTCCAGTTATTTTAAACCTCAACCTTTCATTCTGCAGCAGAAGAACATAAATCAGAAAATATATGATTTTTTGCATTTTATTTTTTAAATGCATTTTTTTTTTCAATAATTTTTCAATATTTCACTGCAAAAAACAAACATAAAATATATTTTAAAATGTATTTCCCACCTCTATAATGCTTTTTTGGGAAATAATAAAACAGACGAAAGACATTTTTGGAAAAAGTGAAATCTGTAAAAATCCCATGATGTTAAGGATCGAGACGTTGTCTCTGTTCAGTGACGTCTGAAATGCTCTTTCACATTTTCCAACTGTTTTAATAGGACTGAGAATTTACACACCAGTCCATCCTCTCCACACACACACACACACACACACACACGAGCGCAGAGGTCTGTTCTTCATCAGCGTAGGCCAGCACCAGCTGGAAGCTCTCTCACTGTCTATAATCCATTATCAGAGTAAATGGATGTACTCCCAGAGAGATCCTTCAGAGCTAAACATGGACAAAAGAGTCGACCCAATCCCTCCAACAGTGACTCAGCAGCACAGAAACAACCCTCACATTGTTTCAGAGCCCAGCGCGCGGCGTTCAGCAGGCTTCGAGATCACATTCAGCAGCAAATGAAGATTTTACAGACGGGACAAGTTGAGAGATCTTTTGGTGAAGGTCCTACAAACATCTCCGAAGCTCAGATCACTCTCTGTAAGTCTGTGAAGGTTTGCTCTGGACCTCCCTGAAGAGAACCAGGACATATCATCTGTTTCAGTTCAGTTTAGTCCTACAATGAAGTTTCTGTTTATTAATTATAGGGTGAATTCAGGTAAATTCACTTTTAGTGGAGTTCCAATTAGTCTGAATTAACCCTGTGTTTACCAGCAGTGCAAAGACAGATGTTTCAATTCAGGAAAAACACAGGCATCACTGTGCACTGTAGCAAATAACTGAAATCAGCTCATTCAAGAAGGAACGGTGCTGTTTACATTTTTTAATTCATTTATTATTTATTTACATTTTTTAATTTTCCAAACAAAACATACATCTCTCATTAGCGCCGCTCTTTATCATTACAGTGTAGGAATTATCATAAACCCATAAAAGTGTGTCTGTATTATTTTATATTTTACCGAGTGACTCTTCTCCTGTTCAGACTCTTTAATAAACTTTTAGCCTCTTGTCGACACCTCAGAGAAAGAAAACACGGGGTCACCGCCCGGCGTGACCTTAGCTTGTCCTCTGGTGACCTCTGGTGACCTCTGTGTTTGTCAGTCGGTCTGGTGAGCCGATCCGAGTGTTTCTGACAGACCGAGACCGTTTCCTGCAGTTACACAGCAGATTTATGAGCTCCGGGCCGCCCTGTCACGCCACAGTCATGGCTTTTCTCTTTCTCCTTCCCTGCATCAGTTCAGACCGTAACGTTCATATTATTATAGATTCAGCATCTGATAGCATGCATTCACTTATGCTTCCAAAAGCATTGGAAAGAAGAAACAGCTAATGGCAATAATAATAATAATAATACTATATTTATTATTAAATAATATATTAGATATTTAATATTAAATAGTGTTACTTTTAGGGTAAATTAGGACACTTTTACCTTTGCGATCATTGGGGGAAAGAAAAGACCCAATTACGTTTTTCTTTTAGCTGCTTGCACACATTTTCAAAACTATGCCTCTTTCTTTTTTTTTCTTTTTTTTTTTTTTTTTTACTTTACATTAAAATCCAGGAATTGCACACAAATAATGCAAAATGCCTGCATTCAAAATATCACAAACACATCTCAAATACAAACACCTTTGCAATAATATTAATTCCTGTGAACTTTGTGTTGTGTTTTGCAAAGAGTGTTTTATGAAATTGAAAACCGAGTCGAAGGCTGATTTGGTGTGTGCTTCTGATGAGGGTCAGCTTTCAGAAACTGTGACAAGGAAAGATACAAAAATATATACAAACAGATGAAACAACTAATAGCAATAATAATAATATATTATATCATACATGAATCTGAAATGTAGCAGGGTAAATTAGGAGACTTTTCCCTCCGAGATCAGTGGGGGACAGAGGAGATCTGGAGGCTGGTGTTGTGTGTGTGTGTGTGTGAGTGTGTGTGTGTGTGTGTGTGTGTGTGTGATCGCAGCACACACATCTGATCAGTCTCTGGATCATCCTGAGATCTGCACACATTGTTCCTTCAGAAGAAGCTCATCGTGGAGATAACAGTATTTGTGTAGCTACTCGTGTTTATTTGAACGATGAAGACAATGAGTCTGCGTCCGCATCAGGAAACAATAACTGAGGGACGATGGGAATAAAATGGTAAGAATGGAGATTGTGAGCTACTGATTGGGCTGTCTGCATAAACAGATGAGGACTGGGCCTACCTGCTCGAGGTGTGTGTGTGTGTGTGTGTGTGTGTGTGTGTGGTGAATCTGTGAGAACTCGGCAGAGGATGCGTTCTCTCAAAACACTGCTGTTTCTGGAGACGAGCCCGAGAAACTCTGCGTAGCTCACACACACTCTCTTGTGCTCGTGCCCGAGATTTACATCATTACATCACAGCGTCTAGAACTGCAACCAAACACCATCAACTCACGCGCTTCTCAGTTATTAATATTTGAAAACGCTTCAGTATAAGAGCAATGTGTGCGTGTGTGTGTGTGTGTGTGTGTGTGTCTAATGCTTCTATAGGTAGCCGATATCTCGTCCTGCTCATGAGATGCGGCTCCGGTCTCTTTCAATTAGACTTGTACAAATAAGTCCGATATGTTTTATGTTGCAAAATTTGTTATCATATCATTTTAGTTATTTATCAGAACCATAACACAGTTTATAACACAAACAGTTTGACCCTTTACTGTACTTTACCCTAACACAAAATAACTATAGTATTACTACAGATAATAACAATGATAATAATAATAATAACCTGGTTCCTGTAGTTAAATCATGGCAACTACAGATTAAACATGGTATTGTTATACTAACCATAGTTAATGCTGTACAATTGTGGTTATGGCAGACTAGTAAAAACAAACAACAACAACAAAAAAACTTTTACTATAATAAAATAAAACCATAATTTTCATAAGGGTATTATTATTAGCCTATTATTATTATTACTTATACATTTTTTTAACCAATAACAGTTCATAAAAGTCTGGTAAATTCATAAAACTGTTTGTAACACAAATAGTTTTACCCTTTACTACAAATAATAATAATAATAATAATAATAATAATAACCTGGTTCCTATAGTTAAATTGTGGTTACTACAAATGAAGCATGATTCTGTTACACTAACCATAGTTTAACCATGCTGCTTGTATTAAAACTGTGGTTATACAAATGGTAGGCTAATCAATATGGAAGAAAAATATAGTAATAAAAAAGACTATAATACAATACAAGGATATTATTCTTAGCCTATTATCATTATTATTATTATTATTATTATTATTACTTTCAGCAAATGAAAGTCTTGCACATTCAGAGAAAATTGCTTCAGCGTAGTAAAAAGAAAGAAAAAAGAAAGAAAGAAAGGATGACTAACGGAGCGGTCAGTGGAGTGAGGTGTAGATGGAGGCAGTGTTTACATGACCTCTGACCTCTGATAAGAGCTACATCAGCAGCCTCCTCACAGAGGAACGTTCATCACAGCTTTGGGTCACTCTTTATCTGAAGGTGTTCTCGTGACAGAGTGAGATTCATTATTTACATGTTCCTTACTAATGCAGAACTGATTGTGATATGATAATAACACGTGTCACAAGGACACCTTAAAAGAAAAGTATTTTTTTTATTATTACGAGAGCTTCTTCACTCTGTGCACTGGATTTAGTTTTGCTTGACTGTGTATAAAGTATAAAGAAAACTACCCATATGTGAAAAGCTGCTAACAAACAAAGTAAAATCATACACATAATAATTCATATAATAAAAATGAAAATGATTTCTTTCTTGCATTTTTTTTTTCTTCTCCATTACATCAGTGGAGAAAACCATCCACACAAATCGCAGCGGTTCATATCCTCTCATTGCTCCAGAAAGGCTTTCTCTCCTGCACATTTCAGTGCGTGGCCTGTATATTTGTTCTGGATTCACAAGTCAAACGTAAGCGTTCACACATGACCTCGAGGGCAGAATGTGGAGGGTACAGGGTCAGGAGGTGAAACCAGCCATCATTCAGCAAACAGCGTCTGGACGTCCCGCATCAGAACCACTGGAAACAGAAAGCAGCACTTTCGCCAAAGGCCCGGTATAATCCAGACAACTTAATTATTAGTCTCTTCACCTGACAATGAAGCAGCGCATAAACTAAGCATTCATTTAGTGTGTGTGTGTGTGTGTGTGTGTGTGTTTACCAATCACACGTCACGTGAAACAAAGCAAAACTGATTGACACTAAATATAGACGTCACTAAATGTTCTGATCGTTAATTAGAAAACACAGTTTTAAGGAAATAAATTACAGAACACATTTAGACAATCTTGTTCGTACTTTCAGGAATACAGACTGTAACTTTTACAAAAAATAAAATAAAAATAAAAATCATCTACTTTAATAATAATTCAAAATATATATATATATATCTTGTCCACACATTTTCCCAAACTTGCTGGTAATTTCATGAATTAAAGCTGTATCTGCTGTACGAATATTCAGAAAAACCTCCACTTACTCTTAAAACTTGAAAAGCATGATTAAAGTATTAAATATTGTATTAAAAATGTTCCCGATCTTGCTGCTCTGATAATTACAGGAATCCAAGCTGTAACTTACACACAACGATTCTCACAAAACCAGTAGTGCTTGTCATTTCTGAAGAAAAGCAGCAATGATATCAGAAATAAACAGCTGGAATGTGAGCATAGTCCACGTCAGTATTTTTAGCTCTGAGGGAAATATGCAACCAGGACATGTGTGAATCACAAAATAAAACTGTTATCTGTGGACGATATTGCACAATGATTTTTACTCTGCTATTTTCACAAACACAGCTGTTTGCCAATCCACGTTTAATACAATCATAACTATAGAAAACACAACTAAAATTAGACTATAAACATGTTCTTTTGAAACACCTTGTGAGCAAATGAATATGTCGTATTGTTCGTGCGTTCTCATGAGAAATCCATTAGACGCTCTTTAAACTGTAATTCATTTAATGTACATCTCAACAAAATGCAGTTGACTCAGTGCTTTATGTAAACACAGGTTCATGTGCGGGAGCGCGTAATGAAGCGAGTGTGCGCGGGCTGGTGTTGCGTGCGAGGGGCCGGGGCCGACCCAGACTCTGTGTGGTCTGACTGTGTGGTCTCCAGCTGACAGACTGAGAGAATGAGAGAAGTCAAGGGAGAGAGAGAGAGAGTGTGTTTACTTTAAGGAGGCCTGAATCTGACATCCTACAGCCGCTCCTGAGAGCCCAGATAGAGCGAGAGCGGCCTCATACATCACACACACACACACACACACACATGCATACACACACACATGCACACATGCATACACACACACACACACACACACACACACACACGCACACACACATGCATGCACACAGACACACACACGCATGCATGCACACAAACACACACACATGCACACAAGCATGCATAAACACACACACACATGCATGCACACACGCACGCACACACGCATGCAGACACACAGACACACACACACATGCATGCACACAAACACACACACATGCACACACACACGCATGCATACACACACACACACACACACACACACATGCAGAAACACAGACACACACACGCATGCATACACACACACACACACACACACACATGCATGCACACATACACACACACACACACACACATGCAAAATCATTTTAATACTAATAAATTACACACACACACAAACACACACACGCACACACATGCACACACACACACACACATGCATGCACACATACACACACACACACACACACATGCAAAATCATTTTAATACTAATAAATTACACACACACACAAACACACACACGCACACACATGCACACACACACACACACACACACACATACACACACACACACACACACATGCAAAATCATTTTAATACTAATAAAGTAATTAACTCTCATAATATTATCAGTAGACGGTTAGTTTAGGGTTAGGGTTAGTTGAATATGTTGACATGTAGTTCTGGTAAAATGTATACATTTGTACAAAAAAGTTGGTTTAATCAAATTGGCGAAAACTTATTTTTTAAATCTTGTCTAGTTAATAATAATAATAATAATAATAAATGAAGCTGTAACTGGTTAAATATAAAAGGTTTAATATTGAGTCATAACACTGATTATATAATTGTTGTACTCTTAATATAAATATTAATTTGAAATAAGCAGTGGTGGACAGTAACAAACTATTTTTTTATTTTGTTTTACTTCATTTTCTTTGTTAGTGTTTAATATGTGTGTGTGTGTGTGTGTACACACTTAATATTACCTGTACTTCTACTCAAGGACTTGATCCGTGTACTTCCCCGTGACTGTAAATAACCAGACCTCTGCTCCTAACACACTGCCACACACTGTTTGCTAACGTTTCTTTGGGTGCTGCACACTCTCTGTTCATGGTAATATGTGTACTGTATTTACAAATATGCATATTTCAGTGTGTCGTCTTTAAAGAGGAATATGTGCTCGGTGCCAGTGAGTAACAGAGTTGGCGTTTCTATTGAATGCTCGTTAGCGAGCATGGGCTTCTCTGCGCTCATGCATCTGTGTGTTGTGTATATTTCTGGAGCAGGCTGTTTAGAGCGACTGACTGGACAATCACAACAACCTAATGACTTCTTCAGATTTGGCCTCTAGGTGCGTTCAGACTGATCGACCGTCCGGTGATTGAACAAAACACGGAGACCAAAACAGAGACAGACACTCACAAACAAACGCAAACGCAAAGACAAACAAACCCAAAAATAGAGTAAAACGCTGAACCTGAAGGATGATATTTCAGTTCCCATATCCATCAGATTCATCTTAGACAAGATGTGTGTATTTAAAAACACAATAAAATACATATTTTAAATCTAGATATCATGTACACACGGATATATAAATGTAACGGCAATTATAGCTTTATTGAACAACAGACATTTATTTTCTGTATTTCACAGTGCTGATCACCTAAAAAAGTAGATTTTCCACACTTTAAAATCTCTAGTTTGAAGAGGGTCATGTGTGGAAATCATCAGTTTATTTCTTAGTCACCGTCGCTGCTTTGTTTCTGTTCGTGAAATGCGTGTTCCAGTTCAATATCGTTGAGCTTGTCATTAATACAGCTTTTATTGATGTTATTTGTGCTTACCAAAAATAAACACATATGCATGAGTTCATTAGTGTTATAAATAAATACAGCATGTGAAAAGTGCCTGATGAAATGTTAAGTTCACAATGACAAAGAGCATGAAATAATTAGAAACCTGAAGTGATGCCTTAGTGGAATGCTTCATATTTATGCTTTATACATATACTTAAAAACAAGTATAAAAGTATACATTCAGATTTAAAAGCGTAAACAATAAGTAATACGTATTGCTTATGTTTGTGTAGTGATATTTTTAGTTTTGATAAAAACTCAATAAGAAATTAAGCATCATGATGTAGACACAATTTTAATATATTGTTGAATTTAATATTCAAACTTCTACCTTAATTCAGTCATCATGACCTAATTTGGCAGTTATTTTTGTTATAAATATTTTATGATTTTTTTTTTTTATATATGCAAATGGAAAAACAAAAGGAAAACATACTTAACTAAGAAATGTTCATTTCTTTATTAATTCTACTTTAAAGAGCTTATATTCCATCTGATGAATATGCAGTTCAATTAACTAAGCAAAATGTTTTAATTATCGGCTAATTTAAAAGAAGAAGCTGTTTGCTGTTTTTGGGAAGAAAACAAAAAATATGTTAGAATGATATGTCCAATATTAGCATTTTAGTTGCTAGCTTCTGATCACATAAATCTGCATTAGTTCTGTGTGTTATGAGGTGATGATAAAAGTGCAGCTTTTAAGAAATCGCTCACTATGACGTTTTGTTGTACAGACGGTCAGAGTAAAGCGGCGGCCATGGCTCGTTTCCCTCCCTTCCCAATCACAGCGCTCCCTCCCGTCTCCAACAGCTCTCTTGGGACTGGCCCAGTAATGCTGCACTGCTGAGAAAGCGGTGTGCAAATGTTAATATAATCCACCGTTCTTCAGCAAAGTCAATAAACAGGGCCACCCAAATATCTAATTAGTGTGGGTGTGGAGGACAGGAAATGGATTTGCAAGAACAACCCCATCACCATCATCACCAGCCCAAAGGCACAAGCTAGGAATGAGGGAACATGGGACAGGGACAGCGTAGGGCGACAAACAGCACAGATAGACGTCTGGACACTCTCGGGATCTCAAAACGGTCCTTTTTCTTTTAATGCACGAGTTGGAGTGGATATGAAACATGCATGCAAAAATACGCAAAATGCATGCAAAAATACGCAACATGCATGCAAAATATGCAACATGCATGCAAAATACGCAACATGAATGCAAAATACGCAACATGCATAAATATGCAACATGCATGCAAAATATGCAAAATGCATGCAAAAATACACAACATGCATGCAAAATACGCAACATGCATAAATATGCAACATGCATGCAAAAATACGCAACATGCATGCAAAATACGCAACATGCATGCAAAAATACACAACATGCATGCAAAATACACAACATGCATGCAAAATACGCAGCATGCATGCAAACTCCTTCAATTGCGTTTAAAAGCATCATGAAGATGGCTGAGATAGTCCAGACTGAGCAGAGCTGGAATCCACACAAAGACGATGCTCAAATATGAGAGCTTTTTCATTTGTTTATCATTTTAGTCACAAGACGTTGATTATTCCGAAGTAGTTCACAAATGAGATTTGGTCTTTAACTTGCCATTTCCCATGATGGAGATGATGGGCTCTCAGAAGCTTGTAGCACTACATGCTGCAACTGCATAATTTGTTGTCCAAAAAGTAGAGAAGAAAATAAAAAGCAAAGAGGGTAAATGGAAAGAATGATGGCTCTCTGTTTCTACTGTTGAGATTGAAGCGGTGTGTGTGTGTGGAGTGACTGTGACTGGTTTACAGCAACTTAATGGATTTCCAGTGTTCTCGAGCGGATGAGAGTGAATCTCTGTCCTGAACACATCCTGATCCATAATATGAAGCAATATCAGTCTTTCTGTGGAGCTATTCTGTGTCAGGAAACTCCACGGAAACTCCAAGGTTTGCCAAGATACTCATCATGAAAATAGTTTTAAAGGAGGTTAGCTAGACTACACACTGTAGTCTACATACTTTCCAGTTTACAGCATCTTTTGAGTCATGAAATGTCAGCTACTTGAAATACAGAAAAAGCCATGTTATCCATGAATCCACCAAATGTTGAGTCAACTGGTCAAACACAGTTAACCGAACGAAGGATTGAAAACTGAACAAACTACTGAACTCGTATGGGTTCCCAGCATGTTACTGTAATAGGATTTATTTAGCTGTTTGCTGACTTTAGTTGAGGTTCTTGAAAATCAGAATATTTCAGGTTTAGAGTTTTTTTTTTTTTTTACTGTGTAAGCTGCTAACAGAAATATATATTATAGATATCTATGAATATGTATAATATCATAGACCTCATGTTTGTAATCAATACAGAATCAGTAAAGTGACAGCATTACACTTAAGCAGATAGATAGATACTAAACTAAAATACAACTAAGAAAACTAGAATCACGTTACTCCATCAAACGGCAGTATTTATATGCTAAACATTTCAGTGCAAAGCAGACTTCAGAGTGAACCAAGCATTGCCACATACTGAGAGAAAGGAGACTGTAGGAGGGCGCTCTGATTATGGGCTCTCGTTGGAAAGAGTAGCTCGTTCCTGAGTAATCAACATTATTTTGAGCCGAGGAATGTAAGTAGGCGTCATTTCTTTGAGTTGCCCAATGCACTTGCTTTTGAACTCCCTCGACGCGTTGTGCTCGTTCTTTGGAAACGAAGCATTTGCGTTGCATTTCCACTTGTTCTGGGAACGACATGACGTAGATAACACGACCACCCAGGAGCGCCGTGACCTTCAGCACAAACACTGCAGGAGTTCAAGAGCAGATACGCTGGAGGAGGCGCGGACACCTGAGGAACGGGACACTTCGCTGGTGTGAAGGACTCGGGCTGAGCAGCTCTACAGGACTTGATTGGTGCTTAACTTGAAAGGGTGGATGCACGACTGCTGTGAGAGGAGGAACATCAAGGGGCTAGTTAGTTGGCATAAACACTGCACTTAGCCAAATGACCTCAGGGACCCACACGGGTATTTGGGGGAAGATGCTTTGTGGTGACGTTCAATAAACAACGTGACTAATGAGCTCATGGGTTTCTGGGAGCAGGCAGCGAGGTTCGCAGGGCTCTTGTTGCCAGTTAAGGCTCATGTGAGCGTGGCCTTGATCGTCTGAAGGAAGCGGCACCTGAACTAATATTTGCACAGAGCTCGTTCCTCTCACCTGTCTGCTCTCCTGATTCAGACTATAACAGATGCGTCTGGGATAGTGTCCCGAAACATTTACCTGCGGCTTGTTAGAATCACAAGGGGGATCCTGAGGATCAAGAACACTAATCTCTCAAAAACACTGGGCTGAATTGCTTCGGATCACGTTTAGAAACTTCAGAATGCGTTTTTGACATTCCATTGATATTTTCCTCATATCTCTTAACTTGATTTCTTAGCTCCCCATCCCCACAATGTAAACACTGTGTAATTTTGCACACACTTCTTTGGTTTCTTCACACTAAGCATACTTCTCGAACAGTTTTAGGTCATGTGTGGACAACTCTGTGCTCCAGGGAAAGACTTTATAATTATTATTATTTTTTTAAGGCTACTTAGCTATAAAAATAGATATATTGCATTGTTTTAAACTAGATAACATTTTGCATACTCACTTTTTTATTGATTGACTTTTATCTCACTTTTAGGCACAGACTTGTCTCCAAAATATGGTTCGGTATAGGTTAAATACACACACATTTACTTCATTATGCAAATGAGTGACAGTCCATAGACTTTGATTATTTTTTATATATACTGCTAGTTATATATACTGTAACCCCATTCATTATTATTATTATTATTTTTATTTTTATTTTTGCATTTTTATCATTTAGAAAAAAAAATAGTTATTTTTATACAGTTTTTAAAAACAAGGATGTCCCCAAAAGGAAGTTTTGTGAATTTTTTTCAGACTTAGCTTATATTTGGGTATACATTTGTCCCCTAAATATGGTGAAGTGCACACAGGGACAAATTGAAGATGTCTATTGTTTGTATAAATATTTATAACTAATTATAAATACTATGGGATAACATAAACCTTATCAAAAAAAAAAAAAAAAAAAAATAAAAAAAATAAAAATTATATATATATATATATATTTTATCATACAGCAAATTAGTCCAATTCCACTGAGTTTTTTGTGATTATTTCATATTAAGAAATAAAAAGTTACAATGTGAAATGTACCAAGCAGCTTTTTCATGTAGACTGCTAGTCTTTGTTCATTTATACATCTGTTTATTTCTGGTTTGATTGTCTAATTCCTATATTTGGTCTGTCAGATTTAGATTTTATTGACTTTGAGCTTTAATCTAACTCTTTGCCTGCTAGTTATGGTATCTGCAAATAACTGGTAATAATAAATAACTGGCGAGATCTAAATCCTAGTAACTCCTGGACAGATCTTCATTGATCCCGTGCTGGTGTGTGTGTGGAGCGCTGAGATCGCTGAGGACATGAGACGGTAAAATCATAAGTGTTTTGTGGTCTGATGATAATGTGCACCTTAATGTACGAGTGAAAGATGAAACACGTGGCTGAACACATGAAACCACACACGTCTTTTACATGATAAACGACACGGAGTCTGTGTTTTCCAGTGTTTACCACAGTCTGTGATGAACAATAGCTAGAGAGACTGTGCTGTGGGGATTTCCACATCAGGTTTCCATCTACTTCACTTCAAATATTAAAGCATTAGACCTCCTTTAATCACCAATATAAAGATCCATATTTAAATAAGGATTCACATCTAATATGAATATGGATTAATAACAATTTACCTTTAACATTTTACACAATAAATATAGTTTCAAAGCAGCTTTACAGCTACTTATGACACTAGTGGATATAGTATCTTAATAGCTTAACACTTTAACACTTTTATATATAATGCATTTAAGAAATATTGTAATGTTATAATCATGATTTGCAACAATGCATTGTATGATCTCCTTAAAACTTAAAACTTAAAACTTCTAATATCCAAATGCATTATAATTATTTACGGAAAGACAAAATGCATTGCTACTTACTTTATTATTAGCTTTATAATGCATTAGACCTAGATCTTCTATACTGTGCAAAGGCAAAAATCCTCAGTTGAAATGATTGTTATATGTCTATGTGATTTTGCATTCAGCTAATTAATAATTGTCTTCATGTGGCATCACTAAACTGGTATTAATGTCAGTTTTCGTGGCTTATTTTGGATTTCAGTTGCTTGTGTTGGACTGTAGGCTATAGATGGATCAAATCTAGTAAACTGCATGACTTTAACCAGTAGTTTTGTGTCATAGCGTTTAGTTAAATGTCAAACACGTGCTGGTGAAGCTCCAGGACTGAAGGGTTTCTGGCTGAGCCGTGTTTGCACAGAAACGCTGGGATTTTAATAACCTGGGTTAGAACAATAAGCCCAGCTCCTCGTGTGGCTCCAGATTAGACGCTGTCCCTCGAGCCGAGCGCCGCTGGGAAACAGCATTAGCGCACGCTTAGCATTACATTACTGTCCAGTGTTTGCTTACACTCGCTGATGTGTGATAATCTCACAGATTAGGAACGAGGCGATCCAGATTTCATGTGACTGACGGATGCATGATTAAACTGCCATTTTAATGCATTCAGGTCTGGAGCATTACAACTAAAATTAAAACATAATCTGTGGAACTGAAGATAATATAAAATCACTGTATAATATCAGTGTCATAATCCAGTTCACATAGACCAACTATCAAACTGAAATTTTGTCTTCAACATTTTATGCTGAATATCTGCTAAATGCAATATCTTTGTCATGCAGTTTTTGATCTCCTCTGCACACTGTGAAAACACTTCACTTAGTTGAACTTAAAAACTTCAGTTCAGTTCTTGTGGTCAGTGTTTATGTCATTAAACTGCTTCTACGCGCCGTCTCAGCTCAAATCTGGACTAGTTGTATCTGAAAACATATGTTGCCTTGATTTATTGATTATTGAAGCAGTCATCAGTGTCACAGACGTATATTTGTAGAAATACACAATAATACATTGTGTGAGTCACAATTATACATTTCTCTTTTATGACAAAAATCATTAGGATATTAAGTAAAGATCATGTTCCATAAAGATATTTTCTAAATGTCCTACCGTAAATATATCAAAACTTAATGTTTGATTAGTAATATACATTGCTAATAACTTCATCTGAACAACTTTAAATATGATTTTCTCAATATTTAGATGTTTTTGTCTCCCTCAGACTCCAGATGTTCACATAGTTGTATCTCAGACAAATATTATCCTCCGAACAAACCACACATCACTGGAGAGATCATTTATTCAGCTTCAGATGATGCAGAAATCTCAGTTTCACAAAATCGACCCTTATGACTGGTTCTGTGCTCCAGGGTCATGTTTATTTTTACAGTGCATGATATTAAGACATACAGTGCAGTCAAGATTTATTTTCTCATACAAATAATAGAAAGTTTAGGATGTAAAAACCATTTAATATAAAGTATGATGTAAAATAAATAAGACATATTTAGAAAATGTGAGTAATTATAATGTTTTAGTTGTGGGTTTGTTTGCTGAGATTGGATAATTATTATTATTATTGTTGTCTTTATTATTATTATTTCAATATATACTATTTCTACAAATTGATCATTTTAAATGGATAAATACTATGTTGTAATTAATAATGCAATTTATGTGTCTTACACTATATTTAAGATAAAATAAATAATAATAATTAAAATAATGAAAGGATCTCAGTCCATGCAGATCCAGTGATGATCTTTTAAAGCAAGACAAACCAATTGCCGGGATATTTTCTAATTCAACTTTTCCCCCAAATTGTTAAACTCATAATATAATTTGTACAATTATAATTATATTAAAAGAGCACATATGAAATGATAATGAAATAAAAGAAAGATTTTTCCCCTGCTCTTCCACTGAGGTTTATTCATCTTGCTGAGGCTGTGTTTACTGCGGGTGTCAGCAGAGGGCGCTCTGAAGCCTGTGTGTGCAGCACACTCCGGTCAGCAGAAGAAGTCATCTGATCACTTCCAGTCATATGTCTGATTATGATCCAGTCTCTCACAGCAAATAATGACCCAGAGCAGAAGACGCCGGATCTGAACACATGTGCGTCTGGCTGGATGTGGGATGATTGTTGGCTAAGTGCATAATTGCAGACTCTGTGTTTGTCTGAGGCGGCAGGCATGACCGTGTGAGTCTGACCTCTGACCTCCCAAATAACGTGCATTTCACCCTCTTCCTGTGTCTGTTTCTGAGACAGACGGGTGTTTTCAGGGCACCCTGTGTCTGGACCTCGAGTGAACCTAAAACACCCCGCGTCAAATTCCTCGCATTCACACAGAGAGGGTTTTTAATTCAGATCATCCCGGTTTGTCATAATAGAGGTGAAATACAGGACGCATCCAGAGTGTTTATACTTCTCTACCTATAAATTGCAGTGAGTGTTCGGGGTTTATTGAGTCTGTAGGCAGAAGCAGACCACCCTGTTACCATCCGAATATCAGAGACAGGCCAGCTCTTCAGGGAACAGCACATTATTCTGCATCTGCTTCATTACTCACACAAACCTAAGAGAGGAACAACTACGTCGTGATTCATTTTTATTCAAAGGTTGCATGATTAGAAATGAATGCAATCAGTGGAATAAAACAAATGTTAACAGAAATAAATAAATAAATAAATAATTCAGCTAGTTTTCAAGACAGCATTTTAATTTAGTTTAATTTTATGTGCTAAAACGTAAATAATAGTAATAATAATAAAAATAAACAAAAATACAAAATTACTAAAACTTTAAACAGAAATAACACAAATGCAGAAAATATAAAAAAGAAAATTAGAATGATGTCTAATAAATTAGTTTTATAATAAATATAATATATAATATAATAAAGTTATATTAGAATTAAGAAATAATATTACTTTAAAGCCTGATTGATTAAAACTGAATTTTAAAATGTCAATTAATACAATAATAATATATTATGTATATTTTACTGTATTACATTAATTTAGTCATTTTATTTTATAATAAATACAAATTAATTGTAAAAAAAAAAAAAAACACATTGATACAAAAAGAGTATTGCAAAAATAAATACATTAATTAAAATAAAATAGAAAAATAAAACTACTCAGAAGTTAAATGTGGTTCATTATTGAAGTGTTTCCCAATTTTTTTTTTTTTGTCCTTCTGCAGTCTCATCAGTAACAAGAACACCAAACCTAAAATGTGTGTGTGTTTTTTTACCTTTCTTTAGTAACTTAATGTGCTTTGGCATTTACAATAAACAGTAAAGTGCACTTCATTTGAACCTTTTGACACTCCTAATGTCAGTCCCAGTTTCTGTCAGTGTTTGGTGGATGTGCTTCTAATGCAGAAATCCTACTGATGCTAAAAAGACTTCCTTTTAGACATTTCACAGTCTTTAAGAATTAATGTTTTTTGGTGTAAAGTGGAGCTGTGCATGTTTTTGTCTCATATCACGAGGAACAGCGTTTAGGCTTCAGTGACAGTCTGACTCAGAATAGAGGGAACATTTGCTGAAGTGTTGAAACCCTAGACATGACACACTCTGTGTTTTCAGCAGTTTCGTCACATCGTGCGTGTGTAAGCCGTTTTATCCTCCTCATAACAAGCTTTTGTCCGCTGTAATGTCATGTGTTTGTGGCTCCTGCGTGTGTGTGCCTGTTCCTCCTGGACTTCACATTCACTATAAAACTACACCAGGAAAAATAAAACACTGCAATAAAAGACAGAACGTGCTGCTGTCCACAAAGTATATATGCACACAATATACTGTAATATATAGCTTAAAAAAAAAAAAACATTCCTAAAATTCTCAGTTCCCATCTGGATTAACTAGGTATGGATTAGATTTTCTAATTTTTTTTATTTGTCTGATAAATACAAATATTCTCTCTCTCTCTCTCTCTCTCTCTCTCTCTCTCTCTCTCTCTCTTTAAACAAATGTTTCTGGTAAGAGTTCACTATAGGGACCGATTCTCACTAGTTATTATTATAAACATATTGGCTCTTTATTAGTAATTATAAAGCACTTATAAACACCTAAACCTAACAATTATCTTACTAACTATTAATAAGCATCAAATTAACAGTAAGAACTAGAGTTTATTAAGCAAAAGTCATACCTTAATGGTTTGTCAATAGTGAGAACTGAACCTTCAAATAAAGTGTGACCACATTTTTTTTTTTTTTTTTTTGTAATTGAAAATGAGTATTATTGCACCAAACACTGATTTCTGAACTCTTCTGAAGTTAAACCATTGGTATTGTGTTGTCTAAAAATGAATATAAACATAAAAAAATATCTAAAATGTATAAACAATTATTATTATTATTATTATTAAATAATATTTTCCTCAAACACTTTGAATCATAAATCCAGAGAAGCTTAGAATTTCCACAACTGTGTGTGTGTGTGTGTGTGTGTGTGTGTGTGTGTAGTATGTATATATGTATTCTTTTCAACAGTTTAATCTAAAAATACAAGAAAAAAAAAAGTAGAAAAGTTCAGAATATAAAGAACATTATATATAAATTATTGAGACGCTATATTTCATATTTCAAATGAATTTGGCTGTTCGATACAGAACACTTACTTCTGTTTTAATTCTTTTATAGTGTTTTTGTCATTATCAGAGTCTATCCATTGACTTCCATAATATGAAAAAAAAAAAAAAAAAAAAAAAAAAAAAATACCGTGGAAGTCAATGGCTACCGTTAACTCTTTGGTTTCCAACATTCTTCAAGATATCTTCTTCAGAAGAAAGAAACTCATGCAGCTTTGGAAAAGACATGATGGAGAGTAAATGATGACGATTCAGATGTTTGCTGTATGCTCGACAGACTTCTTCAGTGGAGTGAATGTGGACTCGGTCAGGACGGGATGATGTTTGTGAGCGAGGGATAACTCCAGCTCATCTCTCATCATTAACAGTGATCGTGTCAGAGACGCTCTCGGGCCTCGCTGGGACAGACCTCAGAACAGAGAGATCTCTGAACGCTCGTCTCTCTCTCACAGACCTCAGTCACAAACTGTGTGGTCCTGCTCACATTCACGTGTTTACAGATCATGACGCCCAACCAGAACTGAAGCACTGCACAAAACCGTTTTGTGACGCTGATTTTTGTTGTTGTGGTCTTATATTGATTGTTTGAATTAGTTTCTATTCAGTTTGTATTACAATTTTAGTAATTTAGCAAAAAAATATGACTATGTCTCTTTTAATTTAATTTCAGTTTATTTTTATTAAACTAATAAAGATGAGAAATGCTGTCTTGGGAACAAGTTGAAATATAACAAGTTTATATGAAAGTTGTTTTATATTTTATTATCATTAATTCCCTGACCCTTATGACTGGTTTTCTAGAGAACAATCAGCAGGAAGGACAGAAGCTCATTAGTGTGTGTGTGTGAGTGAGTGAGTGAAATCATCAAGTTCTCGAGCTCATGATATTTTACACCTGTGTGAACACAAAGGAAGAAAGTATCATAAAAATAGCCCAGTCCTCTGATGCTTTGTGAAGTTCTCTGATTTCAGTATGGATCATCATCATCTGCTTCATATTTGAGTTCAGCTACAGATGAGATGATGATTTATGATGAATTCAGAAATAACACTCATGTTGTGTTTGGGTCACTTTAACTGCGAGTAGATTTTTTTTTTTTTTTTTTTTTAATGCTAGTTAAAGCATTTGAACTAATACTAAATTCCCTAAATTTTTTATATACTTATTTGTTTGTAATTTGTGGAGATTGTTTAACCCACCTTGGTACACTTGTGTTCCTGGTAAAAAGAAGAAAAAAAAAGGGGGAGTGGAGCTTGACAGACCTGCGAAAGCTGATCAGAGTAGCCGGGAGAGTCCATTGGCATTGGCCGTTCCCGCTCGGTGTTGCACAGTGAAGTTGAAGTCCTGGAGCGTGAGGAACCACCGCATCACCCTGGCGTTAGTTTCCTTAGCTCAGGCCACCCACTGTAGGGGAGTGTGATCTGTTACGAGGGTGAGGTGGTGGCCGAGGAGGTAATACCTGATCTCCAGGTCTGCCCACTTGACGGCCAACGCTTCCCTCTCCACCATGGCATACCGTTGTTCCACAGGGGTCAGCTTTCGGCTTATGAACATCACCAGGTGTTCCTCACCGCTGTGGACGGCTCCCAACCCAGTGTCGGAGTCATCCGTCTACAGCAGGAAGGGGGCGGATGAAGTCGGGGGCTCAGAGGACCGGTTCCGTCGTGACGGCTGCCTTTATCCGGTGGAACGTTGCTTCAGTCTCGGGGGGCCAATGGACCTTCTCTGGCTGACCCTTCCTGGTCAGGTCTGTCAGCGGAGAACCTAGGGAGGAGAAGTTAGGGATAAAGCAGCGGTATTACCCCGCCAACCCCAAAAAAGGCCCGTACCTGTGACTTGGAGGTGGGCAGCGGCACGGAGAGGATAGCTGCCACCTTCTTCTCTTGAGGTTTAATGAGGCCGCGACCCACCTGGTACCCCAAGTACTTCGCTTCGGCAAGGGCCAGATGACACTTCAGGTGGTTGGCGGTCAGGCCTGCCCGGCGTAGTTCTGTTAGCACCCTCCGCAGCCGCTCCAGATGGTCCTCCCAAGTCTCCGAGTGGATGATGTCATCAAGGTAGGCCACCGCATACGCCTGATGCGACCGGAGGAGGACTTCCATTAACGTTTGGAAGGTGGCCGGGGGCCCCGTGTAGGCTGAAGGGAAGGACCCGGTACTGCCAGTGGCCACTTGGGGTAGAGAAGGCAGTCTTCAGTTTGGCCTGTTCCTTTAAGGCGACCTGCCAGTAGCCCTTGGTAAAGTCGAGAGTGGCCCTTCCCAAATGGTCCAACAGCTCATCGACGCAGGCCTTTGGGTAACAATCAAACTCAGAGACTTCGTTCAGGCAGCGGAAGAAGCGGAGGGTGCCGTTGGGCTTCGGAACCATGATGATGGGGCTGGACCATGGGCTGCATGATGGTTCAATTACCCCTAACCTCAGCATCTCCTGTACTTTGCCCTCGATGGTGTGTCGCAGAGCCTCTGGGAAACGGTAGGGCCACTGCCGGACGATGGTCCCCAGTGGTGTGGGGATGTCATGCTCCAAGACATGGGTCCGCCCAGGCTTGGGGGAGAACACATCAGCAAACTGACCAGGTGTTGCAGCTCCGACTTCTGGGGATCCATATCAACATCCACGGGAGTTGAGCTGGTGTAGGCCGAGAGCTGGGGCCCGGTCCCGGCCCAGTGCTTCAGAAGATTGATGTGGTAGAGCTGATTCTCCTTCCTTTTCCCTGGTTGCCGCACATGGAATGTGACGGGACCAACTGAATAGGGACCTTGCCAGGTGGCCAAGAACTTGCAGGCAGCTGTGGGCACCAGCACCAGGACGTGGTCTCCTCGCTGGAACTCCCGTGGTTACAACTCCGGTTGTAATGTCGTTGCTGCATCTGCTACGCCTTGATGAGGTGCATCACTCGGTCGATCCGCTACCTCATCTCACGCACATGTTCGATGGTGGTTTGGTGTACCACCCGCTGTTGTTCCCAGGCCCCTCGGGCAACGTCAAGCAGACCGCGGGGTTGTCTACCGAAGAGCAGCTTGAACGGGGTAAAGCCGGTGGAGGCCTGAGGGATCTCTCGAACACCGAAGAGCATGTAGGGGAGCATCTGGTCCCAATCCCGCTTATCTTTGGCTGCCACTCAGCGCAATATCTGTTTGAGGGTCTGGTTAAAGTGATCAACGAGGCCATTGGTCTGGGGGTGGTACACCATGGTGCGGAGCTGTTAGACCTTCAGGAGTTTATAGGCATCCACAATCATCTGGGACATGAAGGGGGTGCCCTGGTCAGTCAAGATCTTCGAAGGGCACCTCTATGAGGGGCAGTGGTATCAGCGGGTTGGTGGGAATGGTCCGAGACGACATCTGTTGGCACGTTGGGAAGGCCTGGAAGAACCGTCAGACTTCCAGCCAGTGGAATCGGTCGCGGAAGCGCTGGATCACGTTTTGGGCCCCGAGGCGGCCTGCCATCGGATGGGCATGGGCGATCTCGGTCACCGCCTCTGTCTTGCTGTGTGGGACCACCAGCAGGGTTTTCTCTTCCCCCCTCCGCTGGGCAACACAGTAAAGCAGGACATTGTTCACGATAAAGTGGGGCGTTGGGTGGGGTGCTGCAACCCTCACCTAAGCCCAACAGTGTTTGAGGCAATCGTCCTCGTGCTGCTTCTTGGAGAAACCCCCGGCCCCAGTCACCTGCTGGAACAAATCAAAGTAGAGGTTATGAGAAGGACGGGGTGACTCACCATCCCGGGTTGGGCGGTTCCCGGCAAGGCTGGCAGGCTGAGTGACGGCGGAGAGTAGTTGGTCGAACCCTGGCCAGTCCCTTCCGAGGAGGACCGGCACTGGTAGATCCCTGATGAGGCACTCTCTCCCCGAGCCCGGGCTGGCTACAGCGGGTTGAAGGTCCACTCATTGAATATCTGGACAGTGCTGATTGGAGACAGCCCCATCCGGCCCAGGATCTCCTTCCGTCAGTCCTCGTAGGAGGTGCTTTGTTCCGGGGGAAGCGTGAAGTACGCTCGCTGAGCCTCGTCCATGAGCAGTGGGGCAACGATCCACGCCCATTCCTCCTTGGGCCAGCGTTGTCATGAGGCGGCTTGGTGCTCGGTGCTTGGCTTCCTTGTTATGGGCCTGGCGGTCACACGCTGGTCTCTGCCGGCATAACAAAAAAAAAAGGGTTAACCGAGTCTTGCGAAGACATCTCTCACCTCTGTGCCCGCTTGCGGGGTTTAAATGAGCAGCGGTTGATGGGGCACAGGTGTGGGTGAGGAGGTGTAGGTGTGCCTGCTCAGTTTCCAGGGCGACGCTGATGAGAACTCGGGACATGTGTCACAGTATATTTTGGTTTATTCAAACAAGTCAAAATAAACTTTTCCTGAACTGCTTAGTTTTTTGATACTTGATATTGATTTTTCTCTTCATCAGTGTTGGGGAAAGTTATTATTAAAGTTATGCATTACAATATTGTGTTACTCCCTAAAAAAAGTAATCAATTACATTGCTTAGTGACTTTTTTACAGAAAGTTATGTGTTTATTTCTCATCTGAGGTAGACCTGCTAATTTGTTTTTAATATATGTATATATATATATATATATATATATATATATATATATATATATGAAGTTATTTTGGCAAATGTAAAAGCACTTTCACACCAAAAGTGAAATGAATAAGCCTCAGGCTGAGGGAAATGTAAATTAAAAAAGTTCAAACAAACCTTTAAACTGTGCTTCCGTTCTCAGATGTAGTAAAAGACATGAAAACACAAATGTTATGTTTATCTAAAGTCTCTTTTTGCTTATTTGTATGGTTTAATTGATTCCTCGAAGGTCAGCAGCAAAGACAGTTGTTATTAAATTGGGATTGAATACATAAAGGATCATTTGTTATTCTATGTATTTAATTATTGCAGGTTTGTGTCATATTCTGAGATTAAATTTCACAGTTTTTCTTCATTTTGATGAATAGTCAGGCAGTACATGAGAAAACAGAATAACTGGCTTTACTCAGATATTTTCTTGTCAATTTAAAAGTAATGCATTACTTACAAAAAAAGTCTGATTATGTAACGCGTGTTTCTCGTCATGTGTTTCCCCAACACTGCTCTTTATACAGAAGAGGCTAGAGATAGTTAGTAAATCAGCTGGAAACGATGAGTGAGAGCAAATGATGGCGCGTCAGAATTGATTATTATTTTAATTACTGATAAGTAGAGTTATGAACTCTCTGAGATCATTATATGATAAATCAGTGCAGCAGGTTTGACCAGAAACATCTTTTGTGTTACGACTGAGTGGGATGAAACTGCAAACTCAAGAAAACAATAAAAGAAGAATTCCAGAGAACACTGGGAGATTAAAGTGAATTAAGTGTTCGGAGAGGTGTTTTTCAGTAAACAGACGGGGGTGTCTGAGCATGTATAGTGTGCACTTCCTCCTGGCAGCTTTCTCCGTGACCTTATGACCCCTCGACTCAAACCTGATTACTGGCAACACATGCTACAGTAACAACCCTCATGTCCAAACAGAGCAGAGCAGAGCAGGCTGGGATTCATTCAGCTCCTCAGGTGAGCCAGACCAGGGCAAACACATTAAGATCATAGGACTGGGCCAGAAACATAAGAAACAGTACTTGGAGTTTAAAATTAAAATTTAATTCAAATAAAAAAAATAAAAAATAAAAAAGTATGATTATTTTGTTTTTAGCAACAAAATATCTGAATATATCTGGCAATATATCTGTAGCGCTTTAGAATAGGGAACACATGTTCACAACAGGTGAATGTGTTCCCCGAATCTGAAGTGTTTCCAGTTTAAGTTGAAGAACTGAAATATCAAAAAAAAAAAAAAAATAATAATAATAATAATAATAATAAAAATTAATTAAAACAATATATAAAATAAAATATAATTATATAACTAATAAAGATTACAAAACTAAAATGTAAATAAAAACAGAAAATGCAATAAATAGATTATATATATATATATATATATAACAATAACAGCATGTGTGACATTGTTTTTTACCACAGTAAATCTGATCTGCATCTAAATCATCCTTTTGAAGCTGGATTATTTTTCCTTATGAATGAACTTCTGATTTATTTCTATAGTGCTTTATACAATACAGATTGTGTCAGAACATCTTCATAATACACAATAAAATAACAGCGATACATGCTGTAAATGTATCCGCTGTGAATCAGATTCAGTTATAGTGTTTATCTGTTAAATGTTTAATTTGTGTTAGGATTCATCATCTTATTGTAAAGCATCTCTACACAAGGCTCAAACGTGAACTGAGGCACAGGATAGACAGGACACTGCTGTTTGCTGAACTGCACAAACACTGACCAGAACAAACATGTCAAACACCCACATATGCCTTTACAGTGTCCCACTACTCATATTTTAAGGCAAGAAGGCTATTTGGACACTAATTGTTTCACATGAGGACACTATATCATTTCAATATTTGTAGCTCATCTACAGTCATGAGGTCAATATGATATTTAGGCTTGAATGCAAACATATCATTTGTTTGTCCATGTAAACATCGGGGCGTCTCACTGTTATTCATCATCTCAGGCCATGGGCTGAAAGAAGAGCTGCACTTATTGTCTGAGCATGTGATCTAAATATCATACACATAACTAGACACTGCAGGTCAATAAATCATTTCTCCTTTGAAAACCATTCATAAAAACACCCATGAGCAAAGATGTGAGTTCGCAGGTCACTTCCCAGTAGCTCTTCACTGTTTATAATGAGATGCAGTGTTTTATCATATGAAAAGTGTTTTACAAGTTATGACTAGTAAACTGTGATAAAGTGATGAAATTGATCAATCATAAGAGGGCAGGTCAGATTATTTCAACGCACACAAATCTGACAAAGATCAAAGGAGATAACAGCCTCATTGTTAAGAGCAGCCTTTGAAGTAATAATAATATTCATAATAATAATAGTGCAGCCGTGAATATGAGCTGGAATGATCTATTACACAGAGAGACTGTCTCACGTGTCTCTGGCCTGGATTCAGACCGCTGTGTGTGTGTGTGTGTGTGTGTGTTTAAGCACAAAATAGTTAAAAATCCCGTGTGGTATTGTTACATGAGCCTCTGAAAGTAACAAACTGGATATCCAGAAATCTGTCTAATATATCCAACAATCCTGATGCATAGCTCACTATTTGCTCTTACATTTTAATTCATCTATCCTTGATATTGTGATTGATTATGTAATCAGATTTCAAAGTAAGACCACATACATAGAATACATTAAAATGCACAAATTCACATTATTTCTTATTTGCATGTAATGCAGGCAGTCACAACCAATAATAATAATTATTATTATTATTATTGTTATTTGTCAGGTGAACTTCTTTCACAAAATATATTTACTTTAAGTCTTTAAGACAACATATTAATAATAAAGTAACGTATCATTCACATGACATGCAGGCAAACAAATTAAATATTTCATCATTTTTAGTAAGTGCATTTTAATTTGGCAATATTTTTTGAAGATGTAATTCATTCGTTTTCATTAAACTCACAACCCCTCTGCAGTTCCTTAACAAACCGGTTTGGGAAACCCTGATGTGATGTAAAGTTTAATGCACTTCACTTTGTTAATGACAGTGCATTTAATATACGTTCTTTCTCTTTCTCTTTTTATATCACAATGTTACAAGAATATCAATATCATATAAACGAGTTAATCAAAAGTAATCTGATTATTTCACCTGAAATGTCTAATGTAATGCATTTTGTCACTAACTATAATTTTTGTCGTGTAATTTGGAATCAGAAAACAACCAGTAAGTAATCAACAATAAATAAAGTTTATTTCTACCTAATCTAACCCTTAAAAATGCCCAGAAATGCCACAAAATGGCACTGTCAAATACATTTTGAAATATATATACACGTGTTTTTAGAAGTAAAATTAGTGTTTGTTTTATTTCTGTATACTTGAAAACAAACATGTCACTCATTTTCCCATGTAAACACTTCTGCGTCTCGCTGTTTTTCAGCATCTCACTTCATGAGCGCCATGCTTTTAAGTGAAATTAAGAGCTGCTCTGATTGTTTGAACTCCTGACACAGGGAACGATTAATTACATAAAGGGTAGAAAATAATAATAATTTAAATTTAGACGTCAGCACTTTAGGTTACCTGAGAAAACATTCCTGCAGAGTGAACTCAGGGGTTAAAGTTGCAATAAAACATCATATAGTGATGCTGATATGGTTTTAAATCTTACACATCTTACAATACAACCTTTCAATTTCTTCTGCTCCTCTGCTCTATTAAGTGATGCCAGGGTGCAGATTGAGTTTGAAGGAAGTAAATGCATGCTTGGGTTTATTATTAGAGAGGTGGATCATGAACTCTGAACAGTAATCACATTTGTACAGACACAGGTAGTCAGCAGGTAACGCCCCGTTGCACTGACTTGCTGTTGTGTGCGGGCAGATACACAATGACTGCAAAGATTTCATCTGCTTTACGACTGAAATTGAAATACTTGGACAATATGGGCAGATGTTGTGGTCTGATTATCTTGAGTAATATCCTCACACGCGAGCGGCCTACACAGATGAAATATGTAGACAGATGCTGAAACACTGACAGCTCTTCAGAGACGAACGCTTTAGTCTCCAGCGAGGACAGACCTGCAGATAGTTTAGTTAGTTCAGCTTCTGCTTCTATCTCAACAACAAGAGTTTACATTTCTGCTTACTCCAGTCTAACACAGCACACCGTTATTATCAACTAAACTAAACCATCACACAAACAGTTACACTACTTCAAATAAAATAAAGGTTAACTGATGTTAAACGGTACATGATAACTAAAATTATATATGTGCTGTAAAAATATTACCCGCGATTAATCGCATCCAAAATACTTATTTTTTTACATTATATATGTCTATACTGTGTATATATTAATACACACACACACATTATTTATTTTGAAAATATTTCCATGGTAATATTTATATTAATACGATTGATATTATATATAAATATTTTAAATGTATAAAAATAAATATATACATGTATGTGTATTTATATATACATAATAAATATACACAGTACGCACACAAATTATTTAAAAAGTATTAGTGTATAAAATGTATATAAATTGTTAAATTTGTCATAGGAACTAAGTTATCCTAAAAAGAATACAAATATGTGTATTTTAAAAATACATATAAAAAAATATAAAAATAAAATTTAACAAAAATATATATTAGTATCTCAATGGTACTGAGTAACACTGATATAACAGACAATATTCAAACCAATTTATACTTTATTAGCGACTCATTCAAAAGCTTTTTTAACAACTACCCATGCAAGAAGAGATATCTAGAAATCCTACTTTAGATTGTTGTTCACTTTTATAACTGTGTTTATTTTAAATCAGTCAGTTTAAAAATCAGTTTACTTTTATAAGTTTAAGTTTTGACTTCCCCAGTGACGTTCAATCTGATAAAAAGATTGACGTAATTTCCAAAACTGAGAATAATTTGCAGTTTTGAGCAGTGCATTTGTGGTTCAGGACAGATGCGGTAATAACTGAGTTGTAATAAATCAGAGTGTGTCTCAACACAGCCTGGATTCTTGAAAAACACGACTATGTACCTTTGATAAAACAATGGCAAACCGTAAAGACAGTTAACAAAGAAGAGCTGAAGCGACCGGACAGGTTTCAGCATCAGACGGGATCCCCCCACATGGGTTCGGCTCTGAGGTCAAAGGTCATGTTTGTCACGAGAGCAGACACACAGTGTATGTGCAGAATATACACACAAAAGGCAATGAAAATAAAATATGGAAAGACAGATTACAGTACTCTATCTGCGCTCTTCAGTCCTGTCTGAAACATCCCCACTATTACTCAATCATATGTTTTTCTGACGTGTGTTATGGAAACACAACAGAACCAATCAAGCTAGTGCTCAGATGTTTACCAGACCGTCTACAGAGTTCCCTTCAGTGGAACAGCACTGTAAAGAGATGGTTCAGGTTTTAACAAATGATTGTGTTTTCCTCACACCTGATGGGGACTGTTTAGCTTGATTCTCCAGTCTCATGGAAGAAAACAAACAACAGATGTGGAAAAAAGTCATTTACATGTTGGTGATTTTTCCTTTTTCTCTCAAAATGTGTTTGGTGTGTCAGATGCAACCTTGTGTACTGCTAGATTCTCACAAATATTGACAAATTCCAGTATTAAACTTCCGGCTGGTGATGTCGACACAATCATATTTTGCATATCTTACATGAGTTGAATGCAGTAGCCATTGTATTTTTCTGGTGACCTGTACTAAAAAATGAAAGACATCATCAAAAAAATCCCAAACATTTTTAATAATCTTGGGTGATATCCAAAAAACATTCAGAAATTAATTTTTATAACAGTTTTAAAATGATGGAATTTTCATCTAAACGTTCTTTAAACATCAAAAGGTGTTTTAAACATCGAGAAGATTAAAATGTAACATTTTCCAAACGTTTTCAAACTGATCGAGTAGAACGTTCCTCGAACGTTTACATGACCGAGAAGAAACGTTCTCAATACATGAAGAAACTGGGTCATTAAAAACATTCAGAATTGACATATTCATATCTTGTGTTAGCAGGATGTACTTGGGACATGTTTTTGTGAGCTGGAGAGGCGTTGACCTGATACGTCTTAGCAAATGTTTGGAGGGAAGAGCACCTGTGTTCATACGATTACCTGCTCGACGTGAAGGAATCCAAACTATGCAGTGATTCCCTTAAACACTCACAACAGTTTAAGTGTAGTAACTTATGACAAGCCTTGAGAAGTTCACGTGTGTCATGAGGGAATTGCTTTGGCTCGAGTGCCTTCGTTAGTGTCAATCTTCTGGATTTTTGAGAATATGAAGCTCATACTCAAAAAGCGAAAACTAAACTCGACAAAAAATAAATAAATAAATAAACAAAACAAACAAAATGTTATTCAGAGGTAATGTAAATCATTGAGATCTTTATAACAGTACAGTAGATACAGTAGATCTAAATATCAGTGGTCAGTCTTTATCTCTAATATATGTCTCTATTCAATGAGACTGAAATGATCCAAACATATAATAATGCAATGCAATCCACTGCTGATTGAGAGCTGAAGAAATCAAGGCTCCTCAGAAGATGTGAGATGTTCTGAAGGCTTGGGAAGCTTGCTCTGCTTTGTATGTGCACTATTTTACACTTCAAACTTACGCTCTTTAAAGACGGTCTTGACTGGGTCACTTGCTATTTTCGTCTATCAGTTATTTTCAGATTGGACCTGCGTAGATCACATTGGGAATGGTATGTTTTGATGCTGCATAGAAAGTGACGTCACAGGAATGACATCGGGTCAGAGAACAGGAAGTGCTTTCATCTGAACCGCCCCTTCTGTGCGTACCGTTTCCTCCATTGTTCAGTTTGGGGCACTGGTTTGCGCTCACATCATCTGAGTCCTGTTCTTTGCCTTTCGGTGTGCATTACAAAACATTCTCTCAGGTTTATTGGCTTTTGATTGGAATGTGTAGAACGTATGCTGTCCGTGTCATCATTTCTGGATGTATGCATCGTCAATAAGGTCAAAGGGGAGAGGTTTTGAGGTAAGTGTGCATCATGAGATGATGTTTCCTTCCTCTTCTAGCAAACCTGCTCACATGACCTTCCTCTGGCCGTGTCACTCTTGGGTTGTGGGTCAAACTCACACCAAAGGCCCCCCAGAGGGAAAGAGTCCTTGTCTGAGGGACCAGAATAGAAAGCCCCTCGTCCCACAAGCTCCCCCCTCCTTCAGGACTACAGAAACTTGATGAGGAAAGGAAAACATCCTCTACTGGCCAGCAGCACTGCCAGCTCCAGACAGGTTAAAGTCAGGCCACAGGAGAGGCTCTTTGACTGAACTTCCCTGTTCAATAACACCGAGGTGACTCTGGGGAGCTGTGTTTATCGCTGGCTCCACAGATGCTGTCCAGGACCTTTACTTTCATGTTTGTGCAGGTCTCAGATGAATGAATTTCACCCAGAAATAGAGCTACAACTGAGTAGATTACATACAAATTGTAATCAGTTACTGATTTCAAATTACATGACCAAAAATTTTAGTCAGTAATGTAATGCGTTGAATTACACATTTAAGGTAATATAATCAGACTACTTTTAGATTACTTTTGATATTTTTAATAGGATAATTGTGTACCATATGGTTACAAATATAAAAAGAGAAAGAAAATGAATTGCATTCCTTGTTTTTAACATCATGAAGTGCATTAAACATAACATTACATCAAGGTTTCCCAAAATGGGCTTCGTGAAGGAATTGCAGATTTAAGTAGTTAAATCATGCAAATGTAAAATTAAAATGACATTGACAAGCTCTACAGGTGCAAACATGAGTCCTGAAAAAACAAACAAACAAAAAACAACAACCCAACTTTGGGTCAAATATGGACTTACCCAACTTTTAGGTTAAAAATTTAAAAATTACAATTGATCCCAACAGCTGGGTTAGTCCACATTTGACCCAAAGTTGTGTTGAAACAATGCAGCATTCTATAGAGTGCAGTTGTAAAATGAAAATTCATCGAAATATGAAATGTAAATGTATTAAATTCAAATAAATGATTGTGATCTGCTGCTGTGTGAATCCATGTAGAAGAAAACGAACCAACGTCTGTTTGACATCTGCTAAGACGTAATTCTAGAGTGTTTGTTCATCTGCAATACGTCTATAGAATGTTTCCTATAACAGATGTCAAATAGTCATCTATTAAATGTCTTTAAGATGTTTTTGATTTAGAAAAGATGTCTGTCAGATGTTTGTACAAAGCGGATGCTTTCCAGGGGTCTGTACCATGAAGCTGGTTTAGCTGGCTAGCTAGGTAAGTTTCAGTTTAGTTTGCACCATTCCTGAGTTTTAGGTACCATGAAAGTGGTTTGGCTTTTAGTTTTTTTCTGATTATGTTCTGGTTTAGAGATCTCAAACCAAAATTTGATCAGCTTCAAGAATGCAATAAAGCCACTCCCCCAGTTTCTCTTCCTACAAATTAGACACTACACAAATTAGAGCGCACGCTGCCCTCCCGGAAACGCGATTGGGCTAGTTTTGGACTAGTTTTGAGAAGCAAGTTGGCAGGATTTGGTTTGAAGACCTGTCAATCCTGATCTGAACGCACGTGCTGGAGATGTACTTATAATCACAGGAGTGTTTTTACTGACGAGATGCGCATGAACATCGCATTCATTTTTTTTGCACAGCCCTAACATCTAGTTAACAAAGCTAAACAGCGTTCCCCTTTGTGTAATAAGTTACAGAAACTGTTAAACGCACCAACTTAAATAATAAAATAGACTTACCGGTTGTGGTCCATAAACAACGCCTTCTCCAGACAAAGAGGGAACTGCTCCATCTTTCAAGAATAATCTTTGTGTGAATCCGGCATTAAACTGATTGAGATTAAGGAAGCCCCCCCAGCAAAATGTGCTGCACATAGTTTCACATGTGGATTATAATTTTGGGGAACTGAGTTAAACATAAATTGTAACCATTATTCTTTAAGTACAGCGTTCCTGGGAAGCCCAAACAAAGATGATTGGACTCCGGGATGAAAATAACAGCGTTTCGATGTCATGGTGACAAACACAAACGCAGCTCTTCCTCTTCTCTGTCCGAGCGCAATAAGGCCACGCCCCCTGTTTGTGTATTCATGTGGGCGGAGGTTAGTCAAAAAACTGTTTTAGTGACATCATTACTGCAGGAACTAGAGGGGTGTAGTCCAAACGGGTCGTTTTTTTGTAGGCAAATTCTGTTAAATCAAATATCTTGCTTGGCATTGAACTTTGAGCTTTATAATTTTACAGATATTATTTATACTCTAACAACAACAACAACATTACACACTAAATAAAGTTTAAAACATGGGATCACGAAGAACGGGACCTTTAAAGTAAAACTGTGGTTCATAAGTGTTGTGGGCCTGAAGATTTTGGATCAGAACTACTCGGCAAACATTAACAAACCACATTACAACCCTCTTGTAATCGCCTACAACACATGAGTTTTACAAAAAGCACCACTCAGAAAGTCTCATTATAAAGGCCTATGCTTTATTTGTTCAAATTTTTCAGTAAGTTTCACTGTGAAAAACTGAACAGATTCACATAAGCCTTCAAAATATCTTGGCTTGCAACGCAAACAAGTTTTGTATTGTCTTTATCCCCTTAACTTACTGGTCTTTTCAGGCCGGTTGTTCTGTGCGTGAGACGACTGTTTGCCGTGGCTGTGTTTTTGTTTCTTTAGTCTTGTCACTGAAAGTATGTGTTGTCAGACGGCGCTCAGTTCTGCCCTTCATATCATCCGCTCAATCCTTTGGCAGGTGTTTCAAAGCCGGTTCCATCTGACTTACAATCTCACTGTAAAGATGATGGCTGGCCAAACATTTCATGAGTCTTTTTAAGTACGGGCTTGGAATGTGAAAGCCCTTTCTACGTCATCTACTTATTTTCCCAGTCTGATCCGCATAGTTGTATTTCTTTGCAAAAGCAAACAGGAAGTGCTCTGAGGTGAAAGGACGTCACACATCTGCCCATCAAACGCATACTTTCTGATCGATCTGATGAGATGCGTCCAAGAACCGCACTCGTTCATTCAAAGTCCTGTCATCAGGGTGTTGCTGTGCAGACTCATTTTTAAATGACTGCAGATGTTTATATAGAAGTGATTTGTGCCGTTCATCTGATAGCTGTAATCTGACGGCAGGTGGAATGATTGGTGAAATGAAGTGGAACGAGCTCTCACGCACCTCGTAAGCAACGACTAAACGAGTCATTACTCACACCTGAGACGTGTGATTGCATCAACAAACACTGAATGGAACACAAATCACCATTTCCCTTTTATATTTCCTTTGTAAATAAACATAACACATGCTAAACTGCCTGTTTTTAACATAAGTACAAATCACTGATTATCATCTACATTTACAAAACTAATAATAATAATAATAAATGTAATCAAATTAAAGGAATAGTTCACCCAGAAACGAAAATGTGCTGAAAATGCGTTCATCCTTAATCAGATTTGCAGAAGACAAAAGCTATTTTTTTATATCATTAAGGCATTTTTAATGCTAAACCATTGCTTCCGGCTAAAATCCGAGTCCATAATCCATGATAACGCTTCCTCCATTGAAAAAAGTGCATCTCCTGACGTCTTTCACATCAAAATCCAGACACATATTTGTTTAGAGCTGTTTTGGCTTGTAAACAGTGCTTGATGTGTGCTTGATTCTGGCCATTTTTGTTATTATGGATTATGGACTCCAATTTGAGTCAAATGCAATGGTTGTTAGTTAAAAACATCTTAATAATGGATCTGTTTCTTGCAAACATGCATATTTTGTCTCGTCAAATTGTTAACTGATGGACTTGAGTGCTGTGGATTATTATTGTGATGTTTTTATCAGACTCTCACTCTGACGGCACCCATATATTGCGATGCTTGTGTTGCTTAATGAAACCGACAAGAGATTGTCAGCATTTTGATAAAAAAATATATGTATGTTTAAATTAACTGTATTTGATCGAAATCCTGTATAAAATGGAAAAAGTCTGCCTTAGTCTATGTTTAGAAAAGTATTCTGTTAGTTCTGCCTACTAAACACTTGGATGTTTTGTTTTTCATTATTATTACATATTTTTTGTATATATATATTTTGGAAAAACTTTTTTTTTTTTTAAATAACTAGTTGCTTGTTAGCATGCATATTTCTAGCATACTGGTTGTTTATTAGTACGTATAAAGTAAACATTAAAGCCTTATTCTGCATGAGCACATGTTAGATCCACCCTAATCCACCCTATACTTAAACTTAAAAATGACCTTTCTTAATATTAATAAGAATATAAATTAGGAGTTTATTGAGGCAAACTGGTGCCCAAACTAAAGTGTGACCTCTTTTTTATTACTAGTATTTTTTTTTTATTTTTTTTTATGAACGCTTGGCAAATACAGTGTAATGACTTCTTAGATGGCTTTGATCTTAGTTTGATCGGCTATTTATGTAATTAACACACCCTAAAATTGAAATTATAAAGAAACACTAGATTACACCACTTATTTCCATTTACTCTGTTTTCAGTCACGAGAGGTGTTCCTTTGAAAATTACAGAACATATTTTAAGTAGGATTCTTACTTGTGCCTTTCTAAAAGATATTTATAATTTGGCTGGGATGCGATGATCTTCTGTTTACATAGTGGCCCATCCTAATACACAAGCGGAAATAAAGAGGCTGTTGTTTGGCTGTGGTCTCTGTAGCCTCGCTGTCTTTGTAATTCTGAAACCAGAGCTGTTTGTGAGGGACGCTTCAGAAACGCCCTTGGCATTGAATTCCCACCTGTGCTTCAGTATGTACCTCCATCTATTACCTCCACATTCGTGTATTAACACCTGTCCTGTTCGGGAATCCAGAACATTCCTCCAGAAACACTATGATGAGTTAATTGCCAAACCAGACAGGACTAACAACAGTAACTTGCAGCACTGCAGAATAAAATAATAATAAATAAATACACATACTTTATATGTAGACTTTTTCAGCATTTTAAGGGGTGGCTTGTGAATATTATTACACTGAAAAAAAAAAAAAAAACTGTTGTGGATTCAAAGGTATTTTAACTTAGAAAAAACTAGTACATTTCAGAAATAATTACAAACATATAGCAAGTTTTTCAAAATGCAGTCCAATAATATTTTTTCGATGAATCACTTTTTTTTTTACCGTGAAGGTTTTGTAACTGTTCTTACAGATGCTGGTAAACACTTTACATTAAACAAAACATATCTTGTAACAATAGCATCATGTGTACATAACACAATAACGCCCAGAGACATGAAAACTGAATAGGACAAGCCGATAAGTCAATAAAGCTTTTGCAAAGCCTTATAAAACCTGGTCCAACTGTAATGTTATAAATAGCTTGTCCATAAACCTGATCTAATGTCAACACCCAGGTGAGAGTTTACAGGACTAAAGCCGAACGTGAAATCCATTACCTGTGTGGGTGCATTCCTCATACTGACGTCCGTTTTGACGTCAAAGCCCTGCCTGACATAAAAGCCAGCCATAAATCATTTGAACTTATTAGATGGTTGATGTGGACTGGGTGGGGGCCATTGGTGGCCACATATACAGTTACTGCCTATTTTTAGATGCATGTAATGGGCGACTGACAAAAGACCGTAATACGACACAGTTCAGGTGGGAAACCCAAACACACACGAGATGAATCACGGCATTAGACATAAGCAGATGTACGGAAAGACCGCTGTGTACACATAACTCACACACACACACACACACACACACACACGCCCTTGACAAACAGACCTCGAAGCAGCCCAGACACAGACAGCACTGCTGCTAAAAACAGTGAGTTTCTTTAAAAGGGCCAACAAAAACCACTACCTTTGAGTTCAACAAAAATGCTGTTCTGAGACTCTTTATATAAAACATACAAAAAAAAAATCTCAGCTGAAGTAGAAGTATTTTGGCAGATATAAGCTTGTGACCTTGACTTCATGTACTGAAGTACTAAAAATGCATGTAAACTATTTAAATCCTATCATGTAAACTACTAAAAGGCTACTGTAAATATTGTCAGGAAGAGCTGGAAAGAGAGTAAAATCAAGCCATTATGTTTAGCTGCTTGTCCATAAAATCTCAGCACAAGAACAGATAAACAACCGAAGGTGTCATTTCGAGGAAATCACCCACAGTCTCTAAAAGCAAACAGTCCAAACGATAATTCATGCCATGCGTTGAAGATGAGTCACAGACATCAGGAGCGCCAGATGAAGGAGAGTCCCACCGATGCACAATGAAGTAAACAACTACAGAATAAGGAAATAAGGACACTTGTTTACATGTAAGGGTCGACATTAGATGCAGTGCAAAACCATTTTTGGCATTAACGATTTGAAGTATTTTGAGGAATTTAGGGGAATAAAGAAAAAGTAAATTAATACAAGAACTACAATTGAATCACTTGCAAATAATATTTTTTTGCTCCAGAATATGCACTCTTTACATAATGTGTATCTCACTCATTCAGTATTTTATTTGAAATTTGTTCATCTTTGTTCTTTTGCTTGTCGTTCTTCTTTAAGACTGTTTACTCATCTTTAATATGCTTGAATTATTTACTTATATTAGCTGTTGTACCTACTAGTGTCTACTGCTTACTAGTTGAAAAAAAAAATCAACCTTAAAAAGAAATCATGGATTATGATTCACAGTGAAAACAATTATACATTTCTTCCATTTCACCTACATATTAATCTCTTAATCGATTGCCTTATTTAATTAAAATAGGTCGTCTTGTTCTATCACATTCAACTAAATACATGACACGGACCACAGAAACGATAAAGACTTATCAGTTCAAAAGATCAAAACAAAACAAAACAAATCAAAACAAACCAAACCAAACAACACTCTACTTATGATAACAGAATACTTTGTATCACTTGGCTTAACTGTTGCTCATCTAATATTACTCTCATTAAACATTTGTATTGTAATTCTGAACTCTTTCACAGCTCAGTCATTGCTCGGGAATTGCTGTTTGGTTTCTGCAAACAATCGTCCTCTCAATCATTTTGACGAGTGTTTTAAATGAAAAATGTAAGTCTTTAAGCTTCTTCTCATCCTGACATCAAACAGAGCAGCATCAAGAAAATCAAATATTTTGTGTGACATTTTGGCCATTTCTAATTACCGTCTTGTGTGATTCTATAAATATGTTGAGAGACAGAGAAAGGCAGACGTCCAATGATTGAAAGGGAAACACCCCTCATTTATAATCATCAGCGTCGGCGTGCACAGCATGTCTTCACTAATGGATATTTGACACTCTTATGTAAACATCTAAGCATGCAGCATGTTCCACAGCGCAGATGAAGACCAGAAAATAGAGACACGCTGACACATGATATAATGTCCTTACTCTAAAGTTACTTAGTCTACATTAAAGTTTTTTTCAAGGCGTGAAAATATTAGGATATAATGAACATTACCATCATGATTTTCTGTAATTCTGCTTAAAAAAAGGGGTATTGTGAGAAGTGTTATACAAATAGTTGGTTTTGTATAATTGTTAAATAACACTATTTAAAAAAATACGACTCATTTCTTTTCTAAAATAGTCTACTAATTATACAGTACACTTATATACGTTATTCAGAAAATCTTCCAGTTTTGTGGATATTCCAACCCGATCTCACGGCAATTCATACATTTTTCACAAGGTAGCTTATTCGTACGAATGTTGCCAAATCGTACGTATTTTACGAGTTGCACAATTCGTATGAATTTGTAAGAATGACCTACACCTAACCCCGCCCCTAAACCTAATCGTCACTGGGGTCGTATAAAATCGTACGAGTGAGGTCCTACAAATTCGTATGAATAAGTCACCTCATAAAATACGTACGAATTGGTCGTGAGATAGCGTTGGATATTCACACAAAGACCAGTCTCTAGTCAGATGAACATTGAGAGGCCGCACATTTGAGCACTGGATTTAAACAAATAATTAAAAAGTATTTTCTCAACATTTTAATGTTGCGTCAACTACTGACGAACACATGGATGTTTATTTGAATTATCACTCTGTGATTATTTAATCATGTTTAGTTCTGTATGTCTTTGGAAGGTTTTTATCTTTCAAAAGCATTAAAATGCTAAATTTCTAATTTACATGTAATGCTTTTTTATCAGCCAAACCTTTCAACTCAAATAATTACTTGAAGTATCCTCTGAAATTTTAAGGTAATATTTTAATAATTAAGAAACACATTTGCATGTTGACAGTTTTCTGACGTGGGTTAATGATCACATGCAGCTAAACAAATAAATATTACATTTTTTAGTAAGTTTTTTATTTTGATTGTTGATATTTAAAAATAATGTATTTTAATTTACATTTTTATGTTTTAATAAATGTATTAAATAGCAACCCCCTGTAGTTCCTTCATGAATGTCAGTTTGGGAAATCTTGGTGTAATGTAAGGTTTAATGCACTTCATGTTGTTAATAACAACAAAACGAATATATTTTTATTGTCTTTGATTTTTTTTTTTTTTTATACCAGTATGGTAGATTATCCTATTTAAATCAATGTGATTAATAAGTTAGTTCAAAAGTAATCTACAGCAGAAGTACTCGAAAAGTAGTCTCAGATTATATTACCTAAAATATGTAATGTTCTAGATTACATTATTAATTACAGATTTTGTCATGTAATTTGGAATGCATAACAGACTTTGTAAGTAATCTGCCCAGCACTGGTCGTTTAATATTTCTATGATTAAACACTAAATGTTTAGCTATTCTTACCTCACAAACCTGTTCACCACCGTGACTAAATCACTGCAATCAAAGAAACCCGCTTGCTTTGATCTAATTGGCATCTCAATCATTTTGAGTCTGACAAGCCCTCTATTTTTTGGCCTAGGGGTTAGTTAGTTAGTGGGATCTAACCGTTTTCTGATTCATTAGCCCTGTCCTCTTTGTATTTTACAGTAAATGCAATACTTTTTGATCCTCTCATATGTAATATTAAATAAGAACTGGTACAACTCTTAATGCAATCAATTCTCACTGGATTGCTTGTTCAGGACTCCTCTTTTCAGACATTAGTGTTTTTATTTATTATTATTATTTTGTAGTTCTGCTTGGGTGATACCAGTGGCGCAGAAGTGATACCCTTCAGTTTTAAACACGGACCTGAGGAGACGATATAAATATTGTTAAAGGGTCTGTCAGCTTTGATTGCATCATGGCAAACGCGCTGCCATTGATCAAACCCCTGCCTCCCTCTCATCAGACATCTGCTCGGACCACCAGCGAACTCTGTTTACGAAAGCCCGCGGCAGACACGCAGCCGTCCTCTCCTAGTGGCTCGACTTTCTGCAGTCGAGAGGCTAAACAACGACTCGATTTCCCCCATTGAGCGATGTCTCAAATGTCATAATTCACTCCTGTTTTTCACTTATCTAAATTTGTTGTGACAGGGAGGCTCTCTGTTAAAGAAACTGAGAAAGGGGGGCTCTGCGTGATTCTTCCTTTAACGCGATCGTAAAAATAGATGACGTAATAAGGTGGTGAGTGACTGGGTCAAGCAGGTCCAAACCCGCCAAAGACGACAACAAACAATGCTCAAATATGCATAAAAGCAACAGCTTGGCAATCTTGATCAGAGTTACGAAACATGCCCCGCGATTGACTCGTGTTTTCATAAGCCATCTAGCTCGCGAAGAGTGAACCTTTGAACCGTTTCTACGCATGTGGCCGTTTCGTGCAAAGCCCATGTTTCCACGCGCTCACCTGAAGGGAGTTCCTGACGCCGTTTGCACGCAGGCCTCTTTGTTGCTGTGGCTGCATTTTTTTGTCTAGTGCTTCTCCCTCCCCTCGCGTTTTGAAAATAACCCAAACAGGTTCTGCGTGTAGTAACTGTGATATTATCTAAGCCGCCTTCACCTGCAGGGGATCCCAGTTGAGTCTGCACGAAAGAAGCCCGGGGCCAAACAAGAGGAGCAGCACCCAGACAAGACCGGCCCTGCTGACACCTCCGACTCCAGCCCGATACTTCGAGCGCCAGTTTCACCCCGCGATGCTTTGCGGTCAGATTCAGGGACTCTGCTTTTGTCTGTGATTGACAACTCAGCAAACATAGCAACGAAAATAGTCATCTTTCAAACTCTGAGGGCTACGTTGGCATGTGAAGGGTGTAACTGTTTACTCTGATGACTTTGGTTTCTAAAATAGTTGCACTAGGCCAGGAACGCAAAGCTGTTAGACTGTAATAATAATAATAATAATAATATACTTTGAAATGGTATTCGATACATTTCACAAATAATCACAACGACAGAACATTGAACTTTGAATTAAAGATGAAATTTGAGGATTTTCTTGTGAAACGCACTACAGTAATCTTCGACAGCGCATGACTAGTCCAATAGTTATCACTTCAGGCCAGATTTACTAACAGCCCTTCTCCCACACAAACCTTATTTTGGCTTTTAAAAACTACTGTCAGGATTTACTAAAAACACGCAGTGAGGATAAACATTGAAATACTGCATATTCATTTGTAGGAGTTTCACGTTTTGGTAGATACATGACAATGAAAGACTAAAAATGAAATATTTCTCCTTTGAATTTTGCGTAAATTTTGCATAAAGACATTGTCAAAACAATCCCTGTTGACAAAGATCTAGATTACATTTAAGTATATTTGACTTATAATTAGAAAAAGTCTAAATATATCTGAGGTATATACTTGTGCTTCGGGAATCCATGAGTTCATTGTTATCCAGTAGGGGGCGCTAATACACATCTGTACAGCATTTTCAAAACACAAGCGAAGAAGAAACCGTATCAACAGATGCTTTCACACGTAATCTAACACGATTACACACAACAGCATCAAAACTGTGTAACGTTGTGGAATAAAATGTCGACCCATGAAGAGGTAATGACTGTCAAGCTTTGTGGTGTTGATCAACTCCATTTACGTTTTTAAATTTCATTCTGAATTCAATCATATTCGCATAATAAAAAATATATACATATTAATACCTAAATAGGGACATAGTAGTGTACTTAAAGCATGTTCAGTTCATAATTCAGTAATATATTTTTTATACTTACTAAATATACTTAAAAATGTACTTCAACTTTACTCAAATGTGCGTAATAAAACTTGAAGAATACTTTTTTTTTGGTAACTCACAAACACAAATGAGCATTTTGGTTGTTTACACAGAAGTGATATCAGTATTTATTTATTTTTTTAAATTGCATTTTGAAACCCTTTTCAAAAGTGTAGAGATTTAGGCTCCCCAAAAGCAGTTGTGTAAATGGACGGCGAAAAAACAAAAACAGTTTTCATTTTTAAGTTGAAAAAAATGTTGTGTAAACACCCCTTTAGAATCAGATTTACGAACAACACTGTTCTTGGTATGTTGCCTTGGTCATTACGAAAATGATCTGCATCTGTGTCCTTTATTGTGCACATTGTCAGCAGATCAGCGGATCTTATGGTAATTTGCCCTATTTAATAAATGTAATAAATTTAAAGGGATACTCCACCCCAAAATGAAAATGAAAAATCCAAACCCACAGTTTTTCTCAGTTTTTAAAAAAGTAATCTGATTATGTAACTCACATCACTTATAATGCGTTTCCCCCAACACTGGGCACAAACTGAATTATGGAATTTACTATATCCACTTAACTCACAATAAATGTCATGCAGTCTTCTAAAAAACACTAGATCTTATGAAAATATGGCTGCACAAACTGAGATGAAGAAGTTGATGTACTCTAGATAGGATCTTTGTTAATAAAGCCTGATCTCACAGCAATTCATACATATTTTACGAGGTGGCTAATTTGTGCTAAATCGTACATATTTTACGAGTTGCGCAATTCATATGAATTTGTACAAATGACCAACACCTAACCCCGTCCATAAACCTACCCATCACTGGGGTCTAGACAAATCATACAAAATCGTACGATTGAGGTTCTACGAATTCATACGAATTAATCACCTCGTAAAATAAGTATGAATTGGTCATGAAATAGCATTGATAAAACCCAACATAATAGGAAAGCTCTCTGTTTCTGAACCATTATTTGACTACTTTTGGGTAATTTGAGTAAGGAGGAGATTATTTATGGTTTTGAGTTGATTTAATGCTAAATTTAAAATTTTAAATAAAACTGGAATTCAAAATATTAGACAGTTGTGGAGAATCCCCCTTTCTCAGTTAAATGAATTATGATCCAGTGGTGAAAACCGAGCGAGTGTGAATGGATTTGAAAGCGCTGCTGACATTATTATCAGAAGTGATGTCGTTTGCTTTGAGAGTTCCTTGCTGTAGTGCTTCTCCCACAGGTTATCAGTGATACATGAAAATATGTTTGGAAGTCCCAGAGTTTTTCAATGAGATCATTCACAGAGCAGACAGAAAACAAGCGTTCTGCTTTGCATTAGCTTCCCTTGTGCATTTGAATGTAATTGACATTGCATAAGCTGCCGTGGTTTTGGGAGCGAGATAAGATTGTTAGTATATCATCGCAAACCGTGCACTTCGATTTTGCCATAATGACTGACATTGTGACACGTCGGCTTCCAGACAACTGTATGCAAACCAGTGTGAACCTATCAACGTTCTCCAGGTCACCGAGGTTGGCTTTGCCCTCTGAACACAATGGATCTCCAGAAGAATTGGACAGAAGTGGCCCAGTCAAAGAAACATCACATCAGATAAAACACTTGACTCTGGCAATTGCAGTTTGGTGTTATTCAAATCGCCTGTTTGCCAAACACGTTGGTTTTTTTCTCAATTTTGGCTTCGCTGCAAATGAACCTTTCAACTCTAAATAAATGGCGATGCTGTAAATAACCTGGACGGCTCTGAGAGGAGCAGGCTGCTGCCTGCCGAAGTTTCTATTTTGGTTGTGTTGTCTTCACCTCAGGGCTGCGGTAAACAATCTGTCAGAGCAGGTGGAAGCAAAAATGCACCGGTACCATCAATTAAGATGGCGAGAAACCAAGTTCATGTGCAGGTGAGGAGAAGCACTGTGTTCCCTCCTTCATTTCTGTGCCAGCTGTAATTGATGTCTTTACTGGGTTTCGTTATGAAAGTTGCACACATAAATAAAAGTGCAAAATGTCACTGTGAATCTGGATTCATCTTGACTTTTATGGAAAAATAATATAAAATAAAACCATAAGACTGACTGAGGTTATTGTGGTTCTTGTTGCATTGCACTGCAGCTATTGCATGTTAAAATTAAGCAAGTGCTTAGCAACCACACTGCTACACCTTAACAACCACATTGCAACAGCCGGGCAACCCACAACACACGAGTATCGTCATGATGAGTGATGATGGTTGTAGGTTGCAGTGGAACAATATTAAGTGCAATTTCACAACTTTTAATGTGGTTTATTGTTATTAGTATCATTTTTATATAAATAGGGTGATGGCAATTAGGACTCTAACACTGCGAAAATTATTCAGACTAGCTTCCCTTTTGAGATTAAATTCAAGTATTGCACATTTAACTTTTTTCTTTTTGCTATATATGTAATTAATGTAGGACCCTAAAAAAAAAAAGATAAAGAAATAAAAGATTTTACCGTATTATTACATTACAGTAAATTCATAAATACAATTTACTGGCATTAAAAAAGGCATTAAAATAAATCTTATTCAGCATTTAAACAAACTAACAAATAAACAAATAAAAACATAGTTTAAGCATGAAAAACAATTAGTGGAAGAGGTTCAGAAAATCAAAGATCATATAAATCAACAATATGAAGTTTTAAAAGCACAAATCTTTGTAGTCTGCCCACCAAGCAAGCTGTATTTTTTTTTCATGATAGGCCTATTATATTTCTTTATGTGCTATATTTTATTTGAAAGAAAATTTTAGATTATTAATGGTGTAAAACAAGCATCACTTATTTTGCTGTAAATGTAGGATAACTTTCTTTCTTTCTTTTTTTAAGGGCTTAATAATTCCAGGTGATAGAATTTACATTAGATATAATTGAAGTAAGTTATCACCTAACAATTACCTATAGGTTAACAGTGTGTCTCTGACTTTCTACCTTATATACATACATACATACAGTATATATATATCACCTTTATAGGTCACTGATGAGTCGCTGTGCAACATTCAATGAACTGCATTTGTATTTCTACACTATAGACGGCCGCTCAACAGCTCTGTAACCAGCTTGCAAATGTCAGTCAAGAAGTAAACTATTAGCGCTCTTGTTAAGAGAGTCATTATACGATCAGCTGCTTTAAAGCTCTCCTGTTTCACACTCGTCTCTGCAGATCCTGGCCTGTCACGACTTGTTCCACATATCTCACACAGGGCAAATCTAACGCTGACAAGCAGAGCGAACAAATAAAACGCTACAATCCTCTGACTTCAAGATCTGTGTGTGTGTGTGTTTAAATGGTGACTGGCTGTGAATCTAAAACTTCCACTGAAATGCAAGAGTCAACTGATCAAGACAGGGCAAGGGCAGAAGCAGTATTTCAGCTCAGTGTGTGTTCTGATGTACAGAACAGATCATAACTGATATTAGACAAGCACACTGGGCTATTACACCTTCTAATATTTACTGACTTTATCCACTATTGATACATTATGTTCTAGTAAATTCACACATGGAAAATACAAATTTGAAAATGCACTGAAAAAAAAAGGTCTTATTCATTTTTTTTGTTATTATTTTCCAGCAAAAATATAACTATGTTTCTGGTGAATGTATCTTGAACTAAAGGGACAGTTCACCAAAAAAATGCAAATTTTGTAATTTGCTCACCCTCAAATTGCTCCAAACCAGTATTAATTTATTTTTCCCAATTGAACACAAAAGAAGATATTTTGAAGAATGTTGGTAACCAAACTGGTAGCCATTGACTTTCACAGTATAAAAATATTATGGACGTCAATTGAGACCAGCAACTATTTGGTTACAACAGAAGATCGAAAACCATACAGGTTTGAAACAAAGCAAATGGTTGAAATATCCCTTTAAGCTTGTTTTTATTGTCACATTAGTTGGTTATTGAGTTAGTTGGTTAGTTAGTCAGCTAGTCAGTTAGTTATGAATAAATAAATAAATATTTATTTTTACCTTGTTTTAAGTATGAAAATAATTAGTGGAAGGGGTATACAATTTATGATATGTATATTTACGATACCTTTCTAAAAATATGCACAGGTTTAATCTCTTATATAATTACTGTGTATGTATATATATATATATATATATATATATATATATATATATATATATATATATCAAGAGCAACAATAATAGTTGCACTGAGAGCAAATGTAGTTTTCTGTGAAAATTCTTAGATGTTACTCCATAGAAAACATAATTTCACCAAAGGTTTCAACAGTATCTCAAACTGTGCTCTGATTTGCCATCAAAAGTCTGAGATCTCAGTATTTCTTCCATGACCTTCCCCATGCCATTGTATAGCTCTTACAATAATTGTCCCAGTAATCTATTACTATTTCTCAGAAGTAGCCAAATTGTAAGAGAACTCCATACGTGAGAGTTAATACTGAAACTCAGTTATGTCTCCTGAACCATGAAAGAGCAGAGAAGTCTGCAAAGCAGTTGTTTCTGTCATCTTGAACCGGAGGACGATCCCTCTTTCTGATCTGGGGGAGGGACGGCTGGATCTCGTGCAAACCTCCTGCGTGAGTAAGCTGTTTGGCTGTTTTTTCAAGTTAAGACGGGAGGGGGGAGGTTAGCGTGGATCCTGCCAGCAGAGGAGTGGTGTGATTCTGGACGTGTGCCCATCTCTGTCACGCTGATGACGGGACTGTTGTGTCTGATACTGGATCAGTGCTGCTGTGTCCCTATTCATCCCTATCAGGAGCTTACTCCCTTCAAACGCTGAACAATACCAACATCACAACTGTCTTAGTCATAAAAAACACCAGTTGAACTTTAAGCAATTTTTCAAACGCAATATTTGAATACATGCATTCAAATGCATATAAGAAAAGTGTTCCTGTAGCTCAATAGGTAGAGCATTGTGCTATCAAGCACAAGGTTGGGGGTTCGATTCCCCGGGAACACATGATATGTAAAAATAAAATACCCTGAATGCACTGTAAGTCGCTTTGGATAAAAGCGTCTGCTAAATGAATAAATTAAAATTTTAATATGTGGTGTATTTACACGTCAGAAAGTAATATTTTACATATTGCCTGCTTTCAAAACCTCATAGCAAATAAATTTTGCCAACCCTGTTGTGTGTTAACATGTACTTAATACTTAGAACATGAAGAAACAGAACAAACTGAGACAGACTCAATCCAGAAGAACTGTGGCAAGACACTTTTGTCCTCGGTGCACTTGAGCAGAGTTTCTCGGGAAGCTTCGCAGGTTTCTTCAAGCGTCCTGGAGACACAGTTCTTCTGGATCGAGTCTGTCTCAGTTTGTTCTGTTTCTTCTTGTCACTCCAGACAGACTAGATCTCTGTGTGGAACATTATTACAATCAATGGAAAAATGAATGTCTGGACATTTAAACAGATAGTTCCTACTGACACACTACAGCAAAAGTGTTGTAATACTTTTTGCCACTGCTGTATATATACAAGATTTATTTTGATTATATTTATATATATATATATATATATATATATATATATATATATATATATATATATATATATATATATATATATATATATATATACACTGTAAAGAACACTTTAAAACCAAAAACGCATTGCAAACCTGACGTTTTTACATGTTTTAATGTGTTGATTTTACAAAAGCACAACCTGGTGTCCTTCATCGCATCACATCCTCAGCTCTTCACTGCTGAGCAACTTACTTCTCTGTTATTTTAATTGCCAGTCTCATAACATTCAAGTTTTTTTAAATAAATTTTTTTGTGTCAAGGTGAGAGACCTCAGTACCAAAATAGATGAATCACAATGGGCTCCGCAGGTTCAGACCTGCTTCTGCACCAGCCGCTGGTTTCTAGCACTCATCTCAAAGAGCATGAAAGAACTTGAACCCTGTTCATCTGCTGATCCTTTACAGTAATTACACAAGAAATACAATCAGCAAGTGTGCTTTGACCAACGCCACATGTCTGTATTTCAGTAGTTAGTCTAATATCCAATGAAACTTTCTTTATCATCATATTTAGATGCTATTTTTATCCACATAGTGAAATTCTTCATTGCATTTGAAGATTTAGTTTGAATTGAAAAAAACATATTCTCATCCAGAACAGTGTTTATAGATGATCATCTACAAAACAAGCTTTGTAACGTTAAATATAGTCTTCTTGACTTTTAATGCCGCACTAAAATCTGTCCACATTTCCAAACCACCATCATGCTTTTATAGGTAATTATGGAAGAGCAAGTGCTAACGAAAAATAATGTGAAGAATGGATTGTATTACGAATGCATAGGTGTTAAAGCAGCAGAAAACTATGCTTGACATTACAGGCATGTTCCTATTGAAGTGTTCCCTGATCTGGAATCTGTTAGGATGTTTATTCATCGTAATATGCATACAAAACTACAAATAAGCATAATTTATTAGTCATTTTGTGAGCAAATGCATTTTTAACGTCATGTTTTCTTTCTTGAAGTTAGCGAGCTAAATGAGGCTGTTTCTAGAGGAAGCATGTAAAGGCTAAACTGGCAAATCTTCTGATCGTTTGTAATTGGCATGCTTTTAAAATATGAATCCAAATATCCAAACCTCTTACAAATAACCATTTCAAATGTGTTAAGCTGCATTATTGAGGAAAACTTTAATAAAACAGGTAAAGTTTAGTTTGAGGAGCAATTCTCAGTATGACTTTTGTCTCAATAAACTCCTAATTGGCTACTAATTAATAGTTAGTAAAGTTGTTAAACTGATTACATATTACATAATAAAGGCTGTATTTAGTAATGTAATCTAGATTACTCCTTTTATGCAATGTAATTAACTACTTTTTAACTCCAGCTCCATCTTTTTTTAAAAGAGTATACCATTAAACAAAGCATATTGATATAAAAAGCAAAGAGAAGAAAATATATTCCATTTTTGGATATCAGCATCAAATGCATTAAAAGTTAAGTTACACCAGGGTTTCCCAAACTGAGTTTAACACCTGAACTGCAGTGAGTTTGTGAGGTGATAACAGGCTAATAGTTATTTAAATCATAAAGAAGTCAAATGGATTATTTAAAGATATTTCAAGTAAATATTGTTTTGTTTATTGACTTTATCGGCATCATTGCAGGTAAAAACCACTGAACTGTTTTGCTGTTACAATAAAATGGCAATACTGTTAACCTCAATTCAAGATAACCAGATCTTTCCTGCTTTATTAACTGGTTTCTGTTTCAGTATAATTGGGTGCATTGTTAGTCATTTGAGTTTAGCAGACAGTGGTTTGTCTCCTGGTGAATTCATCGTGACCACACCAGTGACATTAATGCCCAAACTACTCAATTAGTTTAATTTCTCTTCAAGCATTAACTCTGCTTGATCAAAATGGTGTGGAGATGCTCATTTGATAATACAGACATGGATCTGAAGAAGATTACAATGTAAAGTGTTTTAATAGATGGCAGAGTCTGATGTCAGTGATGAAGGAGATCATCTGAAGAAAGCCATGGACTAAAGACTGATAGGAAGAGTTGAGCTGTTCAAGAAAAGCCCATCAGGTCTGTCCTACACTCACCACTGTTTATGCTCGGGTCTGTTAGTTGTGCGCTCCAGATTACTGGAAACAATTTCAATCTGGAAAGCACCATATAAACACAGGAGGGGAAAATTAGAGGGTGCGCATGCCTGTAACTCCACTGGTCCATCATATTCTTTTTTTTTAACCTGCCCTGCAGAACGCAGCTCTACAGACCACAGTATGTGCTGTATTTATTTGGCTAGGCCAGGCGTTCATAGAGGAATACCCATTCATTCCTGACTGCTGGAAGAAAAATAACTCTGCCTCTGACATTTCACATCACGAATTAGGCCAAGTTTTAATGAACCGCATTCAAATATCAGCACATGATCCAAACTCTTATGCTCATTACAGCACATAAAAAAAGCTTTCGGTTAAGTGTAAAACACCAGGTGGTGTGCATTTATTACACATTTTGACCAATTGGATAAAATGTCCTGATTTGATGCAAATCTCATCATCAGAGTTCCTCACGTTCATCAAAAACAAGCTTTACATTTTCTATTCTTCCTGTAGCGATCCATGTATGACAATAATTACATTTGCCTGATTTAATTAGCTCTGACTGCTTAAAAAATAATAATAATAAAAAAATAAAATAAAAGAGCAATCCTTGAAATGATATTTCTAAATCTATCTGAAATCATACATTAGTCACTAAATAGACCAGTTGAATTTGAATTGCAGAGGTTAGATCTAAATCATATGTTGTGGACATTTAATAGGCAACTTATCTTAATTGATTAATTAGCAAGGGACTGTATGCATCATGCCTTTTCCCCGTAACACCCTTAACTTGTTTTTACGGTCAGTGGAAGACGATTAGCTGGTAATGAGGTACTGCAGGTGTAATTACCAGCGTGTATGCGGTCGGCCGCAGTAGGGCAGTGGAAACTACTGCTTCATCCAATGTGTCGACTGTGAGGAGTGTGTGGTAAACCTCTGCTCACACATTAATGAATATCTGCAAAGCACTTCAAATCTAAATATTTGAGTTATGGTTAAACCTGCAGGAAACAGCGACCCAACACATGAAACCTGTGAGCCAGGGTAATATTGCATCTTCTGTGTGTGCGACAGGTTCATGGAAAGCAGCACGCAGTCAATGGGCGGATGCTAAAAAAAATGAGACTGGAGGATGATAATGTATGTCTCAAGCAGATACTGTAACTAAATACATGTTCATTACAAAAGTGTAGAATATTAAACTTGACAGTTGGTCTTACTCTTGTTTCTTGGCAAAGAATTAGAGAAACCATTGATGCTAATGAAGATTATTTTAATGGTTGTATTGGCATGAGCCATGCAAAATATGCATTTCAATTCTTGCATACTAGGAGAAAAGTGAGAAAAGAACAGTGCATGTATCATGTAACATGCATGTATTTTTCATTTAAAAAAATAATTCCTTACATCGTTCATCAGAGTTAAAAAGAAATAAAATGTCAAATGCTTCTTGGATATAGAACAATCTAGTATTTATTTTTAATATATATATATATAATTTTTTTTTTTTTTTTTTTTTTTTTTTTTTTTTTTTTTTTTGCAGTTGAATTGACAAAGGCAGAAAATATAAACCCAATTATTGAAAAAAAAAATATATATAAAAAAAACTACAAAACTACAGTGTGACCTTGTTGAACCCAGAGCAAGTGACCTATAAAAAGTTGACCATAAAGCTGTGGGATTTTTAAAGGGATTTTTCATCATTGTGCTATTAGTATGATTTCAGAAGCTTGACATTTGTTTACTTTAACAAGGAAATGTAAAACAATATATATATATATATATATTTTTTTTTTTCAAGCCAGTATGTATGAAATGCATATGTTTTATTTACTGGAGTCTGCAGACCCAAATGAGTGTCATGACATTGAAGCATATATCCGATATACTGCTACTGATTTATAGTCATAAAGGCATTCTGACACCACTTGAGTGTTCAAAACATATAAAAGAAACTTCATAATGAATATGTAAATCATAATTCTGAAACACATTCTGCTTGTTTATGTAATATAAGTTGTTTTACTGCAACAAGTGACACAGATCAAAATGTGTCCATTCAGTGTTTAAATATTTGATGCAACTTACCTCGAGTTTGAAAATTAGAATAAATATTTATTCATTTATAATATATACCTTAAATGCTGGAATAGTGCCTCAGTATCCTTTATATATGGTTTAACCTGCATGAATGACATTCATCAAATGTATAAATGGGATGCTAAACAACTGCATAGTCATATTTTTAAAACGTCCTCTTTTGCAGTAATTAAACAGTTTAATGCTCTAAGGAATGTTAAACATAATATGATGTGATTGACGCATCTAATAAAGTCTTGGTATGTTGCGACTTATTACGATTAAACCAGTTCTAACTCTAAATGTACTTTCCAGGACTATTCTTCTCATAGGTAAAGCTTTGTTGTCTGCGAGCATGCCATGTCTGATAAACGCACGCCACCTGCTTTCCTGAGGTGAAACTCTTCTGCGTGGTGAGCAGAGGTGAGCAGGGACGCAGGTGACAACACTCTGCTCAAAGCAACAACACAATTCATCACGAGTCTGTCTGATGTTTGTCCACATACTCGACCGCTTTATTTCAAAACAGGGTGTGTGTGATCCGTGTGTTTTTGTAAGAGTGGTTTTAAGACTTAAAGACAGGCCCCGCCCCCTGTAGGCATACCCAGAGGTGAGCGCCTATATTAGCCAGCTGAGCGCGCGCTCGGGATGTGAAGTGCACTTATCTGAGCAGGTACAGGTCCTGTCACTCTCACGCGCTGGATTGTGTTTGACAGCTCCGCGTGGCTATTACACCTCTCCTTCTCCGGTGTTTGCTCAAGGAGTCTTACTCAGCGGAAGCGTCTGGACAGTTAAAGTGTCACAAGCTCAGCCAATGAAGCTGGAGGTTTTCTGCGGGGGTCACTACGACTCCAAGTCCGCGGAGCTCTGCAGCGACGCCGAGGGCAGCATCCCGTCGCCGATGTCCGCGGAGGAAGAGCTGGGCTCGGATGGAGACTGCGTGGCGCACAGTCCCGCACCTGTTCCCCCGGGCGCAGAGAGCAAAGGCAAGCCCTACACCCGGAGACCCAAGCCTCCGTACTCATACATCGCTCTGATCGCCATGGCCATCCGGGACTCGAACACAGGCCGCCTCACTTTGGCCGAAATCAATGACTACCTCATGAAAAAGTTCCCGTTTTTTAGAGGCAGCTACACCGGCTGGAGGAACTCAGTGCGCCACAATCTGTCTCTCAACGACTGCTTTCTCAAGGTGCTTCGGGATCCCTCCAGACCGTGGGGGAAGGACAACTACTGGATGCTGAACCCGCACAGCGAGTACACCTTCGCGGACGGAGTGTTTCGGAGGAGGAGAAAGCGCATCAGCAAAAAAACAGGCAAGGATCCAGAGGGGCCGAGCCAAGCTCCTGCTGTGGACACTATAGTTACGCCTCCTTCCAGCGCCAAGTTTACAAGCTCCTTCGCCATTGACAGCATCCTCAGCCGACCTTTCAGGAAAGAGGAACGCATAGCCGACACCTGGCACGGGGGATATGTCATGCGGGGCTCCTCTGTGGCTCTTCCCCAAACGCATGCGCTTCGGTCCTTTGGAGCCCCGGAGGACCCCGCCATCAGCTACCGCCACCACCGGGACTTTCTCCCGTTCCAGCTGACATCCGAGTGCCTGTCGATCCCACACGCGTCCCCCGGCTTCCACCCCTTCAGGATCGACTATTTGCTCTCGTAATATCGTGTGGGTCTGGGATGGGGAACTTTGGCACTTTCTCAGCACTTGTGACTTGACACATACATTTCATCCGCCTGCGTAAACCGGAAAGTTTTATGCAGAATGTCAAGGAGTGAAAGTTGTGAACTTGGCTATTTAATGGCTGTATTGTCCTACTGAGCAGTTGCGTTGTTTTAAGCTGTCGTCTGTGTATTTATTAGTCTTGTGTGTCTGTCTTCAGTGTGTTGAACCAGGTGCCTCAAACGATTCTTCTAAATGTAATCTTGTTTCCATACTGTTGGAGATAAATTATTCAAGAGACAAGCTCACTTTGAGTTCTTACAAAGAAAGTGAGGCTCCTGCACCTAAACTGGAATTATTGCATTTTTTTTTCTGACAAAATGCATGTGCATTTTATATTGAATAATAAAACATGCTTTAAAATCACGAATTGAATGTTATCAATCAAGTTCATCGCCATGTATTTTAAAATACATTATCCTGTGAAATTATTTTATCATATTTTCACAAATAGATGTTTGCCCAAATACTGCGGTGCTGCTTATAGTGATTTAAAATAGCATTGTTGATTAAAATTACAATATGATTCCTAAAACAAACACAATACATGATCACGTTTCCGTTTTCTCATAATGTAGAGGAGAATTTAGAAGAATAGAGACTTTTTTAAAAACATTTTTTTTTTTTTTTTTGCCCATTGAGATGACTGGAAAATAAGAAAAAAAAGTCCCAATTATCCTGAATTAGCCCTAACTGCTATGTGTGCAGTGAGCAGAGAGTTTGACAGCAGCTCCTGCAGGTGTGTGATCATAATGCCCTTCTGTCTGGACACACTTCCCCTGCATCCGCATCCTCAACGTGTGTGTGTGTGTGTGTGTGTGTGTGTTAATAGTTCAGGAAGCGTTGAAAGCGGGGCAGTTTGAGACTTTGCTGAAGGACAACAAAACAAGATAAAGCAGCTTCAGTTTGAGGCAGCTGTGGATAAAAAATAAAAATAAAAAATAAAAAAAACCGGTCCATATGTTTCCACGAGCTGTCCACGGTCCTGAAGATAAGATGACATAACTCAGCTGTCAGAGCCAAGTACAGTATTTACCAAAACCACAAGATGCTTAATCAGTAAACGTGTCCTTATTTCTGCTTTAAACAATCCCGTCAAACATTTCGTCATATTACTACAATAATAATAGCAGTTTCTATAACTATTGTTACATTTTCGTTCGTTCGTTTTTTATTTATTTACTTTATGAATTATTATTATTATTGTTATTATTATTATTATTATTATTATTATTATTATTATATTTTGGGACTGTGTAACTATATTAATCCTTGTTAATATATTATGTAACCCGAGGTTTCTTTTGGCCAAATTGACACGCCTCAATAGATAATTTTCCCTCGAAAGGCGACAGTTTCAGAAGCAGAGATTATAATAGCATATCCACAATAAATTGACGAATTAATAAGTTAATTAAGTGAATATAAACATTCGCCTGAGTAATAGAATAACCCACTTAAGTTATATATGTGTAGCATTTATTAGACACCACTTCCTCCTGCCAAACTAAAAAGAAAAAGAAAGAAAAAAAAAAAGAAAAAAAGAAAAATCAACCTCCACTTCTAGGTGTGAAGTGTAAGGTGACGTCAGAGAGGGTCATTAGCGCGGTCACACTGACACACGGCCTGCTGTCATCATCAGTGGTGTTTCAAGAGTTTATCATCTGGAGAGATATACTGCAGCCTACAGGATGTGATGTACAATATCTACTGCACAACAGCAGGCAAAGGTGTGTCATCGCAAAAATATCAAGATCTTTTGCACGGTCAGATATAAAATATAAATAACTGGCTGTGGATTACATTTTCATAGGAATTCAATTTAGTTTATTTTCCTTTTTTGTATTTTTCATATCAAAATGAAGATGAAAATTAAACTCCGTGCACGTCAGTAATTCCCCAAAGAGCGTAATCTTTGTTATCATCGCGCAGTGTATTTGTTTGATTGCATTTTAAACAATTGCTGGAGTTGCTGGACTTGTGAGGGAGAGAAACATTCGTCATTCGGAGGCGCCTCGAGAACTCGGCGCTTTGTTTTTTTCTTCGCAGAGTTTCCCCGAGAGCGGACACAGATATATTTAGCAATTCAATATTTATATTTTCTGCCCAGAACTGCAAATATCCGTCCCCCGAAGAGCCTCCTGTCACAACCTCTAATATCGGCATCATCCAGCTCTCAGCAGTGACACACAGCCTTCAGATGCGCACTCGGAGAGTCCACATCGATTTGTCACCTCTAGTCAAAAGGTCACCTGCAACAGTAGAGGAATCCAGCAGTCTAGTACAACAATATTATCCCCGCAACGAGAAACCTTCAAAGTCTCTGGCGTATTTTCCTTCTGCACCGAGCACGGCTTCTCTAAGCCAAGCGTGCATCCTGAGCGCAGCAGGGACACAGGGTTTGATGTTGCCGGGGATTTCGGGGGCGATTATTTTCTTTACCTTTATTGTTATGACGAGGGCTGATTTTATCTCCACATCCTTTTGTTGTCTTTGATAAAGATGTGAGGCAGCCTGTTTCTGCCTGTGAGGCGAGGCTGTGAATATTGTCCTCGCATTGCTTGTGTTCGTATGTTTTAGTGCGCGTATTCATGACGAAGCCAAAAAAAAAAAAAAAAAAAAAAAAAAGACCAACTGTTGTGAAGGCCTAATGTTTAAACTGTAAGAGGCCAGTAAACAGTAGTAGAATCGATTAGTTTACAGAGCAAATAAATATACACGCACTAAGAATTGTTTAAAATAGACCTAATCATTGACGCGTGTAATGATAATAAAACACAATTCGTTAATAATAGAACCGACTACTTAGATTATGCAATCATAAAAACTATTATTATTATTATTATTATTATTATTATTTTATATTTTTGCATGCACGGTTGCGTTGGTTTAAATAATAATATTTTTTTAATTAAACATTTAAAATAAAACCAAGTGACTTTGCGCATTTATTGCTGTGTTTCTTTCACGATAATCACAAATGTGGCGTTGCACTGGAGATTTCTTTCTTTCTTTCTTTTACTTCTTCGTATGGCCAATTAAGCTCACTTTCCACAATTAATTAGTCCCTCTCTCAGGGGGGATGATAGGGGTCTGGGATGGTAAACTGACACTGCGCTGTGTGTGGTATCCGAGCACTGGCGCAGCGGCTGATGGAAAAAGCCTGCTTCCACTCACGTCAAAATCATTTATCCAGAACAGCCCTTTACAAGAACTTGTATACACTTGGAGATGGACTTTTTTCGCCCACCCCCATCATGCGTACTTGACGAGATGCTCAACCAGGTCACTGCCGTACGTGCTCGCATTCCTCTCTCCTAGGTGAAGCGATGAACTCGACGGTCAAACACACTAGAAGTGCTTTACAGTTTCAACCCCACGTCCTCCAGTGCCAGAACTCTCACCAAAACACGCCATTAATTACTGGAGCCCTGACAGCCTTCGCCCCGGTGTTTGGCGTGTGGCGCTGTTGATTGAACCGTCGGACTAGGCTTGATAAATGGCGTTATTGCGTGTATTTAGGCTGTCAGAGGGGAGGTGGGGAGTCTCTCTGCTCGGACTCTGCACAGCCTCCTGCCAGACCGATAGCTGGAGGCATGCCAGACATGGAAAAGGGGTGGGTCTCCGCAGTTTTAGGAGATTTCTTGTAGGAATTTAGCAGGGATCTAGGGGGCAGAGAGAGATTTACGAATTGATAGGTGGTCGCGTTTTGTTTGGCCGCACGTCTTTGCGCCAGAGGACTCTGGAGCATTGAGTTTCCTTCTTTAAAGGATTAGTCTTCGCAATGGCCACCAAGAGACTAAGGAGGGGTCGCTATCCTGGCGACACACAGCTGGTGGCTTCAACCAGGAGCACAATTGTGGCGCACTGACCTCGGAGAGACACTGCGTTTTAAGAGTCATTTGCTTGGAGTATACGCATAGTTTTCTCCAGTATTTTTAGCCACGAATCGCATTCTTTGAAGACTTAACTCGTCTTTTTACATCCTTCCTTCGGGCTCCAAGGCTTAGCGATGACGACCGAGAGCTCTCAGCAGCAGCTGGACCCGCCGGCTCCCATCAGATCCAGCCCCGCATCCAGTGCCATGCACTCGGCGCTTCAGAGCACGCAGTCCGCGGTGGAGAGCACAGCTGCGACCGGCACCAAGGGCAAGAAGTCCAACTCGGGCATGAGACGACCCGAAAAACCGCCGTACTCCTATATCGCCCTCATAGTCATGGCGATACAGAGCTCTCCGACCAAAAGGTTAACGCTGAGTGAAATCTATCAGTTCCTCCAAGCGCGTTTCCCGTTTTTCAGGGGTTCCTACCAAGGCTGGAAAAATTCCGTCCGACACAATTTGTCTCTCAACGAGTGCTTCATCAAACTTCCCAAAGGCCTCGGGCGACCGGGCAAAGGCCACTACTGGACCATCGACCCCGGGAGCGAGTTCATGTTCGAGGAGGGCTCTTTCCGACGCAGGCCCCGTGGTTTCCGAAGGAAATGCCAGGCTCTCAAACCGATGTACCGCATGATGAACGGCATCGGCTTCGGCGCTTCGATGCTGCCCCAAAACTTCGACTTCCAGTCGCCCTCCGCGTCCCTGGCCTGCCACACCAACAGCTACAACCTGGACATGATGAGCAACCCTGTGCCCGGCGTTCACACGGGTTACGATGGCCTCAGCACAGCAGGTCATCATGTCTCACACATGTCGCCCAGCTCGGGCTCCACATACATGACGGCATGCCAGGTCGCTCCCAACGGCGAGTACGGCCCGGAAAACAGCAACAGTCCGCTGCACTCTCCGCCGGCCATGAGCGGCTCTCTGGAGTGTCACTCTCCGTACGGAGCCGCCTCGGCGCACTGGGCTTCATCAGGTGTGTCTCCTTACATTAAACAGCAGCCGCTGGCCTCCAGCAGCCCAAACTCCTCCGGATTACACTCCAGCATGCCCCCTTATTCTCTGGAGCAGGGCTATCTGCATCACAACGGCCGAGAGTCGACAGACATCTCAGGTGGGCTATAATATAATGTAATAATGCGCGCTCTCACAGTGTCTCGATTTAGAAGCTCTAAGAAGGCATTTATAGAATACTTGGGTAGGCTAATCTCTAAAAAATGCTGGGTTGTTTCAATGTAACTTCGGGGTCGAGTATGGACTTAACTTTTGGTTTAAAAAAAATTAATGTAAAAATGTAACCCATCAGCTGGGTTAGTACATATTGATTTAAAACAACGTTGATTTAAAACAACAGCATTTTTAGAGTTTAGTTTCCCATACATAAAAATCAATGTAGCTGATGTTGTTTGTTTTAAAAACATTTGAATGTGATTTCATTTAAAACGAAAAGCTTGCCTAAATATTACAATTTAAGCACACAAATCAAGTTTGTAGTCAGGAGTCCATGTATTTAGCCATTTTCGATGTATTAACGTAGTACAGATTGTCGAAGCAATTTCATTAATGCTTTTAAAAACGCATTTTATTGCAATCATTATGCCTGTTGGTCGATAACCATTTACAATTATGGACCATCGTTTTTTATATAAAGTGCAGATTCCAGTGTCGTGCGAGTGTATAATCTGATTTTTCTTCTTCGGAGGCCTACATGTGTTTCGTGTGCTAAGAGCGCATTTAGACTTCTGAATTAAAGTTTGTGCGTGGAAATTAAGAATTACTCAAGCTCTCTTAGTTGATTTTCCTACAGTGCTGCTTTGGAGACACAATATAATTAGGAAAATAGCAGATGTGTGACGCAAAAGGCCTTTGTGAGCTGTTTGCGATTTTTTTATTTGTATTTCCCTCATTTCATAAGGTTAAGAAAACAGTGATGTGTTTTGCCAGTACAGCTGAAAACCCGACAATAATGCAAACTAAAGATGATTTTACACGTGTGTTCAGTTTAGTCGATGCAGGCCTGTTTTAACTGTGAGCCCAGGTGAACAAAAAAATAAACACTAAAAAAAGCCACACAAATGACGTTTTAATATAAGAAATATTCTGTGAATAATTGTTGGAATTTTAATAATGCGCTGAAACTAAAAATGGAGGAAGTTTGATACTGGTTGAACTGAGTTCACTTTCGGAAAACAATAGCATTGTTTCTCAAATACTGATGACTCTGAAAGCACTAGAATACACTGTCTGAGCTGGGGATACTCGTGTCTTATATTCAACCTAAAAACAATATTACTTCTCTGTAAAAAAAAAAGCGCTAAATAAGCTCTGATGCTTCCACTTCCAAGAAAGCTGTAAATACAATTAAGCATACTTTGGATGATGACAATATTCTAGCAATATATTTATAATGTTGTTTTTATGTTTTCCTCAGCAGGAATGTCTCGATACCAGTCCCACTCATCGCCAGTCTGTGACAGAAAAGACTTTGTGCTGAACTTCAACGGTATAACGTCGTTTCATCCGTCCAGCAGTGGATCCTACTATCATCAACAGCTCCATCACCAAGGAGTCTGTCAAGATGTAAAGCCATGCGTTATGTAATTTAAACTATCACAAGCCAAACAAGAATAATACATCCGAGCGTACGGACTGAACTCGCAAATGATGCGACTTGATGCACGGTTATCTGAAGAACAAATACAATCAATGCACGGTGGAACATTCTCCGTGTTTACTGAGAGAAACTATGAAGGAAGAAATGGACTGACCGGCACTGAGGACTCCACAGGGAGGGAAAGCGTTTGGGCTTTTTATTTTTATTTTTTGGGGGGAAGATTATGACATATATTTACTATTTTGGAAAAACCTCGAAACGTCTGCAAATGAGGAGACATGTTGTTTAACAAAGGTGTTTATCCAGTCCATAATCAATAGCCAAGTTTTTTTTATATATATATATTATTTGACCACACTTCCAATGAGGATAAAAGATGAAGGTGCTCAATAAGTGAGCATGTGAAGTCGTAGTAAAATTAAACCTAGTTAGTTTCAATGCACTCAGCAACACCGTGAAATCTGAGTTCAGTGGCGTGGGAATCGATGCATGTCACAAACCCACTCGAATGCAAAATATCTTATTTGTTTAAACCTTATGTGTGTTTGTTTTTGACGTCTCTTCAGTGATTCCACCTCTTATATTTTCAGGGGTGAATGTGTAGGTCTGTGGGTGGCCTAACTAATGTGTAAAAGGAAAGAGGCCTACGAAAACCGTATTAGAATAATAATGATTGCACTTTTGTTAGTTTTACGAGTAGACGAATAACAGTTATGTACAGTACAATAAAACGATGTATTCTCAAAAAAACAAAACAAAAAACAATACGTGTATTTATTTATTTATTGCTTAATCATGTTTAAAAGAGTTATTTTGTTTTCCGTAAAACACGACAAAGACTCCATTATTGTATCTGGTGTGAAGCAAATATAGGCTTATCTTAATCGTACAGCCTTCTAATAATTAAAATCAGTGTACCGCTTCCCTCAGCGCTTCCGGTTCTTTGGGTAAAAATATTTGAACCAGAAATATTTACTGTATTCATTTACTCAATTGTCTGTGAAAATGTGTTTTTTAGAAAAAAGATGAACTCGCTTCTTCCTCTTCAAATACACTCTTCGAAAGAAAAGAACGCGTCTTGCTGTAAAATAAATCATGTAGCATAGAAAAAAAGACATACAATGGAGATTATAAACGATTTAAGCTGGGCTGCTACTGTAAAGAAAATATAACCCTAACATAGTAAAGAAAGCCACACTTTGACCAATTTCTGATCAATAACCAGAGAGATTTTCTAACTCGATCGAGATATGCGCACTTATAAAACCTCGTTATATGCACTGATGCCCTCTAAATCAAGCATACAGTTAATAAATAAAATACATATTTCAATGCATTTAATTTCCACTTCAACACATTTTACAGTAAAATCTCAACTGAAATAAAATCTCAATTTTCAAAACCCGTTATATTCCCGACTCCTGTGAAATAAGGGACAGTCTAATAAAAGCAGGGACCACCTCTTAGATGAGTTTTAGGATTATTGGTATTACCCATGAGCAGCAGATTGAATATGAGAAAGTCAACAAGCGTGCCGAGGTTAGCTCAGATTAACCCTTACTGCTCAGCCCAATCCTATGCTTGACCAGACCGAGTTTTACAAGTTAAACACAGAGCACTGTCGCCATCTACCGTCACACCAATCACTGAGTCTAGTGCAAGAATGATGTTTAATCGTCCGTTCTGCCCTTAGCCTTTGTAATGTAAGTATATTTATGAATATGTGACCCTGGAGCACAAAACCAGTCTCAAGTCGCCGGGGTGTATTTGTAACAATAGCCAAAAATACATTGAATGGGTCAAAATTATAGATTTTTCTTTTATGCCAAAAAATCATTAGGATATTAAGACTATGTTCCATTAAATATATATTTTTGTTGTTGTTGTTGTTATACATTTCCTACGCTAAATATATCAAAACTTAATTTTTGATTAGTAATATGCATTGCTAAGAACATCATTCGAACAACTTTAAAGATGATTTTCTCAATATTTAGATGTTTTTGCTCCCTCTGATTCCAGATTTACAAATAGTTGCATCTCAGACAAATATTGTCCTCCGAACAAACCACACATCACTGGAGAGATCATTTATTCAGCTTCAGATGATATATACATCTCAATATCAAAAAATGGACCCTTATGAATGTTTTTTTTGTGCACCAGGGTCAGATATATGTGCATATTTTGAACCTTATTTAAAATGCGTATGTGTACATTCTTTTTCCTCAAAATAATACACAACTAATACAAAATTTCTTACTAAAAATAAAACATATTTTTATTCATTGTCAGATAACAAAACTTACGTGACTTTAACGTGGACTTCCAAGCCTGAAATTACATCTTTAAAAACAGCAAATATAATTAACATATTAAATATTAATTTAAATGGTACATATAAATATTGCAACAACCTTTAATTCCTAACACATAAAAGTGTTCGTAATGTTAATGTCAACTAAAAAACGTTTTATTAACTTTATTAGCCTTATGTGAAGGTTATTAAAGTGCACGAATTTAAAGACGAAGTACACTTGTCAACTCGGCGGTGTTTTTTCAAATTATTTTTTAGTTCATTCACACAAAAGTATAGGCTATTACATTTTTATTGTTCTACCATGGATACGCAGTCCCCCCCTCACAAATCGTTTTGTTTTAATTTTGTATTATCTTAAGGGGAAAAAATGTACACCGATGCATTTAAATAAGCTTCAATATATAGCCTATTGTTTTAACACATCGAATTGCGTTATTCCTTAGCAGGCTTTAGTCAAATGAAATAAAATATTTGCTTGTCGTTTGTAGTGTGTTATTTAAAAATAAATAAACTAAGTTAACACTTTAGATTAGTGAACACTAGTCACTAAGCGCAGTTCTGTTTAGGCAAGAGGTTGAGAAATCTCAAATATAGGAGTCATTCAGAATAAGGCATAATTACGCGCTTTATAATCCCTAATAAACAGCCAATCCTAGTAATATGCATGATTATAAGCAACTAGTTTATAGTGGATAGTGTTCCCTAATCGAAAGTGTTATCAATTTCAAATTACAGTTTGAACTGCCTGTCCGTACTGTATGCTCTATTACCCGTATAAAAGTTCCTGATTTTAATGTGCTAAAAAGTATTACCTAAATACATTTAATTACAAATGATAATAATTAATTAAGTGGAAATGCGCTTGAGTGGCATGCAGTGGGCATGACTAAATAACAGAGCTAATAAAGCTTTCTCTAGGTGGTTATACTGGACGAAAACAAGTAGAAACTGCACTTAAATCATGTTGTTTTCTAATTCCCTCACATCTAATGAAACTGACAGGCAATCAGTCTCAGAACAATCCGATTTTGATAAAGAATATCTCACATGCAAACTGTTGTAACGGGAAGCTCACCGATATAAAGGGTGAAGCCTAATTCATCGAGTGATTTTAAACCGAATACACGGGATGCTTATTTACCGTAAAAAAAAAAAAAAAAAAAAAAACCCGAGCCTGAACTTTTTTTCCGTGTCTTGTGGCTTGCGGAGGCGGACACACAGCCTACACAGGGTTTGACAAACAAAAAAAGAAAAGCTTTTCCCTGAAACTAGTAACGTATCTGCCACTGCCATTAGTCCTTGACAGGCTCAGACTACAGATAATGAGGAGGGATGTTTGAAACAGCGATAAGCAAGAAAGGTTACTCACTATAATAGTGAGCAAACACATGTACATTTTAGGACGCTTTCGAAATCAAGTTTTGCTATCCTTGATACGGTACAAGATGAACTACAATCTAAAACATGACATTTCTGAAGTAGTTTTGTTCAAAATAAATAATGGTAAATTAAATACTAGAAATTCAGTTCAATTAACAACAGCTAAAGCATTAAACTGCAAGAACTGGTCACTTCAACAGGGTTCGGACAGCTACAGCTAAATACGATGGCAGGACTTTCAAGGACTTGCACTACTTTTTTGGTTTTCAAGGCATCAGATCTCGCCTATTAATCAGTATTGTTATCATTTTTTCAAATTCTAATAAATAAACTAATAAAACAAAATTGCACAAATAAAGTGCAACACGTGCAAAGAATGCAATGACTTTGGCAATTTTAACATTTGAACGGATAGTTAATGCTTTCCTTATTCAATTTTTTTTTCCATGAATATATTATTTGACCTGAAGAATGAAAGCTATATCACTTGGAAAATCATGAGCTTTATCACGCTTATAGGGGTTTGACAATACACTTAGCTCACAAGGTGAGACAAAATGCAGATACTTGGTTCACTAGAACAAGACAATATTTTAAAGCTTTAAGAAACTTTCAAATTACAAAATATGTTTCTTTTAATCACAAAAAGTAAAACAATGCAGTTGTATTTCGAAACGTTTTAACTATTCTAGAGCTTAACTAATGATTATTTTGCTAATCAAGCAATCTACTGATTATTTTGAGTAATGTAATGTAAAGTGAGTAATCTGATGTTTTTGTAGTACTACAGATAGAACTAAGCGGAAAAAAACAGGCTTTAATATTACTATATTTATAAAGTAACGACGAGGCAATAATAATTGGCCTCAAATAAAGTATAACAACCAAGTTCATGGTTTTATTGAACAACACTGTTAAATTCACAATATACAGTAATATGCAGAGAGCACCAAGGCCTGGGGATGTTTCATGTGATTCAACAACATTTAAACAGATTTAATTTTAATATGTGGCCACATGCAAACTAAGAAACTTTTATTCTGAAATCGCGATGTACAATAAATCGCATATTTAGACATTTGTTGACGTATTCTCCTGTGTTGGCATAGGTGTAAATGATTTATGCTACAAATCAAGTGAGTTTTCCCAGATGAACGTTAAGCAACCCAAACTCACCGCATATACAGAGCAAGAGTTTAGCGTCTTCCACACATCTTTACTGGTAAATTACTGGTAAGAGCTTTACCAGTAAAAGCTAGATGGAAATCTTTGACCATTGCGCCTCACAGCGTTTTTCAGGCCCAGGCTTCTCTTCCATTCATCAACTGCGACTCTGCAATTAGGCTTTTATGCGCGTCTCGTGCTCTGATTGGCTAGTAATATTTGTTTGGTCAGAGTGAAAGCTGTTGCTCTCATTCATTGTTAGGCGAACCCATGAACTCGAATGTGATATCAAAAAGTGTTTTCTAAATGTAGGACAACTATTTTTCTTTTCTTCACAGCCAAACACCGCACGCAGAGATCTGCAATGGTGCCGGAGAACTTTAAGCCCTGCAATTATTAAAAGTCATCTTGGAGATGTAGGCTATTGCAGATGAATAAAACTTTTTTTTTTAAAATATGTATTGCAGATGTGAGATAGACGTCTCTGTGATGTAGACGCTATGTGTGCTACACAGGGAAAATTGGCTATGGTTTTATGACAGCATTTCATTATTGTCACTATCGCAACTGTCAAAAAAGGTGGAACATTGCCCGGTCGCCTTCTGTGTGAACGCAAACACATCCTAGTAACATTGCCGGTTCAGTCCCGGAACAAGCACTGCAGGAACAAAAGCCAGAACCAATGCCTTAAAGGGTGTGTCATAGTGATGACGCATGTTATCGTGAGACTCTTTTACCAGGTGTTTGAAGGCAGATCAGCCTTCGAGAAAATAAATAAATTGTGCAAACTGTAATGAAGCAGAGATCAGTTAGTTTCACCAGCTTTAGTGACAGTAAACGGTATTTTCCGGAATCGCAGTGTGAAAGGGTCTTTTGTGTGAAAATCGTTCTTTTGAGCCGGTTCTCAGGAAGTAACCGTTCAAGCCGGTTCACAAATCGAAATAAATCAAACTTTAGGATGCACAGCTGAAACAGCGCGTCCAATTCAAAAAGAACCGACTGAGCCGGTTCAACCTACTGTCGGAGTTTGCCGAGGATTACCGAAGAACATGAGGAGTGAGTTGACATACTGTGCAAGCCTGAGGCGCTTTTGACGTTTGTTATTTGACATTTTATTAAAACCTGCAAAAATGTAAATTATGTAAATAAATTTTACAATAGTTTATTGTGCATGCATATTGTATTTAAAGATGCTTAAGCGAAATCAAGTAATTTTTTAGACTGATTTATTCATTCTTTATACTGTAGACATGTAGAACATATCCGTATTTGTGCATCAATGTCTGTATGTGCCACACTTTTAGGAACCTTATCCAAGTCATATAGGCTAGTCAATATTGGTCAGTCAGTCATATCTGACATAAAGGATCTGCGAATGAAACTGTGACCATAAACACCATTAACTTAAGTGAATTATATGGCAATAATCAGCAGTATGCTTTCACTTAATTTTTTTAATCATTTGAATTCTTCACTGGTGCAACATTGCACTTGTTAGAAAGTTGCTAGTTGTAGTTGTTAGAAAATAAATGTGTAGAGACTTTATTGCTTGATGATGTCAGGAACCAATGAAACCTTTTTTTTTTTACCCGAGCTGATCTGTCCGAAAAGAATGGGACTTTGCATCACTAATGTCTCTCAGGAGAGTTTGTTGAGTCTGTTGACTCACAGTGCCGCCTGCTGGCCGGAGCTGTATACGTGCTGCACATACAAAACCCGTTCTTTGCCTCTTTCTGTCGCCTCTTTCCACTGTGTATGCGGTTTTTTTATTGTTGTGGGATGCACACATTGTTATTATAATGAAAAATTATTATAATGTTTGCAGGCTAAACTGACCTAACTAGTTTGATTTGACAGTGGAAAATAGTAAACAGTATTCAGTGCAAATAACAAACAGATCAAAACAGTATTAACATTATGACTTTACAATAACACAGTAAAAAAAAAAATGCATTTGACAATTATTTTTAACATTCTATAATTTTTTTTATATTTTCATCTTCACAAACTGTTAATAGCTTATTCTGTATAGTAACTAGAACTTTTCAAACATTATTTTATGTTTGTTCTTGAGCGGTCCTTAATATCTGTAATTTAGGTTTACTATTTTGCATTAGTCTTAATTTGCTTTCTGCAAATGTTATTGTTAGAGATATAATTGTTCAGTTGATTATTGGCATTTTTTTTTTTTTATTTAACTCAAGTGGTGTAGAGTGGTAACCTTTAGGAACGTTTAAAATTGTGTGAAAAATAATCATACAATAATCATACACCCTTTTTCAGGTCCTGTTATTTAGTTTTATTACTTTAACATCAATAGTTAGTCACTGGCTTGCTGTACTGGTTTGCAGTGAGAATGACGATGGGAACATTTTGTAATTTATTTTAGGTTAACTTTTCTTTAAATTCATTTAACATAAAAAAGATGGGTTTTATTTGAATCCGAAAAGAAAGGCTGATAATGCCTTGACTAACTGGACCATGAAATGAAACAGATTTTTGCAGACCGCCCCATTCATATACAGGTCACCAAAATATGTGCAATGTCCTACAAACAACTGAATGTCCAACAGCACGATTCTTTTACCAACAGGCAGGTTTCCAACATTACATAAGTATATAGCGCCCTCTAGCGATAATAACAGCTAGAGTTACACCACAGACAGCAGAGGTCGAGTTCTGTTTTGGTGAGTGCTGCTTCAGGGAATATATTTATGTGTACTGGGAAGCGAGATAGAAATGACTTGTCGAATTTCTATGGAATATTTTATAGATATTGCTGAATTTCTATCTGTCCGTTTACGATTCACAATTTTTTTTTATCAAATACTTTAGTGCATACTTGACATCAGATTCACTGGACAGGAATAAATACAAGATGGTGATTCAGTGATTTCTCTCACAATTTTATTGTTGTGAAATTTTACTGTATATAATTTGCGGGCATCAAGGAGCAGTTATTAATATGTGTGGCTTTGAAATGTATCACAGCATCTGTTGTCATGCAATTATTATTCATTATTTAACTGTGAACTGTTCAGTGGAGTCCTGGGTAATACTCCCTCATAAGATTTATTTATTTGTTTGTTTTATTATATATTTATGTTTGTAAAATGGTCTGTTGTGCTATCATAACTACAACAAAGTAACAGCACAGTTAACATTTACTTGTTTACATAGGGTAATGTATTTTATATTATTTAGGCGCTTATAGGCTATAGTTTGACAGAGTGTTCTAATTCAACATGCCATGTCAATCTAACTGAAAGTTTTCTCATATTGATATTGTTTATTTCTTATTCCCTAACAGTTCATCATGCTCTTAATCTTAACACCTTAGCAACCACCCTGGGTACCCTAGCAACTCCATAACAACAGCCTAATCATGCTAAAAACATGAAAGTAACTTGCTGATCATGCTGGCAACATGCTAGTTACTTGCTTATCATGCTAGCAACATGTTAGTAACATGCAAGTCATGCTAGAAAAATCCAAGTTAAATGCTAGAACCATGCTAGTCACTGGCTTATCAAGTTAGTAGCATGCTAATTATGCTAGCAACATGCTAGTAACATGCTAATCAGGCTAGAAACATGATCGTCACATGATAATAACTTGCTAATCATGCTATCATGATAGTAATGTTAGCAACATGCTAGTTACTTGTTAATTATGCTTGCAACATGGTAGTAGCATGTTTATCATGTTAGCCACATGCTGATCATGCTAGTGCATTGCTAATCATGCTAGCAGATTGGTAACCATGCTAGCAACATGCTAATCATGCCAGCAAATGCTAGTAACAGGCCAATCATATTAAAATATATGCTAAAAACATATGAAAGAAACATGTTATCAAAATCTATCTAATTTATCTAAATGTTCAAACTTCAGGCTTTTACAACTGCCTTAAACTTTCAGGCTAGGGAATCTCAAAGCCAACCTTTTTATCTCTTGGAATATCTTAGGGCCAGGTTTTTCGATCATTCATAGAAACTATTTTACACATGGGTCTCAATTCTGACTTGCTCTTATGAAAATGTACCATAGTTCTTAACTGTTACATTTGTTATAATAAGTCTAGGCTATTTATCATTACCTTAAGAAACAACAGCCTGCACATTTAAAACCAATAGCTACAACATGCATTTTTGATATATATCTATAGGGAAAAATATTTTTCTTTAACATATTACTTATTATAAATTCAACAAGAAGTTAAACTAAATTTTACACAATAAAAAGCCTACAATAAAAGTAGGCCACACCTTAACTCTTTGGTTGTGCTAGCAGTCCATTTAGCACCAACTCCCAGTGTCTGTATGACGCTGACACCTAGTGGACATTTCTATTATCCGGGACTTTAAAGAAACGCCTGTTTTTCCCGCCTCTCAAACACAGAACCAAGAAGAATCAGTGTAGAGAAACCAAAACTTATGTGCTGTTGGCCTGTTGCAGGTTTATATCCTCACTCACATGCAGGAAAATTACAGAATCCTGTATTTCAGTGGAGCAGTTCTTATGTCCGGTGTGTCTGGATCTCCATAAAAATCCAGTCAGGAGGGGTCCATGGAAAAAATCAAGTACCTCAACACAAGTGGTATGACATAAAAATGGCACTGCATAAGTGACTGGACAAAGCATCTGTCTTTTTATAAAAAAAAAGAAAAAGAAAAAAAAGAAAAACAATGGACAGTAGTGATGTGTCGTCCATGAACGAATTGTTATTTTTGAACAAAACTTTTAGGTAAACGAATCGTTCTCGTTCACTGACTTCACTGACTCTTATTTCTCGTTCAGTGAAGTTCATCCCTCCACAGCAGCGCGGCGCTATAAGCAGCGCATGCGCAGCTCGGTGAACCGGGTAACAAGCATTTCATCCTGTCAAAGAATTACTCAACCTCGAGCCAATAGCCTTCGAGTATGAAATGTGACAGCATGTGATTTGTTGAATGTATTGAACTAATACGCCCTTCAATGAACGAGTTTCACATGAGTCTGAACTAGATCTAGAGATCTTTTCGTTCGTGAATGAAATGGCTGAACTGGCACACATGTCATTCGTGAACGAGCTGAATGAACGGATACATGTCGTTCGTGAATGAAATGAACAGGTACATAGCTTATCTCGTTCGTGAATGAAATGAATGAGAGTAAACCGGGTTAGTCTGCCATTTTCCATGTCAATCTCGGAAAATGCAATGTGCAGTTATAGGTACAGTAGTGTGCACATACACATGTTTTGATATTTAGCAACTCCACGTTTAATCCCCGATTTATGAATTTGAATATATAATATACAAACTGTCTGACCAAACAATTAAAATACGAATTAGGCGAGACAACCGCGTGCTTTGTTCATCTAAATAACTTAATTAGACTTTATATATATTGAATGCAATTATACACATATTTTTATAAAGCCAGATATGTTTTTGTAACAAGTGAATATGTTCGTTGACTAAAGACATAACAAATAATACACTTTTTTTTGCCACCTGCTGGCATATTTTGTGTAATACGAAGAAATTATCACTGAACGAATCAGTGAACGATTCTGAACGAATCATTTCGGTGAACGAACTGAAAATGAATGAATCTCTAGAAAGAATCATAATTTCCACCACTAATGGACCGACAATAATTGTTCCCAACTTTCATTATTTTCCAAACAGACTGTGTGTGTGTATGTATCTTGTGAACATTTTTTTTTTAAATTGTTCATGTTCTGACCTGTTGCTGCAGATAGTTGGCTGATGGTGAATTCCTCACTGGCAAGGGAAAGTGATTGTGACTTTAATTTTTGAATTAAAAGGAAAAAACGTTACATAACTATTTTTTTAAGCAATGCTTGAATACCGTGGCTAAATAACACAACTAAGCACAAACTGAAAGGAGCATTTGTTATGAGCCCTAGTCATTTGTTGGTTGTTTCCATTCTGCCCTCTTGTGTTCTCTATGTGTATGTTTGTTTCAGACGCGGTTCCTGGAGATAATTTATTGGAGGCTGTGATTGGTTCTCCTCTTCACCTGACCCAGATATAAGGACTGCCCCAAACACTCAATCGAGGCCATGATTGTGCCATCATGCGTGACACAATAGTTTGTTGTTTGCCTTGTTGTTTGTTTACATTTTTGAGTGTCTTGCCAGAGAGATAGTGTGTTGGTGTATAAGATTGTGATCTGTGATAATTCTGTTGTATTGGTTTTTTTTTGCCTCCATTTTGTGATATTCTCATTTAACTTGACCCAAGCCTGATTGACTATGATTTTGGATTCTGATTGTAAATTGTTTGCTGCTAACTCTGCTGTGCATGTGTGTGTGTGTATATATATATATATATATATATATATATATATATATATATATATAATATAATATATAATATCTTGTAAACATTTTGTTAATCTTAAAGCTGCAGTAGGTAACTTTTGTAAAAATATATTTTTTACATATTTGTTAAACCTGTCATTATGTCCTGACAGTAGAATATGAGACAGATAATCTGTGAAAAAAAATCAAGCTCCTCTGGCTCCTCCCGGTGTCCTATTGCCATTTGCAGTTACGGACTGCTCCCGGTAAGTAACAACCAATCAGAGCTGCGGTCCGTAACGTTGTTTGTGTTCAAAATGTAGAAAAATGTATATTATAAGTGAGTACATCATGAATCAATTTTCCAAACCGTGTTTTTAGCTTGTCCTGAATCACTAGGGTGCACCTATAATAAGTGTTTATATTCTGACTATTTTAGATTGCTTCGGGGTCACCTCGGCGGAGTAACCCAGTAACTTTGTGATTCTTCATAGACATAAACAAAGAGAAGTAGTTCCGGCTACGATGTTCTTCCGCAAGATGCAAGCAGTTCTGTTTATTAACTGCTAGGGCGTCAAAAGTTCCCTACCCGCAGCTTTAATTTTTGTTAAATTGAGGGACGTAGAGGGTTGGACGCCATTTTATTTTGATGTCGCTTCACATTGTTTTGGGTTTAGGGAGTCAGGTAAGTTGAAACCGTATTTTATTTATTTTGGTCTATTTAATTTTGATTTAGGAAATGTAGAGGGTTAGCAAAGAGGATTTTTGTTTGTTATTTTGGCCTTGTCTGCCCCTGACACTAAACCACAACTTGTAAATAAATTATTGTTATTCATCATCTCTCTGGTTCTGAGACTCTCTTCCTTTTTCTGTTAAGGCTGACCCCTAGGGGTCCTAACAGAAATTGGGGGCTCATCTTAGAAAGGAGTTTTTCCTCACAAACAAATTGGAGTTTTGCGTTTTCGTGTTCGTGAAAAACAAACTCATGAAATTTGCTTTGTGTTTTTGTATGGCTAGTGGTTTTCACTTTAAGGGGGAGGGAATTCATTATATCCTCAATATTTGAATTGGAAAAGTTTGCAATTCAACCTACTGCTGAACAATTGGATATTTGTCACAAAGATGATCCGTTTTCAGTTGCTGATTTTTATCAAATTACAGTTCTTCATGATGCAGTGAAGCCAGAGATCAGGGATGTGATCTATAAGCATTTGGTGGAAAATTGAGTTTTGCCAGAGGTGAGTGAAGCGAGTGTTGCAGATCAGTTGCCATTTTCCGTGGGTAAGGGTGCGGAGCATCCCAAACCCGAGGAGATGGTAAGCATGGATCCCATCGATCTCCCTTTTCCGAGCAATCCTCAGTTGGCAATCAAACTAAAAGAGTTAGAGTTGGAATTGAGCAGGGCAACAATATCAAAGTCAGCTGCTGTATGCTCGCACAGTTGAGCTTGAAACTAAGCGGGCAATCAAGCTCAAAGAATTGGAGCTTGAGCTCAAAACCAAATAACCTGTTCACCCCCCAGCTGCTGATGAGCCTAGTGTGAGCATGCCTGTGTTTTCACCCATCAGTGCTTCCACTCCAAGTCCCATTCCTGCACCTCAACGCAACCCACAAGTAAGTCAACCTGAATTTGATGTTAGACGCCAAATAAGTGAGGTTTACACTTATTTCACTGTGTTTGAGTGAATCGCTGCCACATTAAAATGGCCAAGTAATGTTTGGCCACTGTTGTTGCAATGTAAACTCATTGGTAAAGCCCAAGAAGTCTGCTCAGTGTTAACACTTGAACAGAGCTTGGATTATGATGTAATGAAGAATTCGGTTTTGCGTGCTTATGAGCTAGTTCCTGAAGCATACCGGCAAAAGTTCTGTAGTCTTGTGAAAATCCCTAGTCAAACGTTTATTGAATTTGGGAGAGACCAAGCAAATTTATTTGATAAGTGGTGTGCTGCGAACAAGGTAGACACGTTTGAACAGCTTAAAGAGTTATTACTGTTGGAGGAGTTTAAGAGTTGTTTACCAGAGAAAATTGTGGTTTACTTAAATGGGCAGAAAGTGTCATCTCTTTCTGAGACTGCTGTTTTTTTCTGATGAATTTGTACTTACACACAAAATAGTGTTATCACCTACAAAGCGTAATTTCCCTGATCGATTTCATACTTCTAAGGATGGCACAGTGGCACCAAAGAACATTTTTGAGTGCAGACAGTAATGAGAACCATGAATGCTTTTATTGTCCTGAAATTGGGTACCTCATCGCAAATTTTCCCACCTTGAAATGCAAAGTCAGTAGAAAAGCAAACCCTTTGAAAAGTGTTGCATTGATTGAAAGGAAGGATTTCTCATCTGAACAAAATTTGTCTTTTAATTCAGTGCTCTTCTTTTGAACTCTTCATTTGTGATTGTGTAGTATCATTGGGTGAAACGGAGTCTGAGTTAAAGCATATTCGTATCCTCCATGATACTGGTGCTGCCCAATCGTTTATCCTACAAAATGTGTTGCCATTCTCTGAACTAGGAATGCTCCGATCAGGATCGGCCAATCATTAATGCACATCTCGTCAGTAAAGCCAGTTCTCTAATCAGCGGTAAATTCCATCAGGTGCGTGATTTCACATAGAGCAGCTGTTACTACACAGAGCTGTTGTTAACTGAGAAGATGCGCCAATAAACGCTGAAAATTAACGTGGATTTGCGCATCTTCTCAGTTGTGAATCTTCTCATCTTCTCATTTGCTGGTGCAGGGTATTGATCTCACAGTATTTAAAGTTACTTTACACCAAGTGTTTCTACGCTCTGGGATCATTTCAGGGAAGGTTAAACTGGCAGTCCAAGCACAGTTATCTGTTTAAGGTGTGTCGCTCATTCTTGGTTATTATCTGATAAAGTTTTTTGTCTGCCTGAGGTAATAGATACTCCTACTGTGCACGAGGGTAATGTTCTGCAGGAAGAGTTTCCTGATGTGTTTGGTGCATTCATTCAACCTTTATTTTTACAGGCAAATCATTAAGAACAGGTTCTTATTTACAATGGCGGCCTGACAAGTGGAATGACCACTTAGGGAAGGGGAAGTAGGGCTAAAATAAATACAGAACAACATGCATTGTGACCCGAGCTCAAGCTCGCAAATTTAGGGATACTGTGGATCTGTCTGATTCACTTATGTATGCTGACAATGCTGTTAATGCAAAGGAGGTTAGTGCTGATAAGTTAGAGGTGTGTGCACTCCCAGGTTTTGATTTACCCATTGGTAAACCAATGTTAATTGAGGCACAACATGCTGATCAAACTTTGTCTCATTGTGTTGAAGCTGCTGTTGAGCTGGCTGATTTGTCAGAGCATCCTGTTGCATACTACTTCGAGGATGATTTATTGATGCGTAAGTGGTCTACACATCACACCAACTATGATAGGAGTACTGTTTTCCAAGTTGTTGTCCCGAAACCTTACAGAGAGCAGGTACTGAGTGTTGCACATGATCATGAACTTTCTGGCCATTTTGGCATTCGTAAAACTTATGATCATTTGATGAAGCATTTCTTTTGGCCTTCCATGAAGTCAGCTGTAGTCAAATTTTGCAAATCCTGTCATGCGTGCCAAATAGCAGGAAAACCAAATCAGGTGGTTCCTCCAGCTCCATTGAAACCAATACCTATATTAGGTGAGCCATTTGAGCGAATTCTGATTGACTGTGTAGGACCATTGCCCAAAACTAAGTCTGGAAATTCTTATCTAGTAACGTTAATATGTGTGTCAACTAGGTTTTCTGAGGCAATACCACTACATTCCCTCAAATCTCATGCAATTATCAAGGCAATTGTAAAGTTCTGCACTACTTTTGGAATGCCAAAATACATTCAGTCTGACCAAGGTACCAATTTTATGTCCAAAGTGTTTGCGAAGGTAATGAAACAGTTAAACATCAAACATCAGGTGTCCAGTGCATACCATACTCAGTCAGAAGGCGCCATTGAACATTTTCATCAAACCTTGCAGTCAATACTTCGAACCTTTTGCGTGGAACATGAAAAAAGAATGGGATGAACACATCCCGCTCTTGTTATTTGCAGTATGTAATACTACTCAAGCATCACTTGGATTTAGTCCCTCTGAGTAAATTTTTGGACAAACTGTTCGTGGTCCATTGAAAATTTTGCAAGAGCAAATTCTTTCATCTAACCATTCGTCTTCATCTACCAATGTATTGGATTATGTCAGTGCGTACCGTGAACGCTTGCATACGGTGTGGAAGTTGGCAAAACAATCGCTCAGATCTGTGCAAAGCCAAATTAAATCTCACTATGACCAGAAGGCTGTACCGCAATCATTTCAGACTGGCGATAAAGTCCTTATCTTCCAGTGCCAGATTCAGCACTCCAAGCTAAGTTCACTGGTCCTTACAGCATCAAGGAGAAGCTAGGAGACATTGACTATGTAGTTGATACCCCTGACCGAAGAAGGAAGTCACGAGTCTGCCACATTAATATGATACGTTCTGATCCTGAAGTTAGTATGCCCGTTGCTACTGTTGTACCAGTTGCTGTGTCACTGTCGGATTATTGACCCGAAAGTGATGGTTTGAAAATAAATAGTGTATCATTCTTGTAAGCTCGTTTGCCAAATTCTGAGACTTTTTTGAATTTGTCAGAAAAGTTGTCCCATTTGCCTGTGTCTACCCAGGCGGATATTTCCAGTCCTATTAATAAGTACACAACTTTGTTTAATGACTTCCCTTCAACTATCCACGTAATAGAACATGATATAGATGTTGGTTCACATGCCCCAGTAGAAACAGAATGCCCGTGTAAACCCAGTTAAAAGAGACCCAGTTAAAAGAGAACTAGTGAAGCAGGAAACCCAAAACTTGCTAGAACACAATTTAGCAGTTCCTAGTGCCAGTCCCTGGTGTTCACCCTTGCCTACTTGTCCCTAAGCCAGATGGGACCTCCAGGTTTTGTACTGACTACCGTAAAGTTAACGCTTTAACTAAAGCTGACTCTTTTCCGCTTCCTCGTATGGAAAATTGTTGATCGGTTAGGTAACGTTAAATTCATGACTAAACTAGATCTGCTAAAAGGATATTGGCAGGTGCCACTCACAAAGCAAGCGTTTGAGATTTCTGCTTTTGCCACACCAGATGTATTTTTGCAGTGTTATGGCTTTTGGCCTTTGAAATGCTGGAGCTACCTTTCAGCGACTAATGTCCATAGTGTTGTCTTATGTGTCAAATTGTGAGGCTTATTTGGATGATGTGTTGTGCTATGCTGATACTTGGAAAGACCATCTCAAATGGATGATGTCTTCAAACACTTGAGAAATGCTAACCTAACCTTGAATTTATCAAAGTGTGAATTCGGTTGTGCCACTGTCACATACTTGGGAAAGGAGGTTGGGAATTGTGAAGTGCGTCCTTTAAGTTCCAAAATACAAACCATCCTTGATTTCCCAGTTCCTAAAACTAGGAAAGAGCTCTGCCAATTTCTTGGAATGACTGGCTATTACAGATGTTTTTGTAAGAATTTTTCAGATGTTGCCAGTCCTCTCACAGGACTATTATGTAAAGCGGTCTCATTTAAGTGGTCTTCGGAATGTCAGTCCGCCTTTCAAGTCTTGAAAACTTTGTAGTGCCCCTGTGCTCGCTGCCCCCATGTTTTGAAAATGTGATTGCTGATTCACTGTCTCATGTTAATCCGTAAAACAAGATGTTTTATTTTGTGGGTGGGGGTGTATTAAGCCAAAGTCATTTGTTGGTTGTTTCCATTCTGCCCTCTTGTGTGTATGTGTATGTTTGTTTCTGATGGGCTGTTCCTGGAGATAATTTATTGGAGGCTGCGATTGGTTCTCCTCTTCACCTGATCCAGATATAAGGACTGCCCCAAACAGTCAATTGAGGCCATGATTGTGCCATCATGTGTGATGCAATAGTTTGCTGCTTGCCTTGTTATTGTTCTTTTGTTTAAATTTTTGAGTGTCTTGCCAGAGAGATGATCTGTGATAATTCTGTTGTATTGTTTGTTTGTTTTTTGCCTCCATTTTGTGATATTCCCGGTTAACTTGACCCAAGCCTGATTGACTATGATTTTGGATTCTGATTGTAAATTGTTTGCTGTTAACTCATGTATATATATCTTGAAAACATTTTGTTAATCTTAATTTTTGTTAAGTTGAGGGACGTAGGGGGTTAGACGCCATTTTATTTTGATGTCACTTTTGACATTGTTTTGGGTTTAGGAAAGTTAAGGTAAGTTGAAAATTTATTTTATTTCTTTTGGTTTCTTTAATTTTGATTTAGGAAGTGTAGAGGGTTAGCAAAGAGGATTTTTGTTTGTTATTTTGGCCTTTTCTGCCCCTGACGCTAAGCCCCAACTTGTAAATAAATTATTGTTATACAACATCTCTCTGGATCTGAGACTCTCTTCCTTTTCCTGTTACATGGTCGTAACAACTTCAACATACATTAACGTATTTCAGTATATATCTATGTGGTGAGCGTGATTAACAAAGTACAATGTGTTCCTTGCTCAACATTCCAATCAACCAATCAGATTTGAGATATAACTTTTCAGGAAATATCTGTTTTAGGCTTACTATCAGGGTTAGGTGCTTCCACACCGATGTTAATCAGCTATCATTTCCCACTGATAAGAAAACATTTTGGGTAGGGTTAGCTTTAAGGGTAGGGGTAGGGATTGGGTTAATTCCCAATAAATTTTTGGTAAAATATGCAGCTGAACAAATAAGCTGCGTGTTTTAAATGGCGTTAAAAAATGAAAGACCTGGACAAAGACGAAAACTAATGACATTTACTCTATAATTTTATTTTAGTTAGTTCTGCCAAACACACATTTCAGTTTTAGTTAGTTATCATTTTTGTAATACATGCCTTGTTTTTTATTTTTATTTTACGTTAAGGACAATGTTTTGTCCCACCTAGTTTTCTTTTTTTGTTTGTTTTCCTTAACAATTATAACCTTGGACCCCCCCCCCCCCCCAAAAAAAAAAAACAAACAAACTGATATTTCTTTCCCTCTGTCCCTATCTGCAGATCTCCAAAAGGCAAATCAAACACCTCATTATAGTTTCTTCTATCACCCTAAAAGCAGTTGAAATACAAATCAGATTCAAATAAAAAAAGAATACATTAAGTTGCTCTGTGTAATCATAAAATCAGACTACTGCTTAAAAAAGAAGCTTCAGAATGAGAGTCAATGCAGTCAATCAGGGATTCAATTTTGAATTGGTTATCTAATTCCAGTTTGATAGATCTGATCTCCTTTAAGAAGGACATTGTTGTTCATCAGTGTTAGTATTTAAATATATGTATTAACTTTGTTAGGCAACTATCCTCCTTTATCTGATGGTTTCTATTCCTGCACCAATTGAATTCAAGTTCTTCACAGTTATTCCTAATTTGTTTATTTAATAAACCTGAATCTTTGGTCCTATGGGGATTTTGCTTACAGGAGCAAAGCTAGGGTTGTGGGTTCGAGTCTCAGGCCGGCAATACCACGACTAACATGTAGGTGCCCTTAAGAAAGGCTCCGAACCCCTTGAGAAAGGCTCCTGTGTGTGTGCACTTTGGATGGGTTAAATGCAGAGCACGAATTCTTAGTATGGGTCACCATACTTACATTTACATTTAATCATTTAGCAGACGCTTTAATCAAAAGCGACTTACAAATGAGAACAATAGAAGCAGTCAAGTCAACAAGAGAACAACAACAGTATACAAGAGCCATGACAAGTCTCAGTTAGTCTAGTGCCGAACGCGTAGCCAGGGTGTTTTTTTTATTTTTTTTATATGAAAGACAAGAAAAGGAAAATTGCTAGTATTAGTTGCTTAAGTGCTGACGAATAAGATGAGTCTTCAGATGTTTCTTAAAAATGAGTAAAGACTCATACTCATAAAGCTGTACGAATTGAGATTGAGGTTTCCACCAGCTCGTCACAGTCCAGGATAAGGTCCTTGTGAGTGATTATGAACTTCTTTGGGATGGCACCACAAGGCGTCATTCACTTGCAGAGCACAAACTTCTGGAGGGCACATAACATATAACCAGTGAGATTAGGTATGTTGGTGCCGTGCCAGTGGTCGTCTTGTAGACAAGCATTAGTACCTTGAATTTAATGCGAGCGGCTACTGGTAGCCATCTTTTTTGGCTCATTGAAGACAACCCTCGCTGCTGCATTCTGGATCGGTTGCAGAGGCTTGATAGTACATGCAGGAAGGCCCGCCAGGAGAGCATTACAATAGTCCAGTCTGGAGAGAACAAGAGCTTGGACAAGAAGTGGGTGTCTTGCTTTGACAGGAAGGGTCTAATTCCTTAGCATATCCAAAACCTCAGAACAACTTGACAGAGATGCTCACAAGTCTCTGAGCTAGAGTCCAAGTCAAGTCTCAAGTCTCTGAGCTAGAGTCCAAGTCAAGTCTCAAGTCTCTGAGCTAGAGTCCAAGTCAAGTCTCAAGTCTCTTTATTATATTAAGTCTCTGGTTATAATAAATGTTGCATCACATACAGCGACCCATCCAAGCTGCTTAGAACACTGCATAGCTATATACTGTATAAGGAATTCAAAGCATGTAATATGTTATTATGACAACTCTATTTATTAGCATACAATATCAACTTTGATTTTGGTATATAATCAGTGTAAACAGGCTATTGCAACATGACAAAAACACCAAGAATGCTTTACTTTTAAGTTAATATCTGTATTTTGCATTTATGGATTCAGTAATGGCCTTCTGTCTGTCCTGGCTGTATAGCTGCACACCTCTTGTCTGGCTTAAGAATGAACAAAGCTACGCTGACTTATGTTATTCATACAATACCTACTCACAAATAAACATCAAAAACAAAGCCGGCTGCAATGAATTACTGTGCAAAACAGCTTTTACTACAAACACTTCCACACAAGAACATTGTTATCACACAAGATCATGTTGATAGATAACCAAAAATATTTAAAGTAGATAAAATTAGAATAAATAAAATGGAAATGTCTACATACTATTACTACTGTAAACTTTGCAAATAGGACATCAGCCCCTTCAAGTCAATGAACAATAACAAAGTGGGCTGCAATGAATATCTGTGCAAAACGTCATGGCTCCACTCCTACCCAATGACAGAGGCACGCAGTTTTTTTTCCACTGGAGTACTCACGTGAAGGATGCGTGCACAACTAATAACTAATATCATCACGCTATAAAGGGTTGGCCTGCGCTGGGTGCGCCCCTCCCCCTATAACTGTTCTGTCTCGCGGAGGAGCTCATTTGTGTGCATCTGTATGAAACACGCGCTCTGAAAAACGCATAGGAAAAAAGAGCGACAGAAAGAACGGCTCCCCTCCAGCCGTGACTCGGCTCCCATCGTTCATGTTTATGAGCCGTTCAAAAGAATCGGTTCGTTCGCGAACGTCACAACTCTAACAGCGAGCTCATCTGACGTTTACTAAAAATTAACATTGTTCACGAGTCCCGGAGCTCGAGTCCGAGTCGAGTCTGAAGTCTTTCGAGGACGAGTCTGAAGTCGAGTCTGAAGTCACTGTTTGTGCGACTTAAGTCGCACTCGAGTCCGAGTCTCAAACTCGAGTCCCCATCTCTGCAACTTGACAACGTAACAAAAACTATGGACTCTCTCTTTTCTAGCATTTTAAATACAGTTGCTCCTTTACGCCTAAGGAAGGTTAAGGAAACCATTCTGACACCATGGCATATTGAGCATACCAGCACCCTAAAGAGAGCAGCCCGAAAAATGGAGCGCAGCTGGAGGAAAACAAAACTAGAGGTATTCCGTATTGCTTGGCAGGAACGTAACCTATCCTGCAGAAAAGCATTAAAAACTGCTATATCAGATTACTTTTCTTCTCTTTTAGATGAAAACAAACATAACCCCAAGTATTTATTCTATACAGTGGTTAAATTAATGAAACATAAATTGACATTTCCCAACATCACAGCAGTAATGACTTTATGAACTAGTACTGAGACTGCTCTCCTTAGAGTTACAAATGACCTGCTCTTATCATCTGATTGTTGTTGTACATCTCTATTAGTTCTATTTGAACTTAGTGCTGCATTTGGCACTATTGACCACAACATTCTTTTGCATAGACTTGAACAATTTGTTGGCATAAATGGAAGTATATTTGCATGGTTTACATCGTACTTATATGACCGCCATCAATTCTTTGCTGTGAATGAAGAGGTATCATTTCAATCACAAGTGCAGTATGGAGTACCTCAAGACTCAGTACTAGGGCCGCTACTCTTCATGCTTTATATGTTACCCTTGGAAGATATCATCAGGGAACATGGTGTTAGCTTTCACTGCTATGCTGATGATTGCCAGCTCTATTTTTATTCGTGTCCCAGTGAAACACACCAATTTGAAAAGCTAATGGAATGCATAGTCGATATAAAAAACTGGATGACGAGTAATTTCTTACTGCTAAATTCTGAAAAAACAGAGGTGTTAAATATAGGACATAAAAACTCTGCATGTATTAACATAGAACACTGTTAAAGAGTTGATGGCTGCTCTGTCAATTTTTCATCATCAGTTAGGAACCTAGGTGTGCTATGTGATAGCAATCTTTACTTAGAAAGCCACGTTTCTAGCATTTGTAAAACTGCATTTTTCCATCTGAAAAATGTATCTAAATTATGGCCTATGCTCTCAATGTCAAATGCAGAAATGTTAATCCATGCATTTATGACCTCAAGGTTAGATTATTGTAATGCTTTATTGGGTGGTTGTTCTGCACGCTTAGTAAACAAACTACAGCTAGTCCAAAATGCAGCAGCAAGAGTTCTTACAAGATCCAGGAAGTATGACCACATTAGCCCGGTCCTGTCAACACTGCACTGGCTCCCTATCAAACATCGTATAGATTTTAAAATATTGCTTGTCACCTATGAAGCCCTGAATGGTTTAGCACCTTAGTATTTGAATGAGCTCCCGTTACATTATAATCCTCCATGTCTGCTGCGTTCTCAAAACTCAGGCAATTTGATAATACCTAGAATATCAAAATCAACTGCGGGCGGCAGATCCTTTTCCTATTTGGTGCCTAAACTCTGGAATAACCTATCTAACATTGTTCGGGAGGCAGACACAACCTTGCAGTTTAACTATAGGTTAAAGATCAATCTCTTTAACCTGGCTTACACATAACATACTTACAGTATTGTTCAAAATAATAGCAGTACAATGTGACTAACCAGAATAATCAAGGTTTTTAGTATATTTTTTATTGCTACATGGCAAACAAGTTACCAGTAGGTTCAGTAGATTGTCAGAAAACAAACAAGACCCAGCATTCATGATATGCACACTCTTAAGGCTGTGCAATTGGGCAATTAGTTGAAAGGGGTGTGTTCAAAAAAATAGCAGTGTCTACCTTTGACTGTACAAACTCAAAACTATTTTGTACAAACATTTTTTTTCTTCTGGGATTTAGCAATCCTGTGAATCACTAAACTAATATTTAGTTGTATGACCACAGTTTTTTAAAACTGCTTGACATCTGTGTGTCATGGAGTCAACCAACTTGTGGCACCTCTCAGCTGTTATTCCACTCCATGATTATTTAACAACATTCCACAATTCATTCACATTTCTTGGTTTTGCTTCAGAAACAGCATTTTTGATATCACCCCACAAGTTCTCAATTGGATTAAGGTCTGGAGATTGGGCTGGCCACTCCATAACATTAATTTTGTTGGTTTGGAACCAAGACTTTGCCCGTTTACTAGTGTGTTTTGGGTCATTGTCTTGTTGAAACAACCATTTCAAGGGAATGTCCTCTTCAGCATAGGGCAACATGACCTCTTCAAGTATTTTAACTTATGCAAACTGATCCATGATCCCTGGTATGCGATAAATAGGCCCAACACCATAGTAGGAGAAACATGCCCATATCATGATGCTTGCACCTCCATGCTTCACTGTCTTCACTGTGTACTGTGGCTTGAATTCAGAGTTTGGGGGTCGTCTCACAAACTGCCTGTGGCCCTTGGACCCAAAAAAGAACAATTTTACTCTCATCAGTCCACAAAATGTTCCTCCATTTCTCTTTAGGCCAGTTGATGTGTTCTTTGGCAAATTGTAACCTCTTCTGCACATGCCTTTTTTTTAACAGAGGGACTTTGCGGGGGATTCTTGAAAATAGATTAGCTTCACACAGACGTCTTCTAACTGTCACAGTACTTACAGGTAACTCCAGACTGTCTTTGATCATCCTGGAGGTGATCATTGGCTGAGCCTTTGCCATTCTGGTTATTCTTCTATCCATTTTGATGGTTGTCTTCCGTTTTCTTCCACGTCTCTCTGGTTTTGCTCTCCATTTTAAGGCATTGGAGATCATTTTAGCTGAACAGCCTATCATTTTTTGCACCTCTTTATAGGTTTTCCCCTCTCTAATCAACTTTTTAATCAAAGTACGCTGTTCTTCTGAACAATGTCTTGAACGACCCATTTTCCTCAGCTTTCAAATGCATGTTCAACAAGTGTTGGCTTCATCCTTAAATAGGGGCCACCTGATTCACACCTGTTTCTTCACAAAATTGATGACCTCAGTGATTGAATGCCACACTGCTATTTTTTTGAACACACCCCTTTCAACTAATTCAACTAATTGCCCAATTGCACAGCCTTAAGAGCGTGCATATCATGAATGCTGGGTCTCATTTGTTTTCTGAGAATCTACTGAACCTACTGGTAACTTGTTTGCCACGTAGCAATAAAAAAATATACGAAAAACCTTGATTATTCTGGTTAGTCACATTGTACTGGTATTATTTTGAACAATACTGTATATGCTTTTAATATCCAAATCCGTTAAAGGATTTTTTAGGCTGCATTAATTAGGTAACCGGAACTGGGAACTCTCCCAATAACACCTGTTGTGCTTGCTACATCATTAGAAGAATGGCTTCTACACTAATATTAGTCTGTTTCTCTCTTATTCCGAGGTCACCGTAGCCACTAGATCCATTCTGTATCCAGATCAGAGGGTCACTGCAGTCACCCGGGTCTAGTACGTCCAGTACACAGACCAGGTGGTGGATCGGCACCTAGAAAGGACCTCTACATCCCTGAAAGATAGCAAAGACCAGGACATCTAGAGCCCCAGATACAGGTTATGGTTTAATAATCGTACTGAATATTATCCGTATGAAGTTTTTATTAAAAATTTGATTTTCTCAACTTTTTGGCTAAAAATGATGCTTCTTTATGAAACATACCTATATTCAAGTATTGATAAAAATAATAATAATCATGCTTTAAGCTAGAATAAAATGTCCCAAAGTTACCCATGTTACCATAGAATTGAGAGGTTGTGTTGAATGCTTTTAGTGTCCTGCAATGCTATAAAACTATGAGCCAAGGAGCTGGCTTCAGCTTCAAGTAGGGAAGCAAGCACCAGCAGGATTGCCTTGAGTATGGCAATGCAACGCAGCATCTCGTTCCTTCGAGGAACTATGGTTACATGCGCAACCTTGAGATGTTACTCTTCAGGAACTCGAGCTGCATCGAACGCTTTGGGTAACGATATGACCATGCTGCCAGACTTCCAAATCCCTGCCTAGTGTGTATCCGAAGAGCACAGCTAAGGAAAGAGAACAGAAGAGCCAGGAGTGGCTCGCATATCTAGATAGTAAAATCTATGAAAGTGGAGGCCATGGACCATCCCGCAGCGCTACAGATGTCCAATAGGGACACATCTGCAAAGAAGGCCCTAGAGGCTGCCATAAACCATGTAGAGTGAGCATTGATTCCCAAAGGAGGGGGAAGACCAGAGGACTCATAGGTAACATTGATAGCCCCAACTATCCAAAGACTAAGGTTCTGCTAAGTTGCAGGAAAAATCCCACTTTGGGGGGACCATTGGCACACAGGCCATCAGTTTATCTTTAGCTTGAATGGAGCTTACAAAGAGCCTCTAAAACCACAACTAAGTCCCAGGGGGGAACACGGGACCATACTGGAGGCCTCAGCCTCAGCACACAGCGGAGGAAACATGTCACTAGGTGGTGTCTACCCACTGACCGATCACTGAAAGGGACATGGTAAGCTGCAATGGCCGCCAAGTAAGCCTTTAACCCCTTAATTGTCACTCATATTTTTGAACATTGACTTTGTAGTGCACGATCCAAACTTAAATTTTTATTATTCATGACTGAAAACATTTTGTAACATGATATTGATGTACCATTTACATGGTAATGCAATGTCTGATTTTAAAATGAGTTTTAAAGGATGAATTTTGAGATTTTAAGTTTTCAGTTGATATATAATTTCTCATGATTTCTAAAATGTGATAGAGAAAAAGGCAACAAAGAAGTCCTGTTATAATGTAGATTTTTGAGGGTGCACTCTTGCCATAAATTAATCTATTACTTTTCCTACATAATTTTTAACAAATAACATTGATAAAATATATATTTGGGAGTCTTAGACCTTTCCAACGATATATAGTTTGTCAAGATTAGATTAGATTTAATTGTAATATAGTGAAATAAATGTAGGCGTCCCACAGAGCGGACGGGTGACAGTTAACAGGTTAAGGTGGAGTTTGTTAACACTGCAGAGAGCCTGGCTTGAAGAAACTCAAGAACTTTACCAACTGGGCAGTTAGCTGGGTCAAGCTGGCAGTTTCTGCACAATGAGGTGAAGAGTTTCACCTCAGGGTATACAGTTTCCTCACTGAGGGAGCTCTGGATTGTAGGATGGTCTCAACAACCTCGGTTGAAAGACCAGATGCTATGAGCTGTGCCCCCTCAGGGGCCACACCCACATTTTCTACAACTCCGGGCGAGGGTGAACTATTGTGCCCTGCGCCTGACAGAATAGATCTGTCCTGATTGGAATCTCCCATGGAGAGCCATCGAGGAGAGATATCAGATCTGTGTACCATACTCTGGCTGGCCAGAATGGGGTTACTAATAACAGACAGACCCCATAACAGCGTACTCTTTCCAGGAGTCCCGGGAGCAGAGCGATAGGGGCAAAGGTGTACAGACGAAGCCTGTACCATAGCGTCCAGTCCCAGAGTAGCTGGATGAACTAGAGAGAACCAGAGGGGACATTGCAATGTTTCTTCAGTTGCAAAGAGGTCCAAAAACTCTCCATATCTGCTTCACCACCTCGGGGTGAAGCTTCCATTTGCCAGGCCCTGTCTCAACAGTATGCCTGTTCCTACATTTAGATTTCCAGGAACATATACTGCTCCGAGTAAGAGGAGTTTGACCTGTGACCCCACAAGGATCTCCCTGGTGGTTGATATAAGAGACCTGTACGGAGGTCTGGTAGGGAAACATTTCAATGCTCGCTGCACAGCTAGCATCTTTAGACAACTGATATGCCATGTCAGATGGCGACCGCTCCACAGACCGCGGGCAGGGTGGCCACTCATGACCGCACCCCAAGTGGTGAGGGACGCATCTGCCACTAGCGTTACACGGTGGCAAAGAGCTCCCAGCACCGGGCCCTGATTCAAGAACCAAGGTTTCTTCCACATGTCTTAGGCACGAAGGCATCGCTGCGTGACCTTGATAGTTCGAAGGGGATTCCCCCTCAGGGAAAAACCCTTGGTCTTGAGACACCACTGTAGGGGTCTCATGTACAGCAGGCAAAAATATATCACATTGGACGCAGCTGCCATCAGAGCTAACAATCTCCGAAACTGTTTGACAGTGAGTGACTGTTTGACATAACCTTAAAAATGTTATTGTCATTATTAACATTTAGCATTATTAATATTGTCAGTGTCGTGCACTGCTTGGCCCTTTGTTGTGATAAACAGTAAAGTGTGTCCAGCTGAATTTAATAACAGTTTTGACAGATGGGTAAAAAAAAAAGTATACCACGGCAGCCCTCATGTGAAGACCATCGACTCTACCATGTGACTCCACCGAACAGGGACACCGAAAAGGGACATACATGTCGCTTTATACTCTTCCTCTCTCTTACAACTTCTACACTCTGCTTGCCTCTTTTGATCTCAAGAGAGTTCTAACCATGGCTACTCACAAATCAAGCAACCAAATGAACCGTATTTAGGCATGACACTGCTCCACTGATCATAACTGGTTATTCCACTGCACACCTCAGATCACTTCCTCCTCACTCTTAACCTCAACATCCTTACACAACACATACCCGTCTACATGTCATCTTTCGACATAACCTATGCTTATTCTCACCCTCCTGGCTATCTAGTAAGGTTTCATCTTCGCTTCCTCCCTCTAAAACACTTAGCATCTCTTGACGTTAACAATGTGTAACAAGGTTTATAGTACGGGAAGAAGGAGGCAGGAACTGGTGAACATTCAAATGAAACTTTATTAAAATAAACACATGACTGTCGCGCACAACCAAAACAAACAAACAAAATAAAAACAGAAAATAAAAACCCAGGCCTGGTCTTCTCTTGTCCTTCACTGTCGTTACTCCTCCCTTTATCCTTCTGGAGCTCCTCCGTGGGACTCGAGACTGGTAAGTGGTGCAGGTGTCGCTCAACTTCTATTACGGGCCTTGTTCTGTTCCCATGGCTCTCGGCCCTGCCCCACTCATCACATACCCCCATTGCCCCTTGCAGGATGGGGTGTACTCCCGAGACTGCGCTCTACTCTGATCACAGCGGCTGTGGCATACTTGGGGGTATGGAAAGACAGACGAGGCAAGAGAAAAGAGGACAGAAGGAGGAGGAGGGACAGAGATGAGAGAGAGGAAAATAAACATTTTCCAGTTCCCAGACACACTGCTGCTCGGCCCTCCACCTACTGGGTGAACACTTCCGGATTCGGGCAGCCGGCAGGAGTCCCCAGTGTCACGCACAGACAAAATCAAAACACAAAATAAAACCCAGGCCTGGTCCTCTCTCATCCTTCACTGTCGTTACTCCCTGTCGTTATTTTATCCCTCCGAGCTCCTTTATGGGACTCGAGTGGTGCAGGTGTCGCTCATCTTAAATTACTCCACCAGCCTAGCTCCGTTCCCACGGCTCTCGGTCCCAGCCCACTCATTACATAAAGCTTCTGATATTTTCTGCTCCACTCTTATATCTTGTTTAGACACTGTGTGCCCCTTGTCTTCCAGCCTAGTCCGTACTACCCCTTCTGCCCCTTAGCTATTTGATATTCTCTGTGAACATTGTTCTAAGGTCAGGGCTGCTAAGAGTGTATGGCTTAAATAAAATAAAATACTACTGACCTCAATTTATATTAGTCACTCCTCTCTTGCTACTCTGCTAATGTCTCCACTGCTATCTTCCCCCTCCTTCATCAACTCTAACAGTTAACAACTTTGCCATGTTCTTCATTGATAGAATTAAAATCATCAGTGCACAATTTTCCACACCACAATCTGTCAAACACATATTACCAGCAAAAACACACTCGCTTACATCCTTCTCTTCACTCTTTGAGGCAGAAATCTACAAACTCATAATTTCTAATTGTACTACTTGTCCGCTTGATCCTATTCCATCTCATCTCCAAGCCATTTCTCCTGAAGTTGTACCTGCATTCACTCACATTAACACATCCCTTCACACTAGTGTTTTCCCCTCACTATTTAAACAGACTCATATAACCCCACTGCTTAAGAAACTCGTCCTTAACCCTTTTAGAGAATGACAGACCAGTTTCCCTTTTCCTTTCATTGCTAAAACACTTTAATGAGCTGTGTTCAACCAAGTCTCTGCCTTTCTCAGACAGAACAACCTTCTCAAAAGCAACCAGTCTGGCAAGAGCGGATTCAATCTATCTATCTATCTATCTATCTATCTATCTATCTATCTATCTATCTATCTATCTATCTATCTATCTATCTATCTATCTATCTATCTATCTATCTATCTATCGTTGAAATCCTGTGGGAATTTCAACAGTAGCAAATAATATAGAAGACCAGTAGCTTATTACAATAAATGTATTAATGCACAACAGCCTATAAATCAACCATAGTAGCATAACCTTTTAAGTAAAACTGAACATTTTAAGTACTGCAGTGTTTAATAATAGGTGGCAAAGGTTTATACATTATAAATGTTAAAAATGCTTATCAAAATATCATACTTTTCCAAATATTACAATTATAAATACATCAAATATTTAAAATATATATAAAAAAATATTGCAGTAGGCCTACACATGGTTATAAAGTACATCAGGAACCCACTAAAACTGCAAACTTGTTGTTAGCATATGTTCTTACACAAAGTACACATAAATTATACTTTAAGCATTGTAACATAAGTGTTTTATGTAAATACACTAAAGAGTCACTAAAAGTGTACTTGTGTTCAGTATGTTCCTTAAAACTGTAACTAAGAATATATTTAATAACATAGTATTTTTTATTATACTTTATAGGAATATACTAATAGTGTGTTGTGTTTAACAAAGTAAAACACCACCGTTTTTCCATATTTCACTATGTTCTTCCCTCAACTCAGACAAGTTGATACATACCTCTCCCGTCTCATTGCGTGCACTCAATCGCAGTAGTGCCCGGCGCTACTATGTTAGCATTTAGCTTAGCACCATTCGTTCCTCAGGATCCAAACAGGTATGAATTTAGAAGCCACCAAACACTTCCATGTTTTCCCTATTTAAAGATGGTTACATGAGTAGTTACACGAGTAAGTATGGTGACACAAAATAAAATGTGGCAATTTTCCAAGCAGATAAAAAAATGTATGGAGCGATGCTATTACTGTGCCAAGTTCGAAGTGCTGTGAAGCTCTTCTGCCAAACATGATAACAATATAACGCTTAAACAAATCACCACATTTTATTTTGTGTGACCATACTTACTCGTGTAACTACTCATGTAAAATCTTTAAATAGGGAAGTGTTTGGTGGCTTCTAATTCCTTCACTGTTTGGATCCTAAGGAATTAATTGTGCTAAGCTAAATGCTAACATAGTGGCACCGGGCGCTACAGCAATTAAGTGCATGCACTGAGATGAGAGAGCTATGTATTAGCTCATCTTTCCTTTAAAAGTGTAATTAAGCAAATATTTATTGCCAAAATATTTCTAGTATACTTTTTAGAAATATATGAAAATGCAATTCAATATACTTTTAATGCACTTTAAATAAGCATGTGGGAATACAAATGTATTATAAACATACTACTTGAATTTCAAGTATATTTTTAATGCATTTAAAGGGGTCCTATTATGCTTTTTTTTTCTTACAAAGTCTTGATTTTGTTTTGGGGGTGTACTAGAACAGGCTCTTATTCTAGGCTGTTCAAAAAACACATTCGTTTTTACATATTTTACATTATTACAATATATCTCTACCCAGTCTGGCATGAACGGCTCAAATAGTTCCTGTATCAAATGAAGGCCCACCATCTGAAATATGAGATGTGCTGTGATTGGTCAGCTGGACCAGTCTGTGCCGTGATTGGTTAGCTGGGTCAGTGTGTGTTGTGATTGACAGCACTCTGTGCCTGGTCGGGAAATGTCCTGTCTCTTACCAAAGCTGCCTGCTGCGAGCTTCAGTTGTAAATATTGTGTCGAAATCAAATCAATTTGAGCATGATTTAAACCCAGACGATTGTAACCACTCTAAGCTCTTCTGTATTTGGGAACACTAGTGTGTCTCTGATCTTGGACTTTGAGCTTTGTAACTTTGCAGATCTTTTTTTATGCTCAGACAGCAACATTACAGACTACCCTTGTGGAAAAGAAGTGTGCTTAGTTGTATTAAAACATTATTTTTGTGTACTTCTGTTGCAGATATTTAAATTAAAAGCCACTTAAGTCTACTTAAAGATAGTTTACTTTAATGACAATTGGTCTTGACATACTTAAGTGCACTTTATAAAAATTTACTTTATGATAATGTCTTATTAAGTATTACTTAAACAAGCATTTTACATAATTATGATTTATTGTGTTTTCTTGCAAGCAAGCAAGCGCAAGGTTGGGGGTTCGATTCCCTGGGAACACATGATATGTAAAAATAGCCTGAATGCACTGTAAGCCGCTTTGGATAAAAGCGTCTGCTAAATGCATAAATGTAATTTTAATTTTAATTTTTTAATTTTAAATAAGTACACATATTTTGATATATTTATCAATATACTAAAGCACATGTAAAATAATTAATCATAATTTCAGTTTACGTGTGTTCTCCAAAATTATATTTGTTAATGTATTTTAAATGTATTACTGTTTAGTCTATAATACATACTATGTGCATTAATGTAATAAATAAAAAAATAAAAATAAACTTAAATATGTGGACCAATAATATTAAATGTTGAAAATACAATATTTCTTTTAAATAAACAGTTTGAGATCAAATTTAATGCTACTGAACAAAATTCAAAGATCCAATCTCGTAATATTTAATGAACATAATTGATATTATAACTACCAGTAATGTTAAATATATCAGCCACCTACAGAAATAATATAATAATAATAATATTTGTTAATTCTTTTTTTTTCTTTTTTTGCATTTGAAGAGTGAGATGTCCCCTTACTGTTTGTGTTTGTAACTTAATATGTAAAATTTGTGTTATTCAGTGTGTCTTTATTCAAGTTGATTTGTATAGCGCTTTTTACAAAGTTACAAAGCAACTTTACAGAAAATTAAGTTTCTACAATATTTAGTAGTAGCTTATAAGTCGTGACTGTCAGTTTGTGTGCGTTTGACAGGATTTTTCAGAAAAAAATAATACAAGTCGTAGTCAGCCAGATGATGAACATTATTAACACCAATTATTATATGATACAGTCACACATGTAGCAATAATTGTTAGTTCTGTTTGTTGATTCAGGGTTATCATCGTCTGAGGTCCTCTGAGGGTCAGCATCATCTCTTCTCAGGTGTTCTGGGTCCAGACTGGAGCTTGTGTAAATCCTAGTTACCACGGGATGTAAATCATAGAAAACAAATAAAGACTTCATTAGCATAGCTGCTGTTCCAACAAAGTAAAACTAATTAGTTTATCCCAAGCTAAAGAATATGAATGCACATTTGAACAGATACAACTGCAGTTACAATTTAAGAGATGCATTATTTGAATGCTTTGCGAAAGAGATACGTTTTTATTCTAGATTTAAACAGAGAGAGAGTGTCTGAACCCCGAACATTATCAGGAAGGCTATTCCAGAGTTTGGGAGCCAAATGTGAAAAAGCTCTACCTCCTTCAGTGGACTTTGCTATCCTAGGAACTACCAAAAGTCCAGCGTTTTGTGACCTTAGGGTGCGTGATGGGTTGTAGTGTGGTAGAAGGCTAGTTAGGTACGCTGGAGCTAAACCATTTAGGGCCTTATAGGTAAGTAATGATAATTTGTAACTGATACGGAACTTAATAGGTAGCCAGTGCAGAGACTGTAAAATTGGGGTAATATGATCATATTTTCTTGACCTGGTAAGGACTCTAGCTGCTGTATTTTGGGCGACCTGTAGCTTGTTTATTGACGAAGCAGGACAACCACCTAGAAGTGCATTACAATAGTCCAGTCTAGAGGTCATGAATGCATGAACTTGCTTTTCTGCATCAGAAACAGATAACATGTTTCGTAGCTTGGCAATGTTTCTAAGATGGAAAAATGCAGTTTTTGTAACATTGGAAATATGATTTTCAAAAGACAAATTGCTGTCTAATATGACACCCAGATTTCTGACTGTAGAGGAAGTAACAGTACATCCGTCTAGTTGCAGATTGTAATCTACAAGATTCTGTGTACCGGTTTTTTTTTTTTTTTGGTCCAATAATTAATAATCTCTGTCTTATACGAATTTAATTGGAGAAAATTATTGGTCATCCAATCTTTTACATTTTTAACACACTGTTAGCTTAGATAATTTAGAAGTTTCATCTGGTCTCGTTGACATATATAGCTGAGTATCATCAGCATAACAGTGGAAACTAATTCCGTATTTTTTAATAATATTACCAAGGGGCAACATGTATATTGAAAATAGAAGAGGACCTAGGACGGATCCTTGTGGCACTCCATATTCTACTGGTGATAAATGAGATGACTCCCCATTCAAATAAAAAAAAAAAAATGGTAGCGATCGGACAGGTAGGATCTAAACCATCTTAGAGCCTGCCCTTGAATACCTGTATAGTTTTGTAATCGATCTATGAGTATGTCATGATCTATGGTGTCGAACGCAGCACTAAGATTAAGTAAAACTAGCAATGAGATGCAGCCTTGATCTGACGCAAGAAGCAGGTCGTTTGTAATTTTAACAAGTGCAGTTATTCATTGATTTTGCATCAATAGTACAGTTTTGTTAGTGGAGTTGAGTTACAGTGGGGACACACAGACCAGTACTGAAGAGGTGATGTTAGAAGTTTTTAATGAATTGTTGACCAGTCAGCTCATTCTGATCACACATGACAAGCTAAAAGTGCTATATTAAGTCAGTATCCTTATAAATTTTACTAATTTGAATCTTTTCCATTTACAAGTAATATATTACCACCTGTGCATTTACAGACCCCCCTCTAATCATCATATATTTTACAGGTAACAAACCAAAGGATGAGGACAGTAGCTTTTCTGTGCAGCTGTGGTACATACAGGAACATCCTTCATGAAGATATGTGAGAGAAGCATGTAAAGCAAGATGATGATTTTTTAAATAAAGTTATGTTTTATTCTCTGTAAAGTAGGAGAAATGTTATCTATTTTTAAAGATGGTGTGGTCAGTGGAATTCTGCTGTTCTGAAGGAACATCTCTCAGTATTTTGCCCTGATGATTGAAGTAAAGTTGAACAATCTCTTAGATGATGCAGATGTGATCAAAAGTTTACACACACCTTGCACACCTTTCATCAGGGCAATAATCACAATTATTTTAATGATTCTACCTCTTACTGCTTAAATTATTATCATTTTGCTGATACTGCAAGGCGTACTGTATATAAACTTTAGACTGCAACCATGTATATTGCTTTCACTCAACTGAACCATTTATAATGACTGGATATGTTTTGTAACAATGGTTCTATTTCTGTTTTTTTTTCTTCCCTCAAGGAATTTTTTCGGACTTTCCTGCCTCTTTGGAACATTTCCGTTCACACAGACTGTGGAGAGATGAGTGCAGCTTCATGACGTAACGTTTAGTGCTGATGGATAGTTTCTGGGACACTGACAGACAGCACGTCCCAGCAAGTTCATTTGGAGTTCTTTTTTTTATTCATTAATTAATTTAGTCAAACTTGCATTAACTTATGCTGGAATAAGATTTTATAAGAAAACCTTTAGTCCTGTTGAATGTTAGTGCTAGTAAAGGTTTGAGAACTGATGTCCTGGTTTCTCAGACAGGGCTTAGTCCAAGACAGGATCATAGTTCATTAAGGACATTTAAGTCATTTTCATTAACATGAAAAAAAAAAAAAAAAAACTAGCATCTTGAGAGAAAACAAAAGCACTGGTATTTTTAAAGATCAGTCAGTGCAATTTTCTATTAGTTGAAACGGCTCAGAATTACATTTTGGTCTTGGGCTGGTCTTAAGCCTTGTCTGTGAAACCACAGGTACAAGTAACAGAGTTTGGTCATGTTTTACAATAAGGTCTCATTTGTTGTACACGGATTGATAATTTTCATATAAAAAAAATTTGTTTAGGTTTGTGTGTTAGTAATCTTATACGTTATGGGGACCAAATGACTGTGATACCAGTAAATGTTGACCTTGTGGACATTTTTAAGTCCCCAGTGAGGAAACAGGCTTATAAGCCTTACAGAATGATGCTTTCTATGATGATTTGGTACTTTTGTGTGTAAGTGATTTTTCATTTTTTCATTTATTGCATTTAATATAACTTTAAAATGTGATACATTTTAAATGAATTACAAATACAATTTATTTAAGCATCAAAAATAAGATATTTGAATTGCACTTATGTGTGTTATTTTAAAGTACATTATTTATGCAATAACTACACTTTACAAAAGTATACTTAAGTGCAAAAAAAGTGAAAAAGCAAAATAGCACCCCTTTAATACTACGTCTTTTCCACCTGTTTGTGTGTGTGTGTGTGTGTGTGTGCATGGAGAGAGAGAGAGAGCAGAAGAAAGAGATGTATTTTACATTGACAATAAAAGGTAATTGAATAGGGAGAACAACCCCAGGGGCTGTAATGTAGAGTGAAGTCAGCTGCAGGACAGCTGATCAGTGATCTCTCCATGTGCACTTTCATTCTCTAAACAGTCCAGGAGCAAATCTACAACGACTTTCCCTGTGTATATTCATATACATGTAATGAGTTGCATTTATAGGTAGCATTTATGGTAGAATTCCTAAAAACCCCAAACAAGATCTCGCTATTTATTTTTTAACCCTGGTTTCAGGGTTTATCATGCTTTTGGGACACATGGGCATCTCAATTTATTTTTTATGTACATTTACTGAAAAGAACATTAAGTTGTATGTAAAAATCTTCATATTGAACACAAGGGGGTAGTGATGTCAAGTTAATCAAATGTAGTCTTGGCATTACTTGGCCTGCAGAAAGACACTTGAGGCTGGTGCAGAAAAGCAGGCCATATTTGCAGTTCTGTCCTAATGCTTCTCAAACACTGTGTATGTTTCTAAGTTCAAGTTAATATAGTTTTTTTTCCTTTGTACGAAGGAATTATGCATATGTGTGTATGTACACATTTTTATATACTAAGTTGCAATTGTACGTTTTATTTTTTGTTAACTTTATAATAGTAATTGAATATTTATTTTTTTCTTTGTTTATTTTAATCATCGATGAAATAGCCTGAAGTCCCCATACCCCGTCCCTGTTTGAGATAGTTGAGCTCGATCAGTGATCGAAAGAGGGCGCTAAGAGCACAGGACGCAGAACTAGCCAAGAACCAGTCGACTCTTGTAATTATGTGCTTTTACTTTTTACGTTTATCAAATGATTTTCAAATTGTTGCTTCATTGGCTGCTCAAAGTGATTAGCACTGCTTTTTATATTTTAGATAAAGTTTAGCTTCTGCTGTTTTTATTTGGGATGCCGATGCTTTCACAGCCTCAGAGAGGAACATTTCATCCAAAAATATGGCCTATGTATTAAACTGTTTCCATATATCGCATGTAAAAAAAAAAAAAACAAAAAAAAAAAAAACAGTGTTTGGTTTTATCGGAACACTTTTACAGTAGTTTAAATTATATCGTTCTTGTTTTCGCTCATATTACAGTATACCATAATATTTGTCCTCTTTTTATATAGCAAAGGCTTATCAATTGTATTTGCCAATTAAATACAGATAGGATTGCCAGAGTATCGCCATGCGTGCACAGATTAAATAAAGCGATCAAACAAACATATGTATTTTAGGGTATATGACTATTTCAGCATTTAAAATAATAACACTAACTTTATTTGCTTTACACAGACTATTAGAGTCTGTAATTCCCCACAACAATAGTTTAGCAGAAATGGTTGATTGAATCGTGTTGTTTGCCAATATTACTGCTGTTTCTCGCTGTTTAGTCGCTTCATACAATTACTATAGTATTTCTACTTGATCTGACCTTTGAAGTTAACATTTTTGGTTTAACATTTAATAGATGCATTAAATCATATTTTCACGAGCAGTTGATTTAAATGTAGCACGGTTAGCAGATAATATATTTTTACGGTTACATAAACTTATTTGTAAATAGATCTCTTATATACTGTACATTTTATTTGACCTTTAAAAAAACGATTAAACCATTTGTTTGACTGCACGATCAGAGCCCGGCTGTTTTCGGTGGTCCGGGGGTAGCTGGTGTAATTGGCTGGAATGGGTGTTCGGGTGGGCAGGAGTTTTGGGGTTAAGTAAGAGGCGCGCACTGAATTGAATAAATAGCCTGAGGCACAAGAAAAAGTTCATGCCCGGGTCCCTGTAAGGAGAAACCAGTGAAGTATCAGCTAGTCCACGGTCACTTAATCAGAGCGACCTGTGGGGGATTACGAGGATATTGTGACCGCGGCTTGGCCTCACAATTATCATTCACAATTAAATGTTGTGTTCCTCCCCAGTCGTGCTTTCATTAAAGATGCGAGGCCCTCATACCGTTCAAGAATTAAGGCGGATTGTTTGGGTTTTACCTCCAAATAAAACCACGATAAGAGCAGCTAAGCATTCACTCTCGCACTTTTTAGGCCTGCTTTATAAACACACGTTCGAAGAAGCCTTTAAGTGGAGATTAAAAATGAATATTCAAAGCATAAAAAAATAGTAATTATAACTAAATAAAATAATAATTGCTTGCAATTTGACATTTTTATATGAATGCGACTATTTTAAAGTTCTCGACTATTTTAAAGTGCTCACAATCCGTTAAGGCACTAATGGCAGATAAATAAACGTATAAGTTTAAGGCATTCCTTTGGAAGTAAAGTATTTTATTGTCATGTCATAAACCAGCTCTGAGGCTCTGAGGTGAAGGATGCATGGTCCTCCCCCGTCTGAGCAGAGCTGACACATGTGAGGTGTTCTGCTTCACCCATTTGTTTCTCAGGGCTTTTAATCTCGCTCGCACCTGGAGCAAACTCTCGCACCTCGGCTCTTTCTCCAGTGTCTTCATTTACTTAATTCCAGCATAATGAGCTCTCTGCCCGGGATGATGGGCTTTGATCCGCTCACCCGTGTGGATTGAGACCGTTAACTAACAGCCAGTGTTAATGAAGAACCAGTGTTACTCTAAAACTGCAGGAAGCCGGAGATTATTTAGGATAATTCGCGTATTGATTGTTTGAAAACAAATGTTCTCCAGCGCTTCTAATGGACTGCTGAGAAATACAAACCATTACAATTCATTATTAACACTGGTTTGCACTACTGCTGGGTCGACGTTTGCTTTCAGTGTTCAAGAATAAATTAATTAATCAAATAATTCAGGAATGGAGTGTGATCAATCCGTTTGTATTTTATTATTATTATTAGTATTATTATTATTATTATTATTATTATTATTATTATTTTTATTTTTATTTTTATTTTTTAGGAAGAGTTCATTTGCAAAACGAGATAACATTTTTTACCCTATTGTGCATTCCAATTAATCTCAATCAAACTTCAGTTGTGTTATATTGATTAGGTAAAAAATAAATAAAAATAATAATGCACAAAAAAAATGAAAATGCAGCTGACTAACACACTAAAAACATAATAACCTAATAAAAAAATAAAAATAAAAACATTATTTAAAAAAAAAAAAAACTGAGTTAACAGTTTTTACAAATAAACTCCACACTACATATATATATTGTATGATAATCACTAAAGTGTTATAAATCTGGTGTGTATCCGCGCTGGCTAGTTTGCGGAGAGTATATGGTTCTTTAAGGTCTGGAGAAGTGTGTGTTTGGCTAGGGTGGGCTGGGACGTCCCAACACCTCTCGTTTTCTTCAACCTTGTGTGTGGCCGCTCGCTTTCACAGCCCGACCTCCCATTGGACAGCTTAGATGTTATTGGGAGGAGTCTTACTGGCAGCAAAAGGGGAAAAGAATTGGAAGTGCGCAAAAGTATTATGTAGTGACCGATCCTTAGCGTTCAGAAGTTTTCCAATGCGCGCTCCGACAGACATAGGTGGTCAGTACGCGAGACCGATCCACTAATCACAATTTGTAAATATTGTGGCATAACCTGGACTCTCGGCTGGACTGCGTTCCCGGTTTCAGAGGAGGCGCGTTTCAAGCGGGTTTGTGGATTGCTTCAGACTTCTTGACTTCTGTTGTTCGCCTGCGCCGTTTGGAGAGAAGTCATGCAGGCGCGCTATTCCGTCTCCAGTCCCAACTCTCTGGGAGTCGTGCCGTACATCAGCAGCGACCAAAGTTATTACCGGGCCGCCGCCGGAGGGGGGTACACCGGGATGCCAGCCCCCATGAGCATGTACTCTCACGCGGCCCATGAGCAGTACCCTGCCAGCATGGCGAGGGCGTACGGACCGTACACACCACAGCCGCAGCCCAAGGACATGGTGAAGCCGCCGTACAGTTACATCGCGCTCATCACCATGGCCATCCAGAACTCCCCGGACAAGAAGGTGACCCTAAACGGTATTTATCAGTTCATAATGGAGCGCTTCCCCTTTTACAGGGACAACAAGCAGGGCTGGCAGAACAGTATCAGACACAATCTGTCCCTGAACGAGTGCTTTGTCAAAGTGCCCCGCGATGACAAAAAACCCGGTAAAGGCAGCTACTGGACCCTGGACCCGGACTCCTATAATATGTTTGAGAACGGCAGCTTTTTGCGCCGACGACGGCGTTTTAAAAAGAAAGACGCCTTGAAGGATAAAGAAGACAGAAACGTCAAGGAAGCGCCTTCCCGCCAGCAGCAGAATCAACAGAGTCAGACGAACCGTGACCAGGAGCAGTCGGTGCCGGGCTCGCAGCCCGTGCGCATTCGGGACATTAAAACCGAGAACGGCACATCCACGCCTCCGCAGGCCGTTTCGCCCTCGCTAAGAACCGTTCCTAAGATCGAGAGCCCCGACAGCAGCAGTATATCGAGCGGTAGCCCGCACAGCATCCCGTCCACCCGCTCTCTCAGCCTGGACAGCGCCGGGGAACAGCAGCATCACCACCAGGGCCAGGCCCCGGCGCAGGGCTTCAGCGTGGATAACATCATGACCTCCCTCCGCGGCTCGCCTCAGAGCTCCGGCGACCTCACCCCGTCTCTCGTGGCGCCCTCACGGACAGGTATCACCCCCACGTTGTCCCTGAACTATTCGCCCAATCAGACGTCCGTGTACAGCTCGCCCTGCAGCCAGAACTCTATCTCGACTACCTCCAACGCCACCTATCACTGCAACATGCAGGCCATGAGCTTGTACGCGGGCGGGGATCGCTCGGGCCACTTGGCCGCCACTACCACCGTGGACGAAACTCTGCCCGATTACTCGATCACGACCACCACGTCGTCTTTAAGCCACGGGAATCCTCAGGAGGGCCACCACGCGCACCAAGGGCGCCTCGCGTCATGGTACCTAAACCAGGCCGGAGACATCGGTCATCTGGGCGCCACGTACCCCGCGCAGCAGCAGAACTTCCATTCGGTCCGGGAGATGTTCGAGTCGCAGAGAATCGGTCTGAATAATTCACCGGTGAACGGGAATAACAGCTGTCAGATGTCGTTTCCCCCGAGTCAGCCCATATACCGCACGCCAGGGGCTTTTGTGTACGACTGCAGCAAGTTTTGACCAAACAAGTAATAGCCTATTTTTGTTCTCCTTCTTCGTTTTGTTGTTGATGATGTCCTCTATTCTCGATACCGAGAGACGCTGATAGATATTTTGACCGACTCTACCCCGTGCTGGACTGAACAGAAACCGAACTAGATCTTGGTTTGTTAAGGACAGTGTTACTTCGAATAACACGTAAGTCTTCTTGGTTTTTGTGAGCTATATGCTGGGCTGTGCTGACGCGCGTCAGACGTTTATGGACTTGTTATTACGTGTAAATTGCATATAGTAATTTATTTCTAAAGTGTAGCCGGATATTATGGACCAAACACCTAAAAGTGTTTCTAAATTGAACTGCATTCATTGTCCAAGTGTTCCACTATAACAAGGAACGGAACATGTATAACGCCATATTCTTTCAAATTATCTCCTTTTGTTGAAAAAGTATTCTGAAGGAACTGCATTGTTTGTTTAATAAATTGCCATGCTATTTGAGTTAAAAGTAGGCTACGCCTGATTTCTTAAAGCCATGTCAGAAAACAATGTGTGCTAATATAGAGTAATAATGCATTTAGAGCACAATAACTTTAGAAAGTGCCAGTAACCTTCATAAATCATCTAAATAAGCGTGCCGAGATGATTCGGCTCTGTTGTGGCAGTGTCTTGATCCAAACGCACTTCTAATCATCCTACAATTGCAGCATTTTATGGAGCCCTTATGCATTCATATATTTTTTAATGCTATTAATTAAATGCTATTTATGTCTTCGTTTTAGTAATTTTTAACATTACTCTAAATTTAGCTAAATTTTACACTTATTTTGTATATGCTAAATAAATACATTGAATATAAAATATGAAAACATCACGTGATTCAATTAAAATAAAAATGTAATTGTCGAGAATTCACTAAGGCGGAATTTACACATATAATCGTATTGTTCTTATTACAATTCTAATTATTAAGAAAATAAAAAGTAAAAAGAAAAAAGAAAAAAAAGTGGTTAGTGTGGTTGCATCCAATTCATCTTAGTTTAAGTCAAAATATTATTTAATGTGACTGAATCAAACTCACGAGTGTAGGTTACACTACTAAAATCATTTCGAAGGTTTAGATAAAATACATCTCTGAATATTTTATGCTTTAACACAGCAACAGCAGTAGTAGTAGTAGACGAATCTACAATTGTCATGCACTTTATATTTGAATTACTGTGAGGTGACGACGTGTTTTGTTATAATGTGTTCTTACGCAACTCCACACGCGGACCTGGACAGTCCCTGGACAGTCTGTCACCATCGTGACCCGAGGCGTTTGGGAACAGAGTTTGGTCATTGTAATTCAGCGAGTGTGTTCAGTGTGCACGTGTTTACTAGCGCATAGCTTGGTTAATATCATACCAGACATGCCAAAGATACTCCAATCACCACCAGAGGATTCAGCAGGACTTCTAGAAGGCAAAGCATTTGGGCTTCATGAGAGGCGCGTCCTCAGAAAAGGCCTATGCAGAAAACACACTCCTGTGCACTGTAATTCAAAAATAAATGAATAGATAAATACCAAGAGCGAAAAGATGCAGATTATGAGGTTAAATCTTCTGACGTTTATTCGGTCAGGTTAAAGAAACGTGTCACTAAAAGCCCGTGTGTTTAAAAGCAGTTCTGGATTAATTTCATTTATTCAGAAATGCTGTTTGGGAATAAGCGAGTAGTATTTTCTTTTATTTTTCTTCATTTTATTGAAATGTGATGCCACGAACATTTCGAAGCTTTTAAATGATTGCATTTTCCAAAGAATTACGTAAAATGTGAAGAATATGCAACAATAAAACGTGATTATACCTGCGATTTTTATCTTAACGAGCTATTTCTATCCGATTGAACAAATTACATTTTATGGTTTTATTGGTAGTGGTATAAATGAATGTATTTGGGTTAATTCAGAGATATTAAATAATATATATATTTTAGACTTTAATGAAACCAGTTAACTGAGGTTCCCTCAGTTTTTCAGTGTATAAAAGCTCGCTGATACTTAAACGTGTTTTAAATGTTTAAGTTTGTGTATATTTATTATTAGTATTAGTATTAATACAGACAATATAAAATTTTGTATGCATTTATTTTATTCTGCGGCTCAGTTCTAGGCCAGCAGAGCTCGAGGGTAAGAGCACACGTGTTGTCATCTCCTCACATGTGATGATCTCAGAGCGCTTGGTGATTACAGAGGTTCATTAATCGCTCAATTAACCAGTGCTTCAACAACACGTCCCGGGCTCGCCTCTTCACTCGGGACGGTAACTGGGCCCATATTCCGTTTGTTTAAAATTGGACTTTCAGAGAGTACCCACACTAACTTTTCAGAACGTTCATAGGCGTAATATGAAGTTATGAACATGCATATTAATAACCAATTTTGGAGCATTTGTTGGCGCCGGCATTAATAATTTCCTGGCATAGGCTGATTATTGTTCTTTTTATTATTCATAATAAGAATAAGAATAACAGGTCTCAGTATCAGCAATTGTGCATATATGAAACATGACACGTACAAATTTAATTACAGCTTACAATTAATTTGTGCAGCGCATGAGTCTGGTCACAATGAATTTTGGCCTTCACAGCGCATTCTCTCCCCACAAAAAAAAAAAAAAAAAAAAAAAAAGTTTAAAAAAAGTTGTAATCATGCTCATAAAAGTCATTAGAGCCTTTCCCGAGTAATAAACAAACGTCGCGTTAAGCCCAAGATTGATGGCGTCCTCGCAGAACGGGCCAGGTCAGGAAGGAATAAAATTCAATCAGTGCGCAGGAATCATTTTTCACGAGACGGAAAAAGCAGAAGGGGACGGGGGTCGATGGAGCACCATCAACAACCCCGCAGGAGAACAGTGTCCTCTTAAATCTGCGTGATCTCCTGCTCTCTCGCGAGCATGCAGTCCTCGGACAGACTTCAGTCGAGCTCCAGGACTGAGAGAGATCCTGATTCCTGGTTTAGGAACGAAACATAGCTGTTTTACCCGAGATTAATAACCTACATGTTACATAGCAAAAGGCCTAATGAGTTTTAATTTTAACATTCTAACAATTAAATTAAATACTATTCATCGTGTTTTCACAATTTACCACCAAACAGAAAATGTAGGCTATCTACATTTTTTAAATATTAAATATTAATTAATTAAATAATTAATAATTAGAAATTAAATTAATTTCTAAATATTATCAAAGCATAGCCGAGAGATACTTTTAGCAACACGAAAGCGGCTTTAAATTCCGAAAGAATATTTGCAAAAATGTATGAAAAATGTTTCTCTTTAATACATTTTCCGTTCTAAAGCACACTTTAAAAATGTTTATTAATAAAATGCCACCCAATCCTGACGATCTCTGTAAACATTTTACTTAAATGTTATCCTTTGTCCAGATATTTAGGTGCCGGACATTTAGATGTAGCCTATTTGCATATCAACATTATTTTTTAATGCAACATGTTTTCAGCTCTCCAGCTTCAAATGGTTCCGCTACATTCCTGCGCGCGCACCCCTACAGCTTCCCACATGGGTTTGAATCAGACATCAAAAAGTGACAACTGCAGCATTCCTTTGAGGTCAAAACATCCCAATTTTAATTTCCGGTTAATGTTATAGGGAAAAACATATCGACGAGAAAGAACATTTTATGACAATTTCACTTGACAGATTTATTTATTTTTTTTTATTTTTTTTTGGCTGATATGAAGCGTAGATCGATGCACTGGACCAGATCTCTCTCTAAATGCCCCAGCAGCTGTACTGTGTGGATCACTGAAAAACATCAAACAGATGCAAATGAAAATATATTTTGCGTAAGAAAACAAACTGTACTTGCAGCATAGCTTAAATAACACGTTTCAATTTCTAGCCGAAGTATAACCATACATAGTTGTAATACGTTTAAAATTATTACAATTATTAAATAATGAAAATGCTCATTTGATATCATTTAATGATCATGTGTTAGTCAGGAAAAGCAAGTATCTTTTCTCTCTCTCTCTCTCTAGCAGAATCACGCCCTCAGATCAACTCTAGTAAACCGATCTATTAAACTGTTTACCTACGGAGCTATATTTATTTTTGCGTCTAGGTTCGTTATTGCACAGATGAAGAATATTACGCTGTGTTTACGTATATATCCGTTTCAGTGTCAAGCTCGTGATAAGTTGCTGACGCTTTTGGTCTGCTGAGACGATCCGCTCATGGCAATGCGATTCATCAAAGACACAGAGGAAAAGGCATAACAATAAAGACAAATAAAGGAACAATTTAAGAGGTGATATGAATTTTCAATAAAGCTATCTGCATTATTTAAGAGCAGAATTCATAGCTACCTTTATCCATCAATATGAACGAGAATGATATACGTGTTACATATATGTTATTATACAATAACACGTGTTCATATTTCAGTATTTTTGTTTTTTAACAACCTTGAAAAGCAAAGAAAGGATCTCCCAATCAGATGAGTAACTTATTGTTTGAGGATGAGCAGACAGAGATGAACAAATGAACAAATATCACTGCGGACACGAAACGGTAATTCGGGTGTTGTGAACATGTTACGCCCTTTAATACATACATGCATATATAAACATCTTTAATTATTTTTTTCACCTTTAATTAATTCTGTTTTGTCCTTTAAATTTATTTAGAAAATGCAGCCACTTATATACAGTTTTGTATGAATGAATGAAACGGGTATTTTTCCTGCCTGATATTCTTAGGTTTCACACACACACACACACACACACACACACACACACACATATATATATATATATATATATGTATATATATTACAAGGCTATTGAAACACAGTGTAACGTCAAATTGTTTAATACAATGGTTTAATTGTAATTATTCGGTGTTTATTAGTCTAATGCAACTTGGATTCTAATGTAACCTAACCGACTGGATCAACAGTAAACACTCATCCACAAACACGCAGTTCATTTGCATGGCCCAGGTCACGCGCTCAACCCAAACCCAGATCCAGGATCAGTGTGTGTCGGTAGAGAGTCGAGTGAGTGAGGACAGAACACACACACACACACACACACACACACACACACACACACACACACACACACACACCGTGCACCTGTATGCTTGACTGAGAGCTGAGGCTGAGTGGAAAAGAGCAGAGTCTCAGACTCACATTGCTGCTCAGAGCCCAACCTCAAAGCGCATCTGTTTTCAATTAGGAGTCCACATAGACTCGGGCTCTGTCTGACAGTCAAACTGCCAGTTAAAGGCTCAAAGACTTGTCCTGAAAAAATATCCCACCCCGTTGCCTCCTTTTTAGCGTGCTTCGAGACCCAGGGTTCTTCTCTTTGAGCTGAATAAATGGCTTCCCGCGGATGAAGATCTGCAGAAGAGATCCCGGGACGCGAACCTATCACTTCAGCTTACAGAATCAAACAGGCAACAGGGTTTCGCTTAATTTAATTACAAAACAACTGCAACTTTTTATTATTATTATTTATTTGTATTTATTTATTTTTGTACTACACGTTAAAATGTATACACATTTGTTTGGCTACTCCACGCTTAAATTAACACCGTATTTCCAGACATTGGTCAGCCCGCTGAGCAAAACATCTGAAAGCTTCAACAATTTGAGCAATCTTAAGAAGCAAGTCGCCGGTTCCTGGCATCTCCATCCAGTCTGCTGCTCTCACACACATCCCTCACACCCGTCGCCGGCTCCTGCACATTTAGAAGCGCTCTTTACGTGAATAAAGAGAGCAGTGTGATTTTAGACTTAAGGGAAATGGCCGAGCCCACCGACCTCTGGATAACCCACGCACCCTGGCACAGAAACACTCCGCTCACACAGGCTCTCCTTGAGTCCAGAGCCCCAGACCTCCTCGCCATGTGCAGCTCTAATTATAGCCGCTTTTACCTCAATATCTCGATTCTGCTGCTTTGACATAGAAGATTTTGTCTCCAATTTAAATTTACGATCAGATTTTCCCCCCTGACGTCTTGGCTGACCTTTCCTATTTTAATTACCTCAGCCAGAGAGGGGAAAACATGATCATTTGTGAGAGGTCTTGATGAATGAAACCTGCACGTGAACCTGCGCTTTTTTAGCTCGGGTCAAAAAGTCACTGTCTCTTTTGAGTATGTCCTAATTAAACACATTTGCACGAGTTTAAAAGTAGAGATGCATCTGGATATCGAAATAAACTCACACTCCGAAATGCATTTTATTTAGGACAGCCTTAAATATCGCTATTATTTTCGAAAGTTTTAGACCAGTCCGAAAAAAATAAATAATTTTCAATTTCAAATTTCAAATTAATAAAGTTCTTATCGGCTTGAAACAAATAATAAACAAAATAATAAATGAGTGAATAAACGAATTCCTTATTAATAATGTAATAAATTAATTTCCCGCCGTTCATTTGATCAAAGTCTATTTAAGTAGCTCCGTCGTTATAACGTGTATTTATTTTTAATTTGCTATGTGCATAAAGCAAATATAATTAATGGCACTAATAAATATAGTTGTATATCAGCTTTTACTAACGACAAACAAATGCACATTGTAAGTTTTAGCCTTCTCACTTTGAAACAGTTAAGGTTTATATAAATATCCAGGCTCCTCTGAAATACAATTCCCGGCCTTTAGCACGGCTCTCCATTCAGAACTGGATTTCTTTTTGACTCATGCATGCATTTTTTCTCTGTCTAAATACTTGTGTCCATTTAAGTGTTTTTAAAATCAGCACAACCATAATATAATAAATGATCAGAAGGTCAGACTTCAGGGGTTTTAAATGCATGTATTATGTATTATTAAATGCTGCTTCTATAAAATAACAATAAATGTATTTATTATTTATTTTATTATTTGTATTTATTTATTTCATGCTAAGGTTGGTTATAGGTCATTTGACTTTATTATCACGTGCCTATTGTTACAAAGAGCGAGAACACTATTAGACTTGAAATATATGCACTACATATTTATATTGTTGTTTTTCTGTTATATTTAAACGAGTAGGCTACATTAAAGTCTTACTGTTTACACGATCATATTTCATAAAGCCCGTCTTTAAAAATAAGTCCTTGTCAAGGACGAGGTTTCTCTTCCTATGCTCATAAATAAGATATTATACGGGGATTGATAATAATCAGCACTCAGAGATGTATATACACAGTCCCAGGCAGATGTTCAGCAGTTTTCTTGAAGGGTTTTTGTGAGCAGGATCAGTATAAACATGCAGGAAATCTGAGCCTGGATCTCTTCTTCTGCTTTGAAACACATTATATATACAGGTGCAGCGGTCTCAGGACAAGGCATAAGATTCACTTATTTTATTTATTTATCATTTTTCTTAAAAATAAAAAATAGTCAGAGAGCAGACGGCTCAGAAATACCATGTTTGTTTTACTCAATTCAATTCAAGTTTATTTGTATAGCTCTTTTTTACAATACAACTCATTGCAAAGCAGCTTTACAGAACAGAACAATGGCAGTGGATCGCTTGTGTCATACTTGTATAAAATGCTGGGAAATGTTTTGTTGGACAAGTTTAATAAACATCCTAAACTCATCTCGCAAAGTACCAGCAACATACATTTTACTTACATACTTTTTTTTTTATAGCATTTTCTCCTACCACCCACTGCTGGCTTTCCTCGGGATTTAAGGTACAGAAAGAGTCAGAAAAGAAACAGATTGTTTTAAATCAGTTCTCTTTTAAACAACTGTGGTTAAGCCTCTGCATCTGTGCTGCTGTGTGAGAGGCAATGAAAGCGATCTCTGGAAACGAAGCTCTCTTTAAATAAACAGGATAGTGACTGCAGCAGATCTTACAGATGTGACAAACAGAAGCAAGGCGTCCTCTGACCGCGTGTGTCCAGGGATATCTGTACAGGGCTTCTCTGCTCAAGATTTGTTCATGTTTCCACTCTGATTATGATCTGTGTCTGTGTCCAGAATACCAGGAAACCAGGATTTACCTCCTGGAGCAGAGTGTCATAAACACACACACACACACACACACACAGTCAGAGAGTCAGTGTTAAAGTCAACACACATTCATAACCCATTTAGCTTCACTAATGTATTTCCAACTGAAACAGGACACTCGATCAAACTCAGAAAGAATGGGAATTCATTTGTATCTCCAAATGACAAGTTAAAAATCATCTGAAACAGAAAATACATTTTCAAAATCAATCAATAGAAAAGTAAATAAGGTCATTTTTCATTTCCTCTGGACTTTAAGGGGTTAATGGCCAAAAGAAGTGTCCACTTCTATTGAATCTTACAAATCTGTACCTTGAATACAACGTAAGTTGCTTTGGATAAAAACATAAATGTAAGTACAATCAAATAAATGACCACCCAAGTGTACTTAAAGATCGTGACTGTTTCTTCATTTAAGTACACTTTCAAAAGTTGCACTTTTAAACTATGCCATGTGTAAGAATGTGATTTAAGACCTAAATCCAGCAGATTGAAAATGAAATGCTCATGACTGACATTGCAGCCGACATTTTAAGGCGACTGGCTGCTGCCGGGCAGATTTTGTCTTTCATTTGCTTAAAGTTCAACATTCTTTAACTTTGCATTGCTCTCACAGCTTGCTTTTCTCTTCTGTCAATCCCACAATCCATCGCTCGGCTCCCATTGAGGATACACGGACAATTCTGTTCATTTCCACAATAGATAAAAAAGAAAAGTCTTCTGCTTCTTAGATGTGTCTCATGTGTCTCCTTTTGAGATGTCAAAAACATCTAAGTGTACATGACAAATCAGAGAACAGTGTGTGTGTGTGAATTCATCAAAAGCCACAAGTGTCAGAATATCCATCCTGATCATGTCATACGCACAGATGCATGTTTTAAATAACTCATAAGGAATTAGGACCAGAGATAATGGCCATCATATGGATCCAGCAGTAACCTCAGACAAACCAAATATGTCCTGTTTTATCAAATTGAACCGACCTCGCCGAAAGCGCTCGTGCACACAGAGAAGAGACTCAGTCCGGCCGTGGGGGTCCTGGAGGAATGCTTAAATTAAATCTGCTCAATTGAAACATTTGGCAGAGTTCACTCATATCGTCCTTTTTATAATGTCTCCGGGAATGCACACGGCAAAAAATACTGGCTTAAGTTACAGGTGAGACGGAAGGTAAAATCTACCAGAAATGCCAATGCTGATGGTCAAAGGCAGAAATGGACACATGATAGTCCCTCACTGATGTTAGTGAGGTATGGCAAACGTCCATGTTTCTCTTTATCCTTCTTTCCTGCTCTCTGAACCCCCCAGAAATCAAGAGCACACACACACACACACACGCACACACACACACACACACACACACACACTTCAGAAAGACTCAGTCAACAGCTCCTTTATTTGACCTGGTTAGCCAGAGTCCTTGTTTACATGCTACCATTAAGTTTGGTTTCCTTTTTCTTGGCCGAGTGTGGAAGACATCATGTCAAAATATTAAATCCACCGTGTGTGTGTGTGTGTGTGTTGCACTAGACAATTAAAAGCAGCACTTCCTTGCTAGAAAAGCTTTTGTAAATTCCCTGTGTAGACATTTCAGACTAGTCTGTGACAGAAATGTAAGACTAGTCTTCAACTTTTGTCAGCTTTAGGAAAATTTTGAGCATGTCTTAGTTCACCACCGTGTAGGTGGCTGCATGTGTGCATATTCATCTGTCATGCAGCTTTAAACATGTAACGTTTACATTAATATATGTTGTAAATATAGAAGCAAAAATGAGAGTAATTTATAGAAGGCATTTATTTAACATTTTCAGTCCTTTCTGCAATTATACATAAACACCCACCCACCAACACACATACATGGACACAATCTTAAACAAATCATTTTATCTTGCATGCATACCCATGCAGGGACCTTCACTTTATCTTAATGCACTCCAACAGTTCTGATGACTCAGTAGAAAAACATGCCTCTGTCTGCATTTTTGAAAAACTTCAGAAACATACCGATATGCACATTTCACTGCCTTTTCCAGAAGAAATGGACACTAGTTTCAGTAAAACACCAACAATGTTTATTTCTTTTCATACAGATTGTGATAACAGGGCAGATTGAATAATGACTACTTACTTTCCTGCTGTTCCTTGCACATCACTATTATGACATCATAAGATTTTTACCATAGTGCATACTTTGTATTTTAATATTATTTGGTGTTTGCATTACGTAATAAGCTCCATATACATGGCTTTTCTAATGTTGTAAACTTGCTCAGTAGCGCACCCGGTAAAGCACTGTACTTGCAATGCCAAGTGCTCAGGTAAGAGTCCAGTGACATGAGTCACAATACTCAATAAAACTGCTCAAAAGAAGCAAAATGTGTTTCTGTCCAATATATTCTTTTGTTAACATTACCAGTTAGGTTTAGTGTAGGTGTGATGTTAATTTCAAATGCATTAAAGCATTAACATTTTTGCACCATTCACCGGACATTTCTTTTGCGAACAGTAAATGTTATAAATGTTGTTAGTTTCAGATTAAACTGAAAGTGCTTTTAGAACCATCCACTGGAATCATCAATGTCAAACTGCCGCAAAACAACCAATGTAATACAATAAAACTGAACGCTCTTTTAGTTACTGGACGTTTCAATTTGAAAGTGTCATGAGGCAACACAATATCATTTTGCAGATATCTTACCCCTTGCCTTTAATCCTAGGTTCTTAAATTAACAGCACAATCATCCATGAGCAATTCTGTGACAAAACGTATTGTCAAGAAGAAAATTAGTTGACAGAAACAGAAGACGATTAACTGAGCTGTTTACGTCTCATGAATACAGCTGGGATCATGCTGACACCCACACCAACAGAAAACCCAAGCAGCGTTCTCAAAACAGCATCCATCCATCCATGAGGACTTGTCTTCTGAAGGTAAGTTTCATCATCCAAAGAAAAACCTCTCCTCCTGACTACAAGATCAAAGTCAATGCCAAGCGTCTGCTCTGAAACAGCAGCGTAGGGGAAAACCACCGACTTCAAAGGCCAGACAGAGAAAGTCATTTTTCCTTATCTTAATTGATGCACAATTTTAATAATGACCTTACACTTTTGGGACCATGTCAGGATGGGAGGGAGGGGGGTGCGACGTGAAATGGGCTGTAGTACGTTCTGAAAACCTAATAAGCTCAAAGTGAAAGTAACATTGTGAATAATGCAGCTCCTGCTAGAAGTACAGTACACTAGCTCATCCATACTAGGGAGTCGCATACATCACGGCCTGTTAGGACAAGCAAAGTTCATGTTATTCTGCGAATCTGCATCATGTTTTAAAATCCATTTGTTTTCTCTGCTATTTTGGTTATCGCTTTCACAATCGAAGGTTGACTATCGTACAATTATGCCTCTTCAAGTCTGTCATAGAGCACAATTGCTACACTTTAAGCACTCTGACCCTTGACCTGCAGCGTTTAAAGTGACTGGAGTGGTCCTCGACACCACACTGCCAAAGCGCTTCCACCGCCAAGAAAAATAAACAGCACATCTTGCCTTGAGAAGTGCTCTACAGAGGAGCTGTCTGATTATCTTCTGGCATTGCACAGCTCCTCCAGCGTCTGCAGCTCACACATGCGCCTTATATTCATCAGCACAGAGACAACATCTGTAACACTTGTCCATGTATTTTATGCTCATGTTAAACATATTTGAATATAATTCCTTAGAATAGAATCAGTGCTGACAATGTGTTTGTGTTGATGTTGTTTTTATTTATTTTTATATGCTTCACAATATCATTTCCTGAAGCACTACCAGTGCAACACACTTCAATGCATGCACTGACCTACAAAAGCAATATGCTAATGCAACACTGAAACAGAGAACAATGACTTCTAAGTTACTTTGTAAAACTTTGATTAATCTGATATCATTTTTACCCTTTATATAATGAATCTAATCACAGACCCAAAACTCAGTTTTGTTAATGTCTTGTACATTTTATATGCAGCAATTGTATTATTAACAGGTTTAATTGGTAAACATTATTCATCTATTAATGTCAAGCAATAATGAGCAATATATTTATTAATCTTGGTTAATAACTTTTGATCTAAAAATATATATTTGATGCATTCTTAGTTTAATAATGCCCCAAAATTAAACCTTATCGTAAAATTGTACCTCATTGTTGAAGTTTATTTAGACGTTTTAATTAGCTTGTCAAATGAATTTGAATGCCACTTTAACATGTACTAAATTAGTAGCCTGTTTTTAAGCACATTTAGGTGTAGGGTTAAAAATACATTGTAACAAATGCAATTTATTTATTGATTACACTTCATTTTAAAGGGTTAATTCAGCCAAAAATCTAAATGATGTCATTAATAACTCACCCTCATGTCGTTCCAAACCCGTGAAACCTCCGTTTATCTTCGGAACACAGTTTAAGATATTTTAGATTTAGTCCGAGAGCTCTCAGTCCCTCCATTGAAGCTGTGTGTACGGTCTACTGTCCATGTCCAGAAAGGTAAGAAAAACATCATCAAAGTAGTCCATGTGACATCAAGAAGCATCGAAAATACTTTTTGGTCATACGGAGGATTCACGGGTTTGGAACGACACGAGGGTGAGTGATTAATGATATAATTTTCATTTTTGGGTGAACTAACCCTTGAAGATGTCCTTGTTACAGTGTAATTATACAGTTAAGTACTGACTGTCTTTTTTGGCTGTACATTCGGCTGGCATGGCTCTGATCAACCCACAGGAACAATGTGCCTCGAGGCCAAGACTTCGCAAAAGTTTCCTCACCTCATTTCATGAAGACTGGCATCATCCAATCAAGAGGCTTCAGTGCGAACATGTGAGCGGAGGACAAGGGTCAGAGGTCACGCGACTCAAGAAGACAGCCTTCACAAACAACACTGAGAGGAAAGAAAGGAAAAGAGGGGCAAGAGTGGAAGATCTGACTGTCATTTCGATCTTCCACACCCAAAAAACTGTCATTTTACCACTGTGCATCACTCTCTCCTTTCCTGTTCTTCAATCTATATCGACAAATGAAAGAAAATCTGCAGTTTTAAGGAATCATAAAGAGGTTAAACCTCACAAAGCTACCCTTTATGAAGTAACAAAAAAATTCTAACAAATGCATTCAAACCAATTTTAGAAAACAAAACGAGTGAATTTGTTGAATGATATTAAGGTCCTTCAGTGACAGGCTAGCAGTCGCTGTTCCAAATGAAGTATTATTATTATTATTTTTTTGTTTCTTTGTTGTTTACAAGGCTGCCAAAGTAAACCTCCTTTGCTGTCTTTTCCTTCCATTCAAAATAAGAAGTGCAAATCCCATCAGATAGGCATTTCCTTTGCAGCAGCCTCGGCTGAAACATACTTATCTTATCTTCAGCCTGAATCTTGTGTCTTGTCGTGCCCAAACAGGGAGTCGATCTCACCCTCTTACTCCTGTACGCTCAAACACAGAAACACTCCGAAGGTTACAAGCATTCAGTCAAAGGAACTGATCAAAAAATTATTAAATGAATAAATAAAAACAACAAATAAGAATATTGTTCCAAGCTCTGAATTCAACATAAAGTAACATAAAAGGGGTTTCAGATGACCAATATTTCAGATAAAACAAAATCTCAGTGCTTTCTTTCATATGAAAACATTCAAACATGTCATGTCATGATCAGTCAAGAGATTTGTGCAAATTAATAAACTGATAAAGCTGGAGGATCTTTTGATTTGAGAAGTGAAGGGGGAAGTTTTGTACAAATGATTACATCATTTTCAGTTTTTCAAAACAACTGCATGGAATTAGAAGACCAGAATATGCTTTTATACCATATTTTATTGCCACTTGGCGCCTGTAGTCCAGTTCAACCTGTAATAACTGTGAATTATACAGAATTACAAGTAACTAACCCAAAACCAAAACCAACCCTAATCTATCGTAAGTGTAGATGGTAAAACCATGTTACTCAATACTTATTTGTATAACTATACTGCAACAATGACAAATCTATCTATCTATCTATCTATCTATCTATATTGTAAAATAATGTTATTCAGTGCAAATGCTAACATATACTAATAATTACAGAGCAACAAAGAAAAAAAAAAATAATGTTGTTAATTAGTAATAACAATGTAGTTACAAAGTAACAAACACACTGCTTACTGACCTACAAATGCAAAATAAAATAATGAGACCAACACTGAAACAGAGAACAGTTACTTCAAACCAATCAATCATCTATTTATCTGTTCTACTATAATTGTGTCTTTTTATTTGTATTTATTATTATTATTATTATTATTAGTAGTAGTAGTAGTAGTAGTAGTATTTCAAAAGATGTTCTTGTATTGACTGTAAGAGTACTGTTAAACCGGTCAAACTAAGTCATATATCTTTTCTACCTCTTGTATTCTTATGAGGCGAGTAGTAGTTCCCTTTTCCTTCCCCTCTTCACTGTGTGTGTGTGTGTGTGTGTGTGTCTCAGTAGTGGACACAGAGTTATAAGTCACACAGCACGAGTGGTCTGGGTCTGAGCAGGAAGTCGAGGCCGATCAGCCGAGCTGTCCGTCAGCATGAGGGTCCCGCCCACCAGCAGAACAATGGCTGCAGGGGAAACATCACAGCTGCCACCAACACTGGAGATAAATGATCGAGGAAATACTCTCTCTCTCAAATACTCACTCACTCACTCACTCACAGTTTTTTATGTCTCTCTCTCTCTATATAGGGAATTTTATTTTTAAGAAGCTTCCCAATGGAAACCTCGACAAGACGCACACCTGTTTCACACACACTCCGTCTGCAGTGTGTATGCAGTGCGTGTGTGTTTCGTATGTGTTGCAGAAGCAGCACGGACTCATGCTCATTGTGCTTTCACACAGGACGCGTTTGCAGTCTGCTACTCGGTACCTGAAAGCTGGAATCCTTTAACATGGGTGCGTAAAAAACATATGAACCGCATACGTACGGCAGACAGAGTATATGTAAAACAGGCGTACGGTTGTTTGCACCTTGTGCAATGTGGAATTAGTTTACAGCTTTTTCAAGCACTTTGTGGTGCATTTTTGAAACAGAAAATGAGCCCCTTTTCTAATACACCACCTGTCTTGAGAAACCCGTTACTTTTAGTCATTATTTTATTTGGATAGCACACATATTCTGAATGCCTTTGGAATAATTCAAATGAGGCATTTTAATCTAGATTAATTCCAAGATAACAGTGAGATTAATCTAGAAAAATAATAATCTATGCCCACCACTAATATATAAATACACACACACACACACACACACGCACACATACCAAGTCAAAGTGTGTCAAGTGTGTGTCAAAATTAGTCAAACTTTTTACAAACAACTTCTTAAGATGTAATGTCACTAAACATTTAGCATTGTTTAATGAGTTCAATTTCAAAAGTAACCCACACAAACTGGAATTTCAAGTGAGGGAAAAGGATTTCCCAATGGTGATTCACATTTAAGTTTTAATGCGACTGCATCTTCATTAGGAGACGTAACACTTCTGTATATTAAGCATTGATTCAAACACCATTTCAAATAAGACACACTTTGGTGATCACATGACACGAGATGTATGGGTTCCTCATGGTCTCTGCTGGTATATTTTTGCGTGTCATGTTAGCATGTGCTGCGGCGCTGCTAATACATTCCTGCAGTGGCTTCCATTACTAGGCAGGAAATCTAAAACCAATCATCCAATACAAAGTGAGGGTGAGATATACTGTGAAAACAAACAAAGCACCCCAGCTTGTTGATTTAATGCATTTGTGGACACGATTGCTGAGAAAACTCTGAGCCCTGCCAAAAAACCAATACGGCCTTTCACTGTGGATTTCTCTCAACTATTCGATGAAAACAATCATTAAATCCAAGCTGAATTACTAAATAAATACGCTAGACATTGAATAAGCCTTTTTCGGGGTTATTCTTGTGAGAAGTTGAGTGATCCAATGAAACGTAAGACAAACACAACACACAATGAGCTGTCAGTCATACTCAGAGTGTTTCAAAGCACAAGGGGCTCGTCAAAAAACGCTTCAAAGTGTGAAAATAAATAATCGCACATCATCCCCCCCTGAACCTTTAAGCTGAAATTCAACCGTCCAGTCACAATAAACCATGCAAATGTGTAGACTGGAATATTTCAGCTCCGGTCTCTCTGAAAGTCCCTGGATTCCCATGTGGCTGGCGAGCGGACAGATGCAGGGCATGATGGGAGTATGACATCACACGCGCGGGGGGGCAGAAGTGAAAGTCACCATTTATCACTGGCCACCGAGCACTCTGAGAATCATAACATCCTGACAGGAAGATCTTGTGGAAAATTATCAGATGGGCTTTGATGAGAGGCTCGTCTGCCTCTCGGACGCGATCCAGCTCTTTGTGCCGCTGCGTGTTCGCTGACCCTGCTGTCTGACCACCGATGGCTTTTCTCTTCTCCGTAACAGGAGAGACCGCTTTTATGGTCACTGTCTTTTTTTATTTATTGCTCTTTTTGACACTTTATTGTTAACATATGAACAATATCTGTGTCCCTGCAGCACAGAAGCAGTCAACAGTAGCACAGGTATATTTGTACCAATAGACAACAATAGACTGTATGGGTCACAATTATACATTTTTTCTTCATAGCAAAAATCTTTAGGGATTTTAAGTAAATATTTTCAATGTCACTGCACAATGTAATACGTTGACATGACTAAAGTAAGGAAACCGATTGCTTTAAAATTCCTAACTAAAGTTGTGTGTAAATTGTAAGTTTACATAACTTAATGAAAATGACGTAACATACAGCCAAGTATGATGACCCATACTCCATACTCGGAATTTGTTCTCTGCATTTAACCCATCCAAAGTGCACACACACACACACCGTGAACACACACCCGGAGCAGTGTTCCTCCCATAAATGTATCAAACCTAATTATTGATCAGTAATATTCATTGCTAAGAACTTCATTTGAACAACTTTAAATATGATTTTCTCAATATTTAGATTTTTTTTGCTCCCTCAGATTCCAGATTTTTAACAACAGTTGTCCTCCGAACAATGGAAATTGATTATACTTGGTTCATTACAGTGTGCTTGTTACATTGTAATTACATGGTTATTACTAATAAACAACATGGAACAAACTTCAGTGTGACTTTATGTGAATATATTTGTCATTTTAGCAGTTTAGTTATCAAAATAACTAGTAATATTAATTGATAACGTACTTACTATAGGCTAAGGATTTGTTTAATGTTAGTTGTTGGTATTTATGCATAATTTACTTTTATTGCTATAGTACATGTAACGTGTAACAAGCACAGTTTCCAGAAGTAGTTTTTTTATTTCTTTATTCTTATTTTACTCTACATTTTGAAGCTACACTACAAAGTAAAACACATTTTTGTCATTGCCACTATATCACTTTTAATTATTTTAATTTAATTCTTTACCAAACTCTTATTTTTTAAGAGCAAGGAATGACTGTTTAACATATCAGATTTTACCCACAAACAGGGACGAGGGACATGACTGTGTTTTTCCTTCATTCGGGAACAAAGGATGGTCCTTCCTGTTTTACTGAAATGTGGTGCCTGTGTGGCTGCCAACAGTGAAAAAATCCACGAGGTTTCCTTACCCCGTGTCAGAGGGTGAGAGATGGGACATTGTCTTATCTCAGGAGGGCATGGACCTCGGCCAAGCCTGTCCTAGTGCTTCCTATTTTCACACCCTGGAGCACCTGCCCTCCGCGGAGCATGACGAGGAACGCGGCTGAGAGAGGAGCAATGAAAGGCATTCTTCACGGACACGCCTGCTCTCCAGAGATCTGCACACCTCACCTTTCAGTCAACTGTAGCACGGGTCACAGCGACACACACCACTGCCTCCTCACACACTGCGCTGTGAGATAGTGCTTTCAATAAAAGCTTACTTTTAGTTCCAGAGCTGTCAGTTAAATTCATTACTTGATATGATGGCATTCAACAGAATGAATGTTTTTACCTTTTGTCTTCTTTTTTTAATGAACCAAACTTACATAATGCATTAAACCCTCATAATGCATTCGAAACCTGCAAGTGATTTTTGCACTCCTGGGTTCAAAATGGAAAGCTTATTAAATATTCATAAACTAATATTATAACTTGTGTATAATTCAGCTTTTTTTATTACCATGGTATTACCATATTTACTCCCCCCTCCCACTTTATTAACTAAATTATTGTGCATATATATATATATATGAAGGTATTCATAATGTACATTGTAATGTATAATATATTTTCAGAAATAACTGTAACAAAAATGCATTATGATATAATATTATATATATTATTATAAGGTGTGTTTGCCATGCATTTAAATGCATTACATTTTCTAAAGTATCAAAATTAATAAATAAGTATTGTAATGTATTGTAGATGCAATTCTTCATGAGATCATACAGTGCATTATATGGTGTATTGCAAGTCATAATTATTGCATTAATAAATACTTTTATAATGCATTATATAAAAGCTTTATGTCACTAGTTATTTGATGACTGTGCAGAACGGCATCAAAATTACATAATAAAAATAATTTGCATAAACTTTTACTTTTAGATGAATAGATGAACAATTGTTCATGATGCAACTGTTCATTAACAATTGTGCATGTTCATGAACTATAGTGTGAGATAGTTTACAAAAAATATTTTTGTTACAAATCTAACTTCAGAAACCCACAACACGTCATGCACACTGCATGATGAGGGTGAAATGAGAGCTCTGCTAGCTCAGCTAAACTCAAAGAAGACATATATGAGAGGACTCTAAACATTAAACAGCAGTGCTAATGGAAACTGACCATTCAGATCATTCAAGTATATTTCGTCCTTTCGCTGAGAGCAAGCTGTTTCTCCACAACTCGCTCTGGGAGACATGAAACATGAATTTGATTATAAAACATTACATGTTTTAACATAGCATTATATACCATTACTGAATATATCATAAAGAGGACACTGCATACCAGTTTGGACATAGAAATGAAAGAAACAACTCTTATTTTTTTTTTATACTTCTGGCTCTTCTAAAACTTTTCCAAATCTGAGCTCAAATAAAGCTGGTTTGATGTTTACATCTTTGCACTTTTCACACATACAGTTGAAGTACAAACCCAGCATGGATTGTGCTGTTTCACTGGTTGACAGCCAGCTCATAATCTGTGTTAACAGGAGTCATATAATAACTCATCCAGTGAAAACACTGCTTGACTAATGAATTGTCCTCAGTTAAATGTTTCTCTGTCTAAACATTGAACAGCTCGAAAGGTAAACAGAGTTACAGTGCAGTGGGACTTCAGCTCGAGTAACAGTACACAGCTGTTATCCTCACAGTGCTCACATATGAACACTTCAGAGACACTTCAGTGAGAATAAACCCAATGATAGAGCTGTGCAATCTGTCATATCTAACTGAAACCCTACGGCATCAATCCACACAAAACACCGAATAATATACAGGTTTTTTTTGTTTTTTGTTTTTTGGTGTGTGTTTGTAAGAAATAACTCCATAAACAATTCAAATCATTGTTTCCAGAAAAAATGGCTCCTTTTGAATAGCAGTCAATAGATAGTGTAGATTGGTGTAGTTCCAGTCTCGTCCAGCAGAGGCTCACTGCAGAAGAAAACCAGGGATTCACTGCTAACTGACAGTAACATTTCAATGAGTTCATCTCACATACTGAAATGAAGAGATCACATGCCACTTTCAATGGAGGACAAACAGCTTGGCATTTTGCCAGGATCAGAGACTGGAAGTGATCTTGCTGATCAAGTCTTTCCCAAGCACAAAAAAAGACAAAACCAACACACTGTCAATGTGTCAATTTATACTTGGAACAGATTCTAAGACTGTCACTAAGCTGTTATTAACAGGAAGCTGAATGCTCATTTTGGTATTTTCCACTTTCCACTTGAAACAACAGACACGATGAAGCACACATTTGTTATGAATTTGGGGTTTTAAAATAGTTTTTAGTAGATCAGATGATTGCATAGGATGACATCATGACCACAGATTGCTGCGCATGCTCCAGAAGATATACCAGAAATACTCACAGCCACGAGAAAGACACAACGACTACTTTCATTTGTACAAGTTTTGTTTGGCTTACTTAAAGTTTTCGACTTTTAAGTCTTTTAAAAGTAGTCCCTTTTATTTCACATTCACACACTAATATGGCTCATTAAATTCTACATAACAGACACATTAAATGATTTGCTGATAAATAAACTAACATTGCCACATATATACTTAATATACTTTCATATTGCAATTATTTCACATTCAATCTGCAAATTAGATGAATCCTTAAAGCTATAAAAGTTATACATTTATTATTTGATTAACAGTCATCACTGCATCTGGTTATGAAGTAGTTTTTCCTGCTATTACTTTAAGAGCTGCCGCTGTTGAAAGTGTCGCAGATCTGACATGCATTGTGTCTTCTCTCTTTATCTTTTGTGGCCCGCTTCAGGTCTTGAAGTGTCTGTAATGAAGGTGTGTTAGATGAGGGAGACAGTGATGGGATGCTCCAGGCCTGTTAGGAAAACCATTTCAGAGATATGTTCTTTAATGGGACTCTTATCAAATATATTCCGGTTTTAGGGCAGATTTAATAGCCTTTTTGGTAACTTCATGACTTACCAAACACATTGCATGTATATAGTAATATAGCACAATATTAACTTCTTGTTGTATGATATCACAGTCACACTCAAGTTTTTTGTGACAAAAACTGCACTCCTGTGATATTGCTCTCGTTGCTGGTATCAATAAGATTTTAAAGTCTGTTATGCTCAGCTTTGCATCACACTACATTTTATTTTCAAGTATATGAAAATATGAAAAAACGGTTTGTGTTTGTGTGTGTGTGTGTGTGGTCCATATATCTGTTAGACATATTTTTATGACACCCATAATGAGCAAATCGGTCAAAAAAAGTTTCTGCCACTAAGAGAATTTGCTCTTAGACAGTATAATAAGTTGTGAATTTGTGAATATAATCGGATCTGACAGTCAACGGTTCTTAGTGCTTTTGTTTTTGACAAGTATTCACACTGCATAGATTTCATGTAGAATCCGTTCTGGCATGTACTGTAGAAGTCCTGGTGACTTTCCTAGCAAACAACAAGGCTTTTTCTCCAAGGAATTAAAGAAATGCTAAACTCTGCAAGACGTCTGAAGGAGCTCAGATATGTTGTGTCTCCACCCGCTCGCTTTCAGCCTCACATTCTTCTTCTCTGCATCTCCGTCATCGGCCGCGGGAGTTTCTCAGAGCGATGAGGGCCTCCCCATCCCATCAGCCTGTCTGCTCAACGATGAACGCTCACTATTACTCTTCTGTCTACCTGAGGCAGCCAGGCCAGGGTTAATGCGGTTCAAATAAATCAATGCTAAACCCCAACTCATCTTCTGACTTTTAACCTTGTCCCATACATCCTTCAAGACGAACTGCTGGGCTGTTGTGACAACTCCAACATGAAAAAAATGATCAGTGAGGTTTCTGAGGCTTTCAATGACGAAAACATCTCATTTATGTAATAAATCAAAAAGGAAAATTCGTGTTAAAGAGTGCACAGATATGTTTGGTTCGGTGAATTCAAAACAGAGAGTCGACTTGGCCTGGAAACGCTGAGGATTTGACAGAGTCCAGGGTGCGCAGGCCAATGGCTAATTAATCATTCCTCTGGACTGGCCTGGATAAGATAATGAGGTCTTTAGGTGGTGATTAATTCACACCAAAATCACGTCAGTTCCCAAGGGAGGCAGGATGTGGATTAAACAGTGACCAGGGTTTATGGTTTTGGTGAGGTGACTTGTGGCCCAAATCCCATTCAGTACCTGGCTAGCATTTTTGTTTAGGCTTCCTGAAGGAGTTGATGTCACGCAAAGGTCAAACGCTCTCGGTGCTGTTGGGAATAATAGGCCTACGGTGCCTTCCTCACCTCGGCCTGACACAATTCTGTTAACAGATTCAGGCGGTTTCCACACTTGGTTCATTTGGTTGGTTTGATTCAAACCCAAGTTCAGTTCGACCCTGTACTTCACAGTTTTTGACACTTTGGACTCACCACCAAACCTTTACACCTTCACTCTACGAAGGTGATTCATTTAGAGACAACAGGTTATGAGAAATGAAAGCATACACAGATACAAATACTGTATGAGTAGTGCTCACACCAACCATTTAAAGCAAACTAAGGTTAAAAATGTATGAAAATCCACCACAAAAACTATTGTGTGAAAACACATTAAATCCAATGTTAGCTATACCTTATTTCACTCTACCGCTTTATGTTGCTGCACTATATAGCGTCTTATTTCCACAGCAGGAAGGTAAGTTTGTACAAATTAATGAATGAACAGCTCAATGATTCTACTGACATTTGTTATGACATCCACATGCAATATTACAATAAACATAATAACTTTTGTTTACATATGAGTCAGGTGAGACTTCCATGTTCATGAAAAAGTTGGATTACGTTTGTTGTCATCTGAAATGTGTGGTTATATATATTTCAAAGTGATACATATAATGCAATGAATGTAAAGCATGCATAACATGCACACACTTCTGAATTGCATGGAATGAGAGAGGAACGTCAACACTAATTTATTTATATAGTGATTTTCTCTCACGACAGTAGCTTAATTTTAGCTTCGAACAATGCAATTTTGACCAGGTGCAACACATTTTATGCACAATAAAATATAGTCATATTTTTGTTGTTTACATATCAACAGCATGTCTGTTTACCTTACTTAGTTCCCAGTAAGTTTTAATAATATGTCAAACCTGTCATTTTGTGGTTAAAACAAAAGAGTGATTTGCATGTGAGGCCATACACACCTGCGTCACAGGTGACATCCAGATTTGATTGAGGACGTACAGAGCCAGCTAAGCAATTTGATGGTCTGCAATACTGACAAGAGACAGCCGCGATATAAATCAGATTGAGACCCTGAGGCGAGCTGAAGACAGAGGATCTTTTACCGGGCTCACGTTCAAACTGATTCACTGTTATGAAGCAGTGGTTTAATGTGAGTCAAAGACACGGAAGGAGAACTCCCTCGTTCACCTCAAACCACGGGCTGTCGATTGCCTCACAACCGCTCGTGTCCTCAAGCGACAGACGCACCCACAAGTTATGCAAACGGCTTCATCCCAGGCGACTACACATGCAATCCCATCATCTCAATCAACAGCTAAGAAAAAAATACAAGTGTTTAACGCCTAACGATTCTGTGCTTCTAAATAACTTGAACAAAAACAATTCATAAACAGACTAGAGTTGCACAGAAACCACATCAGTTTCTGCTCCTTCCTCTGCCATTTAAAAGTTGGCACCAGCACTTATTCACGAAGCCACAAATCCATCAAGATGCACTGAAACAAATCTCTCTCCTTCAAACTGTTAACGTCTATTTGGACTTGGCAAGTTTGCAGCCATAACATTCTTCAAACATATTTTCATATCTGTGTGATGATCGTTGGAGACAGTAGTTGCTATTTTGCCACACAGTAAGTGGTTGGAGCTACTATGGTTCAACAACAGACTGTAGTTAATGATGGCACGCAAGTGATGGAGCGCTAATTCATCTGCATCTCAGATGGCTTTAAGGTGAGCACATTTACAACACATTTTCTATTTTGGGTGAATTACTCCTCCATTGCGGTATTTGAAATCCTCTGGTCTCGTTTCCTCAGGTATGGTCTCCTCTGACCAGTACGTTTACATTTAAGTCTCTCAAAGAGTCTCCTCTCTTTCAGGATTTAAAAATAATAATAACAGCGAACAGTACAAAGAGCGCAGGATTTGATCAGATCCCCTGCTCACACTGTCAGCTGCAGGGCTCCCCGCGTCTCAGCGCAGGTCAAAGGTCGTCCAGCTGTGAACCCGCCCACTCTCATGACACTGCAGCCGCAGACACGGAGGAGAGCAGCAAGGTGTGAGGTCCATGAGCACATCTGGTTCTGATTACCCCAGACAATCCAGGCTTTTATCAGCCTCGTCCACAGCACGCTTCCAGGTACCAGGGTGGCTGCACATCTCTCAATCGCCCGCTGACAGTACATCATCTTCAGCACAGCCAACTGCTCCCTGGACAAAAGGTGAAAGAGATAACTCAAACATACAGTGGACCAGTACAATTTGAAACCACGTCTCACGCAGAATTGAAGCCTTATTATGAACGAATATCACTGCATTAGATACAACATGTCAAAAGAAGTGGCATCTACAAACATACACAAAACACGTGACTTTCCTTGAGCAAACTTCTCAGCTTCTTATCATTATTTTCCAAGGTAGATGAACTCCAAAAAAAATAAAAAAATAAAACGGCTTACAGCTTGCCGTATTTCAGTAATTGTCATAATTTTTCATGAATAAATTTAAGTTTCACAATACAGAGATTTTGCCAATTCTAAGCAACTTGAATACATGCATTTAGAAAATAAGATCGTTAACATAAAAAAAAAAAGATGCAATTCAAATTAAATAGATGCAAATGATTAATAATAATGCTAATAATTCATTCTAGTGTGGGAATCCTGACTGGCTAAAATGCATCGTATTTTGATATTAATTTGTTCATGCTAAAACCGTGTAATCCAAATAGATGGAAATGTATGCAATTCAAATACACAGATCTGAAATATAGGCTTTTAAAAAATAAATAAATGCCACTTTTTTGACATTTTGCATATAATGCAATGACATATTTGAAAGTGTTGCTCAAGTGTCTGAATACATTTTGGGGCAACCTTAATAATATGCTCCATGAATTGGTGAAACATGTGAACGGTATGCATAAGTGTCAGTTTAATTGGAAGCAGTGGAGTAAAACACACACCTGTGCATGTAGCCCCATTCCTTCACATAATTCTTGTTTTGAATCTCATATTCCTCTCTTCCCCTGAGGCTGGTGATAAATCCATGCATGTCAAACACACATAATGACAACTTTAATGATATACTGAACCTACATTAACTAAATCCCAAAAGAGTGTTGGAAAGCCTCCACTGGGTGTTTATGGAGATATGCAGTCTGTCTCTTTAGTTTTTGGGCTTTTTGGATACAAAATACACACGGTACAAGGAATGTGCATTTATGCCTGGCCTTTTATCTCAGGTTCTGCTTTTGTATGAAACTTAAGCATGCTTAGCAGAAACACTTTGCACCTGCAGGAAAATCCTCATATCCATAAACAGGGCATAGTTTTGGGTGGGACGCGAACACTGGGATCATTCATCACTGTAGTGCTTGATTATTTGGTCAGAACGGCCGCTGAGAAACCCCTCCACCCTGAGCTTTGTGTTCGTGTTTATGCTCGGATATTAAAAATCAGTCCAAACAAGCAGAGCGCTGAAAACCTGCTAATCGACTTCTAGTTTCCGCCAAAGGAGATCAGGAAACATGTACTTCAACTCTATTTTGCCTAATGGTTGAATCTGAACTACAGAATAGCTCGTAGCAAGCAGTTTTATTGACCTGAATCTGTTCGCGTCCTCATTCATCACACTGGCAGATACTTGGTAAGTATGGATGTATGTATGAGCTCAGGACTGAACACAGGTCAGAGGAGAACTACCCCTCTCCACTGAGCCTGGATTCTTCTCCATTCTGTCACCGATGGAGTTCTGGTTCTGACATCAAATTCATTTCATGATTGATCAATTTAACAACAACATTGTAAGTGTTATAGAAATGAACGTGAGGTCTTCTTTCTCTCTAGGGTCATTGAGCTCATTCCAGTCATGACTTCTCCACACACGCACCCTTTGCATGTCATCAGCAGGGTGTTACCGTTTGGGCCATTATTTACCCCCCTGTCAGCCTTTCACCCCGCTATCAGACCCCCTGTGGTAGGAAGAGCTCTCCTGTCCCACATGCCACAGGTCCCACTGACAACCTCCAGCTATTCCCAGAAAACAGCCCTAAAACTGTCAGCACCTTCACCGCGTTCATTCGTCCTGCTAGTGTTGCATTACTGACACTAAATATATAACACTTACCAAAATACATCATTTAAAGGTACAGTTCACCCAAAAATAAACATTCTCTCATCATTTACACAACAAACCTGTATGAGTTTCCTTCTTCTGTTGAGCAGATATTAAGATATTTTGAAGAATGTTGGAATCAAACAGTTTCTGGGCCCCATTTAGTTCCATAGTATTCTGTCCCCCTATTATAGAAGCTAATGGGAACCAAACAGCTTGGTCAACAACCCCCCCCCCCACCCCCCCCACCCGCCACCACCACCTAAACACACACATAAACACACACACACATACACATATACTGTATGTATGTATATATATATATATATATATATATATATATATATATATATATATATATATATATATATATGTGTATATATATATATATATATACATATATATATATATATACATATACATATATATTCTTATTTAGGAAAATGTTTGGTAGCCAGATTCTGGTTCTTTATTTTTATTTTTTTTTATTTGAAAAAAAAACAAAGAAACAAACAAATAAACAAAAATAAAATAAAATAAAATAAATCTATGGAAGTCAATGGGGACCAGAAACTGACATGACAGAAATTAAGTTGACTCTTTAATGTTTAATTTCACTTTAACACTTAATTTTAATTTAATTAATGTAATTTGAGTAATTTTAATTTAAATCACTTTAATCATTTAGCTTTCCCCAAAGATGTCTCATGTCATAACGCTTCTGAAAGCAGAAGGTCTGAAGTGAATGAACAGATGGCATTTACTCATTATCCATCTTCCCGATTGGTTTCTCTGCTCTTGATGCCTGGAAATGCAAACGCAGATCTCCACCTCCTTCAGCCTCATCAAAGCATCGGCACTAACACTCAGCGCTCCTGCTAAGACCACCTATAGTGGAGCTGTGAAGCGCTGAGGGTTTGTGTGCAAACACAGGCCATTTGCTGAGTCCTAACTGTGTGTGTGTGTGTGTGTGTGTGTGAGAACACAGGAGTCTGCTTCACCTGAGCTGGAGGTGAGAAGAGGGCTGATGAGCTCCAAACTGCTTCCCATCTGCACTAATAAACTCCAGCAGGTGATCACACCTCAGTGCCACCAGCACCTCCAGAAGATCTGCTTGCATCTCAATGCCATGCACAAACTGGGGTTTCATGTGTTATTCATCTACAGAATCCATCTCGAAGCTCTCAGTTCAGTCATTTCCCTGACTGTGTTTCTGAGGTTGATTCTGAGACAGAACATACTGAGCTGCTTCTTTCCTAACTTGCCTTTATGTGTTAGAAATACTCCTCAGGAAATAATTATAGTTCAATTATTTGGCTTGCTCATCTGTCTTGGTCTTGTTTCAGCAAAGAAAAAGAAAATGCTGTTTAAAGAAAAACAGCATTTATTTGAAATATAATTTTTTTGTGACAATGTAAAATAATGAATATTTGTATGTTGTATTGGATTAAAGTGTATCAGTATATTGAATAGAATAAGACACTTCTTTGTTTAGTATAAATGCTGATGTTTTAGCTTTAGTGTTAAGTTTTCGTGACATATACGGTGTTTGTCTGCTGGATTCAGGGGTTTGATCAAGGTCTGGTTAGGGTTTGAACCTCAACAACTTCTCCAATCTTCTTGTCACCTGCAGAAGGAGGTTCCTCTGTCCCATAATGCTCTTATGATCTGTTCAAGGCCAAACGTATGAAGTGCTAATCAGCGTTTGTGACGCTCACCGAAGCGAGCCAGTTGGTCAGACATGTGCGGGAGTGTTGTTGTAGGACTGGGGGGCAGGAGGAGGACTAATTAGAGCTCATTCACCAACTACGGGGCCAAATGGAGCAATTATCTGCCCCAGTGAGTAGATAATTCCCCCCATTCATCTGTCAGCATCCAGCCTGACTCACCACCTCCACGACCCTCCTCACACACACACACACACGCACACACACAGCTGCTGAATATGACTGCGTGTTTATTAATGTGAGGTGGGAAGATGCAGGATGGATGGTGATTAATGTTGGTCAAGATGAGCGTATTAAATGTGTCTCCCTCCACTGCTCTTTAATAAAGAACAGCTCGCGGTGAATGAGTGGAGAGGAGGACATGAAGACAGAGGAAGGTTTCACCATGTTTTCTCCTTCTCTTGATTACAGGACAATAATGTTGTTTAATCATTTGATATAAAGATAATTTTGTTTTAATGGCACTATAAACTCAGGCTTAACAAACATGCAGAGACAAATGTCTTATGCAACATACTGTAATTATACATTTTGCACATCTCTACAGTTTCGACAGTCGTTTGGCATCTGTACCGTGATGAAATTTGAGAACAGTCAAGAAAAACAAACAAGCTCTTGACTGAGTTAACTGTGTCTGGAGTTAGTGCTGGTTCAAGACTGGACACACGAGTGTGTGCGTGTGTGTTTAAATGTGTGTGTGTGATGATAATGAGTCTCTGTCATCAGACGAGCTGTCAGTGCAGGAGCGGACTGATACTCAATTACAATTAAAAACAAGATTGCTACAGTGCTGCAGTTTTTACAGTAATGTCTGTCTTATTTCTGAAATGAGGATGAAGTTGAAGATTGTTAAATTGGTAAATAAAAATGATGATATAGACAAAGTCCAAGTAACTTTGACAAAGTCAAACTAAACTAAACTAAGCTAAACTTAACTTAACTTAACTTAACTAAACTTAACTTAACTTAACTTAACTTAACTAAACTAAACTAAACTAAACTAAACTAAACTTAGCTTAACTTAACTTAACTAAACTTAACTTAACTTAACTTAACTTAACTTAACTAAACTAAACTAAACTAAACTAAACTAAACTTAGCTTTACTTAACTTAACTTAACTAAACTTAACTAAACTAAACTTAACTTAACTTAACTTAACTTAACTAAACTAAACTAAACTTAACTTAACTTAACTAAACTAAACTAAACTAAACTAAACTGATTTACTTAGCTCAAGAAAAAAAAGAACAAAGAAAAAAAATACATTATATTGTCATTAATCAACAATAAACTAAAATACTAATGTGAGTACAGCAATGTTATCACATGATGCTGAATCAGTACAATTAGAATTGTATTTTTTTTTTCTTTTTGTTCATGGTGTATTCCTTTTTAAAAATATAATTTTATCTAAATTCAAATTATTTCATTTTCTTTTATGGTGTCAGTAAGACCTTTTATTTATTTAGAAATTAATATGTTTATTCATCAAAAACATTAAATTAAAATAATGTTTAGTAACATTATCATTACATTATAATTTTATGTTATCTATAATGACAGTAAAGACATGTGACAAAATATGTCTATTTCAAATAAATGCTGTTCTGTTGAACTTTCTATTCATCCGTGAATCCTGAAAAATAAAATGCATCACAGTTTCCAGAAAAACACTGTGCAAAACAGCTGTTTTCAGCAATGTTAATAATATACTCTTAAAATACTTTTACTACTTAATTTTTAATGAATACTGTATTTTTATTTTTTATTTATTTATTTATTATTTTTATTTAAAAGGGACAATGCACATTAATTAAATTTTTTTGTTTTACACTCAAAATGTAAATGCGCCAGAGTTAGCTAGAGAGCTAATTTTCATCAATTTTGCATCATAATACAAAATAAAAAATAAAATAAAAAAATACATGTAAAACAGTAAACAATTTAACAAAATGGATACATAATAATAAATACAATACAAAGAAGGGCAGTACCTAAAATAAGATAAACCAACTATTAATGATTGCAGTTTTGAGTGTTTTTAATCCATTTCTTAAGTGTAAATTTAAATGATAAATAGCTGGTGCTCTCTCTGAGTTCCAATAATTTGAAGCCCGTACTGAGAAGACTGTTTGACCAAACTTACTACGTCTATACGGTACAACACAACTTCCCCTGGTAACTGCCCTTGTTGCCCTGCCACTACTGTTCTTCTGAATTATAAATTCACCCAATGGTGGAGGTGCAAGTCCATGTGAAATTTTAAAAATAAGGCAGGCATCTAGGTAATGTAAAAAACTATCAAAATTGAATAAATTATATTTAGTAATAATATTGCAATGATGATAGCTAATAGGTTTTTGATCTAATATTTTTAAGGTTTGCTTATAAAGGGTTTCTATTGGTTTAAGATATGTCACATTTTCTTGGGACCAGCTTGTAAAACAATATGATATTTGAGAAAAAATCATGGCATACAAAACAAGTTTGGTTGCCTCTGTTGTTAAATAAGGCCTTATGTGTCTGAAGTTAGCCAGATTATATCTAATGGTATTAGCCACCTTTTTAACATGCTTTTTAAAAGTTAAATTAGAATCTAAAATAATACCAAGGTATTTAAACACAACCATGAGTGTTTCTCCCTCAATAAAACCATCAGCCTGCTGTGCACTTGTGGACCTCTTAGAAAAGAACATATACAGACTGTTTTGTTAATGTTAAGATGCAGATCTGACGTTTCTAGCCATTCGGAAACATGCACCAGTGCTTCGGTTAATTTAGTTGCAGCCTGTTGTTTGTTCTTGGTATGCAAATAAAGAACTGTATTATCTGCATACATTTGCACATTAACAGATTGACAGACATATTTTCCGGACTATAAGTCACACTTTTTTTCATAGTTTGGCTGGTCCTGCGACTTATAGTCAGATGCGACTTATTTATCAAAATTAATTTGACATGAACCAAGAGAAATGACCTAAGAAATATGAACCAAGAGAAAACATTACCGTCTCCAGCCGCCAGAGGGCGCTATATGCTGCTCAGTTCTCCTGTAGTCTACACTGAAGACATAGAGCGCCCTCTCGCGGCTGTAGACGGTAATGTTTTCTCTTGGTTCTAAATAAATGCGACTTATAGTCCAGTGCGACTTATATATGTGTTTTTCCTCATCATGACGTATTTTTGGACTGATGCGACTTATACCCAGTTGCGACTTATAGTCCGAAAAATACGGTAATGTGCATTGCTAAGAACTTCATTTGGACAAATTTAAAGGCCATTTTCTCAATATTCTGACTTGTTTAACCCCTTAGATTCCAGATTTTCTAATAGTTGTATCTTACAACTTATATATTCTCTTAGCCAAATAAACCATACATCAATAGAAAGTTTATGTATTCAGCTTATGTATGTCCAAAGATAGTCCCTTATGACTGGTTTTATGGTCCAGGGTCACATATGTCCATAGCAGAATATCAGAAATTTGAGACTCAAATCTATTGTCTGCCGCTCCGTCAGACGCTCTTCCTTCAAACCCATCAGATCTGCTGAGAGTCAGTCTTTATGATTTCAATAGAAAACACTTCCAGCTGATGATATCTGGGTTTGAACAGAGAGAGGATGAAAAAACATGTTTCATTTCTCAGGAGAAAGACTTAAAACATGTGTTTTACCTGAATTTTCTGTTTTAGCTGATTAGTGAGGCAAAAGATGCTGAAACCGAACACATGCACTATTATTACGTAATTCTCTAGAGAACACTTTACATTATTGCATATTTAACATTAGTTAAAGGGGGGGGGGGTCAAATGCTATTTCATGCATACTGAGTTTTTTACACTGTTAAAGAGTTGGATTCCCATGCTAAACATGGACAAAGTTTCAAAAATTAAGTTGTACGTTTGAAGGAGTATTTCTGTTCCAAAAATACTCCTTCCGGTTTGTCACAAGTTTCGGAAATTTTTTTCGATTATGGCTCTGTGTGATGTTAGATGGAGCGGAATTTCCTTATATGGGTCCTGAGGCACTTCTGCCGGAAGAGCGCGCACTCCTGTATAGCGAGGCTGAGCAGCACAGACATTTCACTGTTCAGAGCGAGAGCGTCGCGAAAAGTCACAAAAGAAGTGTGTTTTTGGTTGCCAGGGCAAGACAACCCTGCACAGATTACCAAAAGAGAAACAGCATTAAGGGACCAGTGGATGGAGTTTATTTTTACAGAGCATCAACGGAGTTGTGCAAGTGTTTGTGTTTGTTCCCTGCATTTCGAAGATGCTTGTTTTACAAACAAGGCCCAGTTTGACGACGGATTTGCGTATCGTTTATTTCTTAAGGATGATGCAGTCCCAACGAAAAAGGGTCACGATTGTGTGTTGGAACCGCAGGCGGTGAGTAAAACTGCTTAAAATATCTCTGCCTCCTTGTTAGTGCATCCGCCTCCCATCGGAGACCCGGGTTCGAGCCCCACTCGGAGCGAGTCCTTGCTGCTGCTGCTCTCGTTCAGTTTCAGCCTTCACAGCTGTCACAGCTTTCAAACACTCTCAAAGCAACTGGCGCTCGTGATTCTTTAGCTCCGCCCACACGTCACGCCTCCAGGCGCTCGTGTTTTTCCGAGAAAAATCGGTACAGACTATTTTTCTCTTATGAATATAATAAAACTAAATACTTTTTGGAGTTATGAAGGATGCAGTACTACTCTATAGGTACTCAAGATTAACAGGATATTGAGTGAAAACGAGCATTTCACCCCCCCCTTTAATGAACGATGAAAAACACTTCTACAGCATTTATTGATCTTAATGTTAGTTTCTATATTTACTGACACATTTTTATCTCACATTTATCTGTTAAACGTACAATATGGAATTTTTGGCCACCAGGGGTCACTCAATCAAAATAATAACATAAGACGTACTTTGATGACGTCGGGAAAGAGTGTAAGGCTCATAGGAGTTGTTGTTCATTGGAACACGCACTCTGTCGCTCCCTATCATTCCTCACTCATTCTAACTTAGTATTTTGACAATCACTTCTTTTCGAACTGAGAGACGGTTTCAACGGCAACAACATAAACAAACGTTACTGCGCATGAGCGCTTTTGTGGACCTAACTTAACTTCAGGTAGACTTCCAAATAGAATCAATAACAACAGCCAAGTCCCTCTAGAGTAGATATTTTTTGATAACAAACAAAATGTTTGCTGCGTGGATCAGGCGGACTTAATGAAAATGCAAATTCATTATTTGCCAACAGGAGATGTTTTAAAGCATAGACATAAAGCGCCAGAAATAGAGGTTTCCCCAGCAACAGCTGTAAACGAAGCAGAGCTACACTCACACGCTGCTATCAGGCATATAACACGCAAGTCTTCCTTCAGAAACACAGCGATATAAAAACACCCGTGCCTCGTTTTGATATTTAAACATATAAATGTAAGGAATTATTCTTATGAAACGTGCAGTAAGTAACGTTACTCATGTTTATTCAATGAAGCCTTTTTGAAAAAAGATCAGTTTTAAAATTGTGGCGAGTCTCCAAAAATAAATAAATGTATGGGAAACACACCCCGCAGCACTACCACCTGAGCCCATCATCAGTCTACTCCTCACCTTGACTTTAACTGCGTTTGTAGAAGGCACCGCAGCCAGACCGATATACACGACCGTGCGCCCGATGAAACCGTCTATATGAATTATGAGACCCCTATCAAATCAATATTCCATCTAGCTAGTTGTAATATATGTTTAAAAACACGGTCGCCTTTCGTTAATAATTATAATTACGTTATACTATGATATCGAACAAGTTAGAGAACTGCATTTGAAGCTACTTTATTCAGCTAGCTATAGAACAAATGTAGATTTACATGAGAGCTAGTCCGTCTGCGTTTTACACAAGACATCATCGTTTCACAAAATATACGGATAGATACAGTTAGCTGAATGGATGCGTACCCTGTTTATAAGAATGCAAGCGAGTTCGGCATCTCTCTGTAGTTTCAGCTTGTCACGAAGCTCTCTCTATCTTGGAAATGCAAATCCAATATTTACCCGTGTCTTGTTGCTTCTCTTGTCCCAATATTTCACCCGTGCGTTTGCGCTTCACAGAACGTGCAGGCAAAGCATAATCATGATCCATAACAAAATTATTGATTGAGGTTTAAATACGAATAGTAACAATATAAATATAAAATATAATAGTCTCGATCAAGGCTACTACTTTTTCTTCTTCGTCTCGTCTTTGTTTCTGTTCACCTTTGTATTTGGCAGTTCCGCAGGAAGTTAGATAAACTAGAGGGGTCAAAGTTTATATGACGTCATAGACGGGCGACAAAACGGAAATAAAGAAACGTGCCGTGTCTTCGAATTAAACTATAATTTTCTCCGGATTTGAAAGTTCGTGGAAACTGTCGGGATGATGTAAGTACACAACTAAAAAATATATATAACATAGATATAGTGATTTCTGCTATTTTTAAAGCAGAAAAATTAGATATTGCGCCTTTAATATTAGTTAATGCATGTAAACCAAAACGATCAAACAACGAACAAAGGTATTTTTTTTGTTATCTTACATCAACAAAAAATGTAAACTGTAAAATATATGGTTTCTAGTATTAGTTAATGCATTAACTTTAACAAAAGGGACATTTGTGTTATCAGTTAATCAAATCAAACATGTATTTCTCTCTTTTTGTGTAATTTTGTGGATGTTAAAACACTTTCTGTTACCTCAGTTGAACAGTCAAGTAAAAGCATTGATAGGCTGAATGGCCTGAAATGTGTCACACTGCAGTCTTTAGTGATGCTGAAACACCTCATTTTCATTATTTGTACATTTCTGATGGGGTTCTATTGGAGTGTTTTTGTCGTCGTACTCAAATGTTAAATGAGTTTGGTAGTAAACTGTGGCGTCAGCACACATTTAATGATCACTAACAGAGTCCAAGAAGCATCTTTAAGAGGAAACAGAGAGCGAATGCATTAGCGTTGTGGTGTGAACGCTCTGATCACCAGCACTTACTAATGCTAACCGCTTTAATGAACGATTTCTACAACCAACTACTGTCCGGATCACAGTCAAATCATTCTCATGAGTCTCACTGATTCACAGCGTGTTTGTCAATCACACAGCAGTTATTCTTACACCCCTTTGACCAACACTGACGAACAGTTGTTGTGCATCCTTGCTGAATAAGTATCAGTGTCTTAAAATACTTTTGAATAGTTGTGTGTATATTTTCTCTAAATGATTTCAATGAGCTAAAGTGAATCCCATTAAAGCATGTTGATTTTTTTTTCTTGAATAAACAGTTAACAAAGTTAATATGTAAGGATGAAGCATGCAGGACACTGGTGTTTCAGAAAGAGTTGAGGATGACTGTAAAATATGTTTGATGTTAATGGCACTATGTGAGCAGTGTAGATGCTGCATGTTCATCAGCTCCTGTGTGTGTGTGTGTGTGTGTGTGTGTGTGTGTGTGTGAAGAGAGAAACACTGCAGCGTGTCACCTGACACCAGCGGCCTCCTGACGATCTCACCAGAGATCTCAGCTGCTGGGGCCATCAGGGGCCCGTCCCCCCCGCTCAGTTGGACCCGGGCCCCTGCCAGTCTCCAAACGCCCCCTGGGTCTCTCTCTGTGTGTGTGTGTTTGCCTGCACTTCACCAGCTCACGTCCCATCCCCTGAGTGTAAAGGTCATGACCCTTGATCTATGTTTGTAAACAATCTTTTACAAAAAGGGAAATCATGCAGTAATTGAGCTGTTGCTAAGCTCATCTCCTACCTCTTCTCTACATTAATGGAGGTCTGTGTGTTTGGATATTCAAAAAGCAGTCATTCAAAAATAAGGTTAAAATGTTCAAAAGTTTAGGGTCAGTAGGTTTCATTTTAAGTAAATACAAATTTTCTTCATTAAGGATGCATTAAATTGTTCAAAAGTGTAAGTAAAGACATTTATAATGTTACAAAAGATTTTGACAACAGTTTAGAATAGGCAAGACATATTGACTATTGACTATGACTTTTCCGTCAATAAACTCATAGTTTACTGCTTGTTATTAAGTTGTTAAGTTTAGGTATTGGGTCAGATATGATCATGCAGAATAAGGCATTGCAATGTGCTTTATAAATACTAATAAACAACCAATATGATCATAAGATGCATGCTGATAAGCAACTAGTTAATAGCAAGAATAAGTGTTACCAATATTTATATTTCCAAATAAATACTGTTCTTTTGATCTGTGAATCTTGGAAAAAAAGTAAATGTATCAGTTTCCAAAAAAAAAAAAAAAAAAAGAAAAATTCAGGCAGCACAACTGTTTCCAATACTGATAATAATCAGAAATGTTTCTCGAGCAGTAAATCATCATATCAGAATGATTTCTGAAGATCATGTGACACTGAAGACTGTCTTTTTACTGGAGATGTCTTTTAATTCTATTAATAATTCGGGTCATTGTTGTGACTAACTGACAGCAGTGAATGCTTTGTATAAATATTAGGAACATTTCTGTTCACTTCCAATAATGCAATCGATTTCAAATAATTTTTTTTTCCAGCTGACTGTGAGAATCGTTTTCCTTTATTATGATGCACACAGTTTCATGTCCACAGTTTTTAATCACATTTTTCCAGAATACTCTCCAACAGTGAGCATATTTTACTTAATCTTACAATTTGTTTTGTTTTATCATTTTATGCAATCTCCCTTTGGTTTTTCAGTGAAAGTGTCTAAAGCAGTGACGTAATCAAACCAGTCGAACAGCTTACATGAAGCCTCGAAGTGAGCAGTGCTGAGTGCTCTGAGGAAGACTGGCTGGTAATGATGGTGTTCCTGTAAAGCAGCATTGATAAACGCGCTCTCTGGCCTCATGCATCACATGTATATTTGCCTTGGCACGGCGGGACAGCTCACATCTCTAATCCTGACTGATGTCAGCGTAAACACAATCAGATTATGTAAAAACATTTGAAGGATTATGTAAAAGAGCAATTAGCCACTGACTCCCACAGCTCAGCACAGACTCGCTGTTTAACTGCTTTTTCATCTGGAATTTGATTTAAAGTGCATTTTCTTCCCATTGAGCGGTTCTTCCATATCTTGACAGATGTTGAAATCACAATGCTACTGTAGGACTCTATATGGGAAGCACATACAGTACAGTGTATCACATTTCTCTCTTCTCTTTGTGGCTTTTGGGACTGTTCCAGAGGAGGAATTTCTCACTTTCTTCCAACAATGGGATCGGTCATTGCTCTCTCATCTGTCGGGTGTTTACAAAGATGCCTGCTTAGACCCAAATCCCATCTTAATTTAGTGATATGAACTCATTTCCTCATGGTGGTCTGTGGGTTTTTATTAATGTAACCCGAGCGTGGCAGGGATGGGGAACTCTGGCGGATGAAAGCACCTCCAAAGCCCAAGAATTAACCCTTGAGGTCAGCAGTATTACTTGCCACTATTTAAAGTTAAACTTATTTTTTTTGCATTGTTAAAAAAAAAAAAAAAAAAAAAAAAAAAAAAAAAAAATCCCTGAAACAGATTACAAAGGTCATCTGAAGAGATTTGCAGATAAATAAATCAATTTTCAAGATTCAAACCAGAATATTCCTGAAAATATGTTCCTCAGTTATTGGAGTCACATTCGAAACCTTTTTAAAAAGGCATAAATCAGCAGGATTCAATAATTGCTCGCCAGTGTGCATTGGCTAGTTTAGTTTACACTCGAAGTAGATTGGTCTATCGAAGTGATATCCCAATTTCGACAGTCACTGATTTGACATCTCCATTCCCTCCTTCAGGGAACGAGGGTTACCATACATAACCGAGACGTTTTCTGTGTGAATCTCTGTTAAACTTTAATTTATTTCTGTGATGCTCCGCTGTATTTTCAGCATCATTCCTCCAGTCTTCAGTGTCACATGATCTTCAGAAATCATGATAATGTGATGATTTACTGCTCGTGAAACATTTCTGATCATTACCAATGTTGAAAACAGTTAATAAATACATGAGTGGAAACCGTGATACATTTAATTTGTTTCAGGATACACAGATGAATAGAAGGTTGGAAAAAACAGCATTTATCTGAAATAGAAATCTTCAGTAACATTAAAAATGTATTTGCTGTCACTTTTGATCAATTTAATGAATCCTTGATGAATAAAAGTGTCAATCCCCCCCCCCCCAAAAAAAAAAAACCTTGCTGACCTCAAACTTTTTTAGTTCTACCAATATTTTAGCATCATTTGCTCAATTTGTAGCCATTGATTTCCATATATATATATATATTAATTATACTATGGAAGTGAATGTCCTCCGATTAACAACATTCTTCAAATTATCTTATTTTGTGATCAACTGAAAAAATCTGTCCAGTCATCTTTTCTCTCTCTCTCTCTCTCTCTCTCTCTCTCTCACACACACACACACACATTCATTTGTAATGTCCCTTGACTGAAGAAACAGTACAGTTGCTTTAACAATGTTGACATCTGTAATGTGTGGAAGCTCAGTGTAATAGAGCAAAACAACATGCAATTGAACACAATTTAATTACATTAACATTGTAATAAGGATTTCTTATTTTTAGCTACACACTCTCTCTAACACACAACCACACACACACACATTAATTATATTAATAAATGAATTTCTAATGCATTTCCTTCTTCGGTTCATTTACCTTACGTACAGTATCTCCAGTCAAACACACTGCCTGTTATCTGAACTAATGATTAGAAGGTGAATGTCATGCCTGACCACTCTTCACACCTTTTCTCTCACTAAATGTGTTTATATAAGCAACATAGCACTGACAATATCACAATTTTTATTTTTGTTTTTTTTGCATGCATTATACAGTTTGTCTACTGATTAAGAATAATTGGTGTACGTTGCATGTAAGCACATTCTATGTAAATGTATTATATAGCTACATCACCTGTTTTATTGTAAGAGACTTTATTCATTTGGACAACAAATGTCTTTGCATAAATTAAAAAAAATGATCATTTACATGGAAATTGAAATCTTGCTCAGGAGTATGTTTCCCCAAATCACTTAGTCAGCTATAGTGACATAAAAAAAGGATGTTAATGGGCTTATAAAGTACATTTCCATCATAGCACAGGAGAGGATTTATAAAAGCACCGATGCTGACAGATCTGAGTGTGACTTGATCTGCCTGAAAGCCACCGACGAGACCACTATGAGCCATCAGTCATCAGTAGATGTTTCAACCTGGACATCAGTTTTATCATGAGAGCTTTTTCCTTCTGAACAGCCAGAAGAAGCAAAAACAACTGATTCAGTGATATTTTGAATTATCATACAAAGACAGTCCAGCTCATCTGTCAGATACTGCAGTCGAGAACGAAACAGCAACATATATGAAGGAAAACACACATTTTATTCAGATGCTGAAACTGAGGAACAGTGAAAGTAAAGCTTCTGGAAACAAACGCTCCTCAAAAGATCCTGAGGATCAGATTTGACACGTACTGATTTTTCTCAAAAAATAAATGAATAAAAAATATATGGATGGAGAATCAAGTAAAGCTGAGCTGCATAAAAAAGTCTAAACTTTCAGTCGACAGGATGATAGAAATACATGTAGATTAGTGTATGTGTGTGTGTGTGTGTGTGTGTGTGTGAAAGGTTTTTTCAGCAGATCATTTTGAGGCCATAGAAAGTCATGCATCAAATACAGTAGGCTATAATATGATTTTCAAGACTGTAAACTGTACACTTCCTTTAGAGTTTCACCGCAATGTGATAAAACACAAATTACCTCATCAACAGAGCAAAAAAAATTCTCACCTTCTCTTTGTTTGTTATCAGTGGTTAAATGTGCATCACAGAGCATTGTGTGCATGACCAGACAATGTTTTAAATAGCTGATAACAAAACTGACATCTTGCTCTGTTTCTTCCATAATTGTCACTGTGTGCATGTAACAGACAACTGATATCTACAGATGACTGACATCTGTTCTCATATGCAAATGAGAGAGAGAAAACAAGACAGATATGGCTGATAAACAACAGAGGACTGACATGATCAGCCCTGTCATTGCATAATGTGTGCAAACCAAAAAAGAACATGGAAAATTTGTTAGCATTGTATATGCACAACATATGCATTGTTATAAATTTACCATGACACAGTTTGCTTTTACATGCCCAGCTCCAAAACGCTGTAGAGGAGTTCATTTCTCTTAAGGACTTGTGACAGTACCCCTGTTTCAGATTCAGAAAGCTGCTTTTCTGTCCACTTTTTACATAAGAAGCTGCTTTCAAAAGCAATTGAGCCTCTGAAATAAAATTAAACATTAATAAAAAAAAAAAATCAATCTTCTCTTGAAGCAAAACTGAATGGGACACAAGTAGCACTCCTCATATCAACTGTAAAAGAGATGTGAGAGAGATCACATTTTATTAAAATTTTGTAGTTAGCATCTACAATCAACTTCTAATATAATAAGTATAAACCTACATAGCAAATATTATGTAAAATATATTTAAATTTAATGAAATAAATATATATTTACATATTCATTGATGCATTTTTCCCATTGAACTCATTGCAGTGCATTCTGGGACTCAATTATCTTTGGAGGATACATGTGATGCTGCCTTAGAAAGTGTAAAATGTCTGATGTCTTAAAGGGGTCATATGATGTTTTTGTTTTGAAGATCATTATGTTGTGTATTTGGTGTAACAGGATATGTTGACATGCTTTAATGTTCAAAAAACACATTATTTTTCAAATACTGTACATAATTGTAGGTCCTCTATGTCCCTCCTCTTTCAAAAGCGTAGTTTTCTACAAAGTCCCGCCTTCCTACAAGAGTAGTCTGCTCTCCTAGGTTCACGAAACGGTCGTCCATAAAATGTGTTGCTGTTCTGTTGGAAGTAATCTATATTCCTAAATGCATCTACTTTTGGAGGAACAAATACAGTGCTTGTTCTTTCTCCTAGATACACACACATCTCCCTGACACGACTGCTTCAACACTAACTGTGTTACTGAAACTATGTCTTCTTTCTTTAGTGAACATTTGGGCGGCATTACACAAATATTTCCACATAGTGATGTAGAGATGTGGGGGCGTGTTTAAACAAGGTGTTTATGGGGCGTGGATGAGTCTTAACTTTGATAAAGAATATCTCTTTGGATTTGAGACTTTAGTCTTTGCAACTTTACAGATCTTCTACATGCACCAAGAGCTTGTAACACTCCAAAGGGAAGGAAACAATTAAAATCGCATCATATGAAATAGTTCACCCAAAAATGAAAGTTTTCTGAACATTTACTCACCTACAGACCATGCAAGATGTAAGGGGGAAAGTAGCATTACTTGGGCGATGGATGATCTGCAGTGAAAGGGTGGTATCAGAATGAGAGTCCAAACAGCGGATAAAAACACTCTGACGGCACCCATTTACTGCAGAGGATCTATTGGTGAGCAAGTGATGTACTGCTACATTTCTCCAAATCAGATGAAGAAACAAACTCATCTACATCTTGGAAAGCCTGAGGATGAGCACATTTTTAAAAAAATGTAATTTGTTTGTGTGAACTATTCATTTACAATGCTGTCTAAGCAGTCTGTTCACTAGGTTATCTAGAAATGTTTGACTGGATGTGCAGTAAAGTTCATGTCTGGGTCTTAGAGACTACATTTCTTAATAAAAAAACAGTGAATAATCAACCTTTCATGATAGCTGGAGAGTCTGGATATGAATTGGGTAAAATACATTGAGTCTACGGGTGACTATATGTGTCAAGAATGGAAAATGTAGAATGTAGAAACCCTGGACTGAGATCAATGTTTACAGGAGTCCTGAGGATGGACGGCTCTCTCATGCATGTTTCTGCCAGCCGGACTGTTCTCTTCTGAGAACATGTTTGCATTTGTGCGTCAAGATGCTTCGCTGCCATACTGTGCTGCCCACTGAGTGAATGAGTTATCTCATCTGTCAGCGGCCATGGGGTCAGCTCTCCGCTCGCTGGGTGTGTCAGTCATCGGGCCATTAAAATGAAAAAGATTGGGGGAAAAAATAGAAAAATATGCCTGCTTTCTCATTCTCATGGTGTGTATTTCTGTCTGGCCGGCCAGTGTCTGTCTAGTTTCCCAGACCCGCCTAATGACATTCTCTTGGGACAGAAAAGGCTGCAGATACGCCAGATTTTGTGATTTTTAACAGCACCCCATTAATGAGGGCTGAAGGTGGGGGCTAGCGGATTATTTTTAGCCAGCTATGATAGTTGAAATATATATCTATTGCCCACACAAAATCCCCACACACAGTTTGGATGCTGTCATTCTTGAGCTGTGACTCAAGGGGGAGGTGGGAAAATGTGAAGTTTTGGAAGAAAAACGATGACGTGGTCTCTAAAGGCGTCTGAGAGGCCCCTGTTAAGATCAGATATTACAAAGTAGCTCTGGCCATGGATCCTAAAATAATTGGTTAGTGGCGTTTACCAAGGCTAATCAAATCATTTTATTAATAGGCACTTTTACTCTCGCTCATATTTTAGAACTAACCCTTGACCTGTAGGAAACTTTGTTGTGTAATCTGTCTCACATCATTATTTCTGCAGACATCAGTGATATCTGTCATGTGGAGAGGTGTGATTGGACACTTTCACATTTCTGATGTTCTCAAAAGCAGAATTTGTCATAGTTAGGTAAATATATAGCAGTGAATGAGAGACTATTTCATTTATTTTTTTATTATGATTATGATTTTTATTATGTACCAAAAAAAGCATACGGAAAAGTCCATTTATATTATGCTTACTTATACTTCATCTTTTGGTATCGATATAATATAATTCATAAAAATAACATTATTCTAAGCATACCTGGCTTGTAGTTTTGTTTACTCTTTTACTGTAACTACAGAAATACTTAATTATTTTAAACTTATATTATATTAATAAATTACATAATATAATAAATTATATTAATGAAATTAATTACTTAAAAATAAAAATGTTCTATTCCTTCACTTAAAGTACACTTCGAATTATATTTTTATGACCTAATAGGTAGAGAATTTAGTCCCAAGTACCGAAATAGTACACAAACAGATATACGTCTAGTGCATTGATATTAGTATATTTTCAACATAAAGTATATGTGGAAAATGTGTTGTTAACACTTTATTATAATGTTCTGTTATAAGTCATTTATAAATTATTAGTTAATGATGAACTAATCATTTACAAAACATGACTATACATGTATAAATGATGAATAAGTAATAAGTTAACATTTTATTAATGTTTTATTAATTCCGCTATAAGTCACTTATAGAAATGCACTTAGAAAGCTTTGTAAATGATTTATTCATGCGTTTACACATCATCTCAAACAGGTGTTGAACACTTTGTAGTGTGTAGTAAGTACTGACTGTTGAGGGTATAGACAGCTGTCTTCTCTGACACACATGGAGTCTTTAGCTGTGCACCTGATGTGAGCTTCAGTGGAAGGTAAAAGCGGTTGAGAGGTTCACTTCATCACTAGATCCACACAGACCACAAATCTGTGCTGATGAGTCAAAGGATTTAACACAAGCCACTGGAATCACCTGACTAAAGCATTTATAAATGTTTATCCACAACAAATGAGTTACTCTTCTTAAAAATAGTGCTTTAGCATGCCTGCATGTTTGTGCTTTTGAACACAGACCAGCTAACACATTCACCAATAAATCATATACTGATCATTTACTAATGGTTTGCTCATCATTTGTTCATGATTAACAATTGTTTATTGAGATAATTATACAAAACGATTTTAACCTTAATATTTCAGTTATTTATTAGTGATAAATAATGTTATCAACTAATAACTTATAAACCATCTACTAATGATCAGTTTGATTTAATTCATGATTCCAACTTTTTTTTAAGATAACTAACAACACATTTGTAAATCACTAGCATACCACTCATTAATCATTTATGAACATATAGTCATGTTTTATAAATGATTTGTTCATCATTAATAACTTATAAGTGACTTATAAGTGATTTAATAAAACATTACTAAAATGTTAACTTATCACTTATTAATCATTTATTATGTTTTGTAATGATTATTTTATCATTAACAAATAATTTATAAATGACTTATAACAGAATGTTATTATAAAGTGTTACCACTTCCCTTCTGCTATACTAAACTGTCTCCGACTATTACTTGATAAATCAAAATGACTTCATTATGAAGAAAAACCTGATCCTTCTAGCTGATCCTATCTGATTTATCTGTCTAGTGGCAGTGTGTTAACGGTTTCACAGGTTTACCGTAAATTTTCAAGTGTCAAACACAGGCATGCATAATAACGTCATAAAGTCGTAGTGTAGTGCCCTCTCTGTACAGCAGGCTGTAATTCAACACAAAGCCACAGGCCAACGCTTAGGAAAGATCCCAGTGTTAATGTGAAATGACAGTAAAGGAGGAAGCATCTCTCTGTGAGTTGCTAGAATGATGGAGGAGAGTCCTGAGAGAGAGAAATCCAAGCATGAATTTCAGTTTGAAAAACGTCTCTCTTGATCTGAGTGGACAGGAATAGCCATCCCATAAGTTTACACCCATTCAGTGTTGCAAGATGTACTAGCAATGACTGTACCAAGAAAGGACAAAAAAAGTCTGGTTTTCTACTTATGAACGCTTGTGTTTGTTGTGACCGTATAAAGACAAACGATGCCATAGAGACTCTAGAAACCGTGGCAGGGGATTTGAAGAGGAGGACAGGGTTTAAAACAAGCACAGCTTTTGTGGGGTGTTTTTGGAATGTCAAGTATGCCTTTTCTGCTCAGTTTTCGACTGTTCCACTCTTGCATATGCTGTTTTAGAAGCAAAGGCTTGCTTTATTTAGCTAACTTAGTGGTGAAAATATAAGATAGCTCCAAGTTTATCAGCTGATGACGCTAAATGGTCTGCTTTGGCAATCTTTAAATATACTTAAAAAATATTAGGACTCCAAGGAAATTTAGTATTTTGGACACATAAACTATATTTAACTATTTCCTGTAGCTTGTAGGCAAAAAAAAAAAAAGAAAAAAAATTGAAACATGAGAACCTGGTGGATTTACCTAGTGTGTGAAGAGAATAAAGAGTTATATTTTTCTAAGATATTATTGACCAGATCAGCCTGATCAAACTTTTTATTTATTTATTTATTTTTATGGTAACACTTTAGTATAGGGTCCAATTCACACTAATAACTAGTTGCTTATAAGCATGTCTATTATTAACATATTGGCTGTTTATTAGTGCTTATAAAGTACATATAATGCATGACATCCATAATCCTACCCAATACCCTAAACTTAACAACTACCTAATAAACTATTAATAAGAAGCAAATAAGGAGTTAATTGAGACAAAATTCATAGTTAATGGTTAGTTAATAGTGAGAATTGGACCCTAAAATAAAGTGTGACCATTTTTATTTTCTTTCTGTCTTTCTTCTGTCATTTCATTTTTAGTCATCATTAAAGGGGTAATGTGATGCGATTTTAATTTTTTCTTTCTCTTTGGAGTGATGAAGAAGATTTGTTGCAAAACTAAAGTCTCAAATCCAAAGAGATATTCTTTATAAGAGTTAAGAATCAACCACTCCTACCTAAAACGGCTCGTTCTAACACACCCCCACATGTCTACACCACGATGTGGGAAGATTTGCATAAAACCACACAGATGTTCTCGCAAAGAAAGGAGGCGTAACTTTGATTCTTGCTGTAGTATTGTTGCTGCTGCCACCACTGCCGATGTGAAGTGTGTGTGTGTTTCATTGAGAAAGTGAAACTATTTTGTTTGGACTTCCAAAAGAGGACAATATCTGATTCGCCATGCCTAGAGCTGATCCATGCTGGTCGCTGAGGAAATACACCAAGTGATGATAAAAGCATGCTTTGATACAGTTGATAACAATATCACATTTACTGAACTAGAAACTTTAGATACTCTTTCAGGGTTTTGCCAAATTGGTCTGTTTTAATTGCCAAAATCAAAATCCATGTATTGAGGTATTCTGCAGGGCTCGATCTTAGGACCTCTTCCTTTATTCAATTAATCAGTGAATGCATTCAAGGAGAGATACGATTTTTTTTCTTTAAAAATGTATTAGTTATTTAATGAACAATAATAATAATAATAATAATAATAATAATAATAATAATAATAAAAAGATGTTCAGTTTCAGTTTTTATAAAGTATTTTTGGGGTCAATTTAGGTAACTTTCATGGTTATTATTTTGATTTAGCATGAAATCTATTTTCATTCTAACCAAAATACTAAATAAATAAATAAAGGTTTGAGTCACAAATGTGTTGTCCATCACATAATGCTATTACTTTGGATTGTATGATAGCAGTGATTTCTAATTAATAGCACCATTTATTTGGGTTACACATGAGAAAGAGAAAGCATTGCAAAGACAGAGAGAAAGTGATTTATGATTTACCCGAGCTTCAGAAATGACTTCTCAACTGCTCTGCAGGGTAATCTTTAGGCAGGCTGGAAATCTAGTAAGAGGCCATGCAGAAGGGGCGAACACATGAGGGATTCTTCCTCTGGGAAAGAACTGGTGTTACAGGGTGAGGGCCCCTTTGGTGCTACATCTGAGGTCCCAGGCCCGAGGACCACCACGGCGGTCCACCATAACAAAATGACAGAGATCACCCCCCCCCCCTCATGTTTTATTATGCAATTATTAAATTATTAATTACAGAAATATTGAACAGGGAGCATTCGTGTTGTGCAAGCTTTGCATATGTGTGCAATTGTGTAGAAGAAGTAGAACGAATAAGAAGTATCTCTACATCCATTTTTCTTCCCTTCATGCTCTTCTTTATTCTTCCTCTTTCTCTCTCTGTCCCTCTGGTTCTCTCAGGGGGTCTCTGCTGGCCGGCGAGTTGCTCTGGAATGTTTGTCTCTCCTCACACTGGTCCCGGGAGGGACATTGGTAGAGGTCAGCATCCACCCCCCCACCATCCCCTGAGGCTATCAGTTAACTCAGTTAGCATGAGATACACCCCCATCCGCCTCCTCACCACACCAACATGACATCCCCTCTCCAAGACATTTGTCCATTAATGCACACAAGCACAAACTCATAACCTCTGATTGATGAGGCCTATACCCTGACACAGGCTGCATGATAACAGTTTGTAGATTATGTTTAGTGTTTGAAATCGTGCCATTGTGAGCCCTTGTAAAGGAACAGATCATGTTAAAATAAAAGCTGTATTATCACTCATTTCTACAGGGCTCAACACATGACATGCATGAAAAAGATTGTATCATGTGGTTGCAATTCAAGAACTTGTTCCCATGACTTTGTTCCCTTATTTTATTGAATTTGTGGCCATGATTTACTGTTATGATTTCCCCTAGTTGGGGTATGCTTACATCACAATGATAGCATGCATTTTTGAAACGTTTTGCATAGAGACATCAATTTGTCAACATTATCCCTGTTCACACGGAAGCATAAGAACTACTAAAAGCTCTGTTTTATGCATGCCATGCCAGAAGTTGCTGAAATAACTATAGTTTTCAAAAACTTGCATTTTGGAAAACGTTTACAAAAGTTTATGCTTTCAGGCTCCCGGAAAGCCATTGTTGTGTAATAAAACACATAAATCGTGAATAACTTATGCGTATAAGGTGAATAAAACAAATACATTTTAAAGTTTTAGGTGAAAACGGCCAAGACTTTCTACAATGAAGGAACAAGTAAACAAGAGTGAACAAATTGTTCCCATGATTTAACCAAAATTTGGGAACTAATTAGCAAACTATAGCTATGATTCACTACAATGAGGGAATTAATTCTTAAGTCTTGGCCAATTTTTAACTAAAACTAGGGAACTCATTAGTAAATTGTGTCATGATTTACAACAATGAGGCAACAAATTAGCAGACTTTGGCCAAGAATAAACAAGTCATGGGAAGAAATTCTTTATTTGTGGCCACAATATATATTTCCCAGGACTCCATACATTAAATTCAAAAACCATTCCCACTATTATCTGACTATTAATAAGCAAACTTGGTAATATGTACATAGATATTCATGAACAATAATATTAGTAAATTTTGAATCTTTACAAAATGGTTAAAATGCGAATTAACAGGAACCGAGTAATATATTTCCTTTTTTTTTTTTCTTTGCATCATGTCACTCACTCTGATTTCTGTTGAGTGTCTCAGTTTGGGAAATGCATTCCTAAGTCAAAACAATGACAGGAAATTGATTCTGCCGAGTGGCCAGTGAATACAGGGGACCTTAGGGGATATTTTAAATGTCACCAAAATCTTAGAAACCACTCAACAAACAAATGTTGTGCTTGAAACTGTCTTCTGATGTTGTAACTCCATACAGCAACACATAGACACAAAACACTCTCTCTCTCTCTCTCTCTCTCTCTCTCACACACACACACACAGCTGGCATTAGTGAAAACTTCATGTGGAAAACAGTTACCCAGAATGGTGCAGATCTCTCTCGATCTCAATGTAGTCCACTGGAAATGAAAATGAATAGCATATTTTAACTCAGAAGTCTAATTCTTGCTATCTTGCGCTTTCATCGCACAGCTATATAACGTAACTCCCCCTCATCCGTCTATGCTTGCTCCCTCCCCTCTCTTTTTGCCTTCCTGGCTAAAATTTACTCTTCCTGTCGTTCGCCTCCCCTCACAAAGGCTATTTATCAGCTGGAGAGCAGCTCGGACTCCGCCGCTAAGGCATTCCGCCCAGCGACAAATCCACTTTATTGGAAATGCAGACAGGATCCAGTCAGAACTGGAGCCAAACCAAGTATTTTTTTTTTTTCTATTCAGTGCAAGGTTTAAGGTTTAATGCATTATGGATGGCTGAGTTCCATCCGAGTGGAAATTACTTATGCCATATCAGGCAACCTCGCAGTTCAACCGCCACAAGCTGGCAGAGTCCTTAACCCGACTGCAGTCGGTGTGCTGATTTCTTTTGAATAAAATACTAAACTTCTTGCTTGCTAGGATTAATAAACATCACGGCAGTCGCAGAAAGATCTTCAAAATAAATGTTACAAAAAAAAACTATTTTTGACCACTACCCGTCCACTATCATTGGAAACCTCATGAATGCATATGAATTTTTAAAAGCAGAAAAGTTGCAAGGTTTAAGGTCATGGGTCATGCATGGATTCATTTCATCTGACTGGAAATTACTCATGACATATCAGCCAATCTAGCAGCTCAAGCCCCGTTCCTTTCCTCAACAAGACTTATTCTAGCATACAACCCTAACCAACATGCTCTTATAATATAACCATACTGTACATGTTTTGCTTGCGTACTGCATTTCACCACTAATCAACCCTCAGTGGGTGAGGAGCATCCAACAATGACTAATCAGTTAGTGAGGTCAAAAGGTTTATCTAGATATTCGTTTTAGGGTTTTACCATAAAAACACTTTAGCCGTAACATAGTGTCAACACACTAAAATATTGTTTGTATATGTACAAATTATAGCATGATGGCAATGCAGTTATTTTGCCTACTTATCTATGAAATATTTGATGGGGCATCCATACAGTATATTACTAAAGCTCATTTTATACTTCTGCGTCGAACCTGTGTTGCATGTGCAGTCAAAATGAGAAACACACGAATGCCAGCGGCCTTCAGGCGTACTTTCTTTCTCAGCGTCTCGATGGCCAAGAATGCAGCTTAGGTCTCTGGACCGATGTCCTGACCCTCAGCAGACCCCTGCCTCGGCTCTGCTTTCTGTTTGCATCTTCTGCCTTGAGTTAGGTGTTCTGCGTGGCCTCGCTGCGGTCGCTGACCTCTGGATCTCTCCCACACAAGCACTGCTGTGCCCCGGGCGCTTTCTGAAGCACATCTCCCAGAGCTGTGGGAGTAGAGGGATATGGGGAAGATGCTTTTCCCAAGAACAGTTTCTCCAGCAGGGTGATGGCGAGAGGAAGAGGCTTAGAAGAGGAACTACGGGGATTACAAGAACTCCCCTGCAGACCGCACAGGGACGCCTCACCATCACCCACACACCCCAGAGTCATCAGGTCTCAGAGAACTGAATGATTCAGAGTTTCAGTTGGAAAATTATCTGATGGTAGATTGTCAGAGTTTTGGAATCTGTCTGCAACACAGTCTTTTATAGAAATGTTCAAGGAGCGGTTTATCAAGAAAAAGGTCATTTATTAGTCACATAAGTCATGTACTCATCGCAATGATATTCCAAACCAAGTATGACTTTCTGGGACAAAAGTATTTTGATAGTTAGATAATCATAATGTTTTTGGCCTTTTATGAATATAAAACATAAAATGACATAAAAGAAACGGTAGCACTTTATTTTACAGTCCTGTTCCTCATGTACATACTATGTACTTATTATAGTAGTTACAATAACTATGTAATAACTAGGTACTAACCCTGAACCTACCCCTAAACCTAACCCTATCGCATTGTAGTTACCTTGTATTACCAGAACTTTCTTAGATAAATACACATATATATATATATATATATATATATATATATATATATATATATATATATATATATATATATATATATATATATATATATATATATATATATAATTGTTATTATTACTTGAGTATGGGTGTTTCTGCAGAATTACTTACTAGTAAAATCTGTCTGAAGTGGACTATTGAAATGAAGTGCTGCTGATTTATTTTCTTCTTCTGTGGTGCACAAAAGGAGTGTTCACACTGCTCATTTCCATAAAATGAAAGTTAATGGTGACAGATGCTGTCAAACTCCAACAAAAGCACTATAAACATAGTTCATATAGGATGCAGTGTTTAAATCCTCAGAAGACATGAGGACAAGCTCTCAGTGTCAGGATCAGTCTCCAAGCTTTTAATTTCTGCTGCACGTATACAGTTACATAACGCATTTTAAAATGTTCATTTAGTTGTGAGACGTGCTAGAACCATTGGCATTTTTGACAATGACCTCAAATATGCATGATACTTAAAAAAAATAAAATAATTAAATGTTAAAACAACATGAAAATGTTTGTTCCAGAGTTTTTTTTTTTTAAGCATTCCTTTCAATTGCATCAAGTAAAAGTTATAATCCAATATTTTGTTATGCAAGAAGACAAAGCTATTTTATTCTCCTCTAAATGTAACACACAGCACCATTATGTCTTATTTGCTATTTCCGTAGCAGTATATAATGTTGACGGTGCGCTGAACCTGCCGTCACACTTCCATTTCACAAGAGCCATTTATTGCCAGTCTCCCAAACGTAACCGCTGCTTACAGAAGGATATTACTCACACGCCGCAGTGCTGCCAACTCCTGTTCCATGGACCATTGAGGTGTTTAAAGACAGGCATTCATATTTGTGCTATTTTACCTTGTCCGAGTATTTCCTTTTTTTTTTTTTCAATGCACATGTTTCTCCACCAAAAAAAGAAAGAAAAGAAAACACAAAAATACAATTATTATCAGTTCATAGAAAAGTCACAGAGTGCGTTTTAGCCTGTAATGTAGAGAAAAGAACCACTCTGGGGAAATAAAGAGTTTTTAGTTTTTTTGGTTTTGTTGCACATGAGTAATGAATGAATGAATAACGAGTAATCCAGAAGAAAGCTGAAGGGATATCTGAAAGTGTGATGGAGCTCTTTGCTCACATGAAATGACAGCAGTCTCTGGGTGAGATCTCTCAGCAGAAGACCAGCACAAACATGGGCCTTCAGCGCTGTGGAAAAGAGCTTAGTCTCAATCTGATTTCACACAGCAATTACATTCACTGCATACATCAGGATTAGAGATGAGAAATGCAAGGAGTTTAATGATCGTGGTTATGAGCCCACAAAGCCAGATAAAAAACAAAGCTAAAACATTAATTATGCATTAAGCATTATGTAAATGGCCATTGAACAGGAGAAGAAGAAATAACTTCTGTTTTCATAGTGTCTCGTTGATTCGTCCTCTGTGTTAACCAGGAACATACTCTGAGTTAAATGAACTTACCCCAGGATGATAATAACTATAATAAAATATGTTTCACAATATATTTACAGAAATATATTTTGCTCCATTTTTTATGTAAAAAAAATAAAAAATGAAATTTCAATCCAAGAAAACACATTCATATATACTGTATCACATTTGAAGAAAAAACGTATTTGCATTTAGTCCTAAATGTAGCTACTGCACGACTGCAGATGTATTTTCTTGTATTTTGGTATTTGACGGTTGACCTAAGCAGGAGTTGAGCGGGCTCCAGATCTGATTGTGTGAGGGGAAGGTCTGTGTAAGCAGCAGGAAGCCAGAGCTCATGTAATCGAACAGGAAACCCTGCTTTTCATTTACGTGGATGTTCTCATCACACTCGAGCTACACAAACACACAACAAATGCCATGTGCGCAAGCAAACCGCTTCATCCTCCACATCAAACCTTTTTACTTGCATCTGCAGAAAGTGTCCACGTCGATCAAGAAAGATGCAGATCAACAAAGACATGATTGCAGATGTCATCTCAAAATAAAATGGGCTTGAATAGCAATAAACAGACAAAAATGGAGCAATACAATAAGAGAACACTAAAAAAAAAAAAGAAAAGGAAAGTGTCTGTTTACTTTAAAGTACATACTGAGCTAATCAAAATTATATTGATTTTTCTGGTGTTTTATATATATATATACAGTATATGCATAAAAAAAACTTGGTGTTTAACTTTTGTTTGTAAAGAAATTAGGTTGTAATATATCATCATAAATGGTCAGTCTACTAGATTAAATAATGTAGGGTGAATGCGAAACAATAAAGTAATTGAATGTCTGCTTTGGGACTTAAACAATGCTTAAACAAGCAGTAGGCTTAGCATTTTGCCGCTAGTATATGTGCTAATGCAACAGTTTGTTAAGTAACTCACATATCTTACAATAAGTATACAATGTTTTGCGAAAGTATTCTGAATTCACTTTGAGTCTAATTAATTTGTTAATTCCTTCAGTTCCAAATAACTTACATTGAACAAATTATGTTTGTGTTACTTGATTGATTCATGATGGCTTTTTTTTCAGGATATATGTATTAATTTAGTTATTTATTTGTCCCCAGTGAATGCAAGCAGCTCAGATGCTCTGATGAGTTCATACTGAGCTCCTGGACTTCTGCTGCCAGACTTTGGTACTGTATATCCAATCTTTTCTCCAGAGGACATATTCGAGATGGCCACTGCCTTTTTTTTCAGCAAATTATGGGAAGCAGAAGACATAAGAAAAGTCCCCATTTGATTTCACTGTGTCTAGAAGAAACAATTAAGACATTAAAGAGGACTCATCTGGGGTTTGAGTTTCTTATATTTGGTGCGATTCCTTTCAACATCATTCAGAAACCTTCAGAGCGGCCAATAGAAACACAGCTGTCCGTGTCCCTCATGCTGACGTGTCATAAGTATGTAAGTATGGTCTGCATGATGCTCTTGCAAATAAAGCCAACCATTTTCAGAATAAAATACAGACGTGTTTCATGGGGATTGGACGTCACTCAGCGTTCTTGTTTCACACATTACCCAGGAGACGTTATTATGCCACAGTCTGGTTGTTGGTTCAGTAATGGAGTCTGAATCTGTTTGGCAAAGGGCCCCCAGGGGCCCCCGTGAGCTGGGAAGGTTAGAGACGGCTGCTCAGGTTTCTCCAGGCCCTGGTGATCTGCTGGGGTCATGGGGTCAAATGCAAAAGTGACAATGTGGATAATTGCCTGCTGAAGATAATGGCCTGTTGATTGAGATCAATTGCTTTCTATGGAAGGAGAAGGAAAAGCAGCGGACTGAACTCTAGCCTCTTAAGATGTCCAACAATAAGACAATAGATGTCTAGCCCGTGGACAAAGTGCAGCATGTACAAACACTGAGAGAAAGGGCGGATTAAGACAGAACCAGAAATGTGTCAAATGTGCTGCTGCTCTCTGAATATCTCATACGCAGGTCTAATTCATAGCATCGCAGATCCAGATGTCTTCACAGACAGAAATAGTTTTTTTCAGACACGTATAGGACAGCATATTATCTCACTCCTTTTGCTGTAGACTGTGCATTTTAATACGAATTAATAACCTTGATAGTCTAATGCATGTATTATACCATAGAGCACACAGCATACAATACTGATTCCCACAAAACACAACTTTTTCATTTCCGGTTTGATATGGAAGTGATTAGATAGATGCAAGTCATTATTTCAGTGGATTAAAAATAGTAAGACATAATAGCACTTTATTTTAGTTGCTTATTAGCATGCATATTACTAGAATATTAGCCATTTATTAGTACTGATTAAGCACATATTGATGCTTTATTCTACATGACCTTATTCTACATCCCTACACTTACCCAATACCTAAACTTAACAACTGCCTTACAAGCTCTTAATAAGCAGCAAATTAGGAGCTGACTGAGGAAAAGTCATAGTTAAAAGTGGATAAGTGTTCCCTGTTACTGATAAAACATACTAATAATTGTCTGAGAGACTGCATGGTAGCAAACTTAGCTAACACCTTGCTGAAAGTATTTATGTATAATGCATTGTAAAAGTAGTTTTAATGCATTAATTATACCTTACAATGCATTGTACAATCTCATGAATAATTGCAACCACAGTTAAATACATTATATAAATTCATTGTTAAACTGCATTTTAAATTTGTTTTATGATATGTATTACAACACACATTATGAATAATTATAATGCATCATACCCCTTAATAACCCTTTTAATGCATTTATACATAATTTAAGTAAAGTGTGTAAAGTTGTGTAAAGTTTTGAAAATGTGTAATAGCAGTTGAATAAAAAACTGTAAGCACACACTATTCTTCCTCTCAGGGTTAGGGTTAGGGTTAGGGTTAGAGTTAGGGTTAGGGTTAGGTTAAGGCTGTGTTTAGATCTGTTTATGTCTCATTAGTGAAGTTATCAGGTATGAGAAGAACATGAACAATGTTTGATTACATGTACAGCATTTCAGTGGAATTGGCTATTTGTGTGCCATATTTCTCTAAGTTGTTGAAGGTTGGAGCAGTGTGTTTGCTCTTCTGATACTCTTGACATCTCGAATCAAAGGTCAGATGGGAAACGAGAAGGAAACATGAAACATGTCTACTGTACATTACAAAGAAAACAATGGAAACAAACTAATATAACACAAAAATCAAATGTACAGCGATCACCACACTGGAATACTTTTAACAAAACAGATATAGGTTGCAAATAAATCAAGTGACGTACGTACTAAACTTTTATTGTTTCTCTCTGAGCGAGAGCTTCCTTTGGCTGTGCTATGATGTGCATGTGAGTTTGTGTTTGGCTCGGGACGCTCCGTCACTTGTCATCATCAGAGCTTTGCAGGCACTCAGAAGATAACTGCTTTCAACAAGCACTTGATTACGACTGATGCGGACGCGGCGGGAGGAACTGAGCCATGACTGGAAGTGAGTGTGAGGAGGGGCCCGACTGCCGCTTTGAAGCAAACAAGATGGATATCTGCGCTGTTTACCTTTTCATTTGGTGCCCAATTGTATGAAGATTGGCTACAAATTGAAAAATGAAGATCAGGTGCAGGAGTGTGTGTGTGTGTGTGTGTGTGTGTGTGTGTGTGTGTGTGTGTGTCTGCTTTGATTTCCAGCCACCACCTATTTTGCTGGTTGTAACTGGCACTGATCACAAAAACACTCAACCTGCCAGTAACCTCAGTGCATTTCAACACTCTCGCCACACACACACACACACACACACACACACACACACACACACACACACACACAGGCCTTTGCTAAATCAACTACGAAAGCCGTGGCCACCATAAAATACATTTGACTCATTTTTCCACATATGTGAGAGATATAATGTTGGTTGAGCTCTACTGGGGCTGTGCTACTGCTGCATCTTGATGTCATTAGGACGTCATTAAAGACACAAACGGACTGTGAGAAACTAAACTCGTCACACTGTGAGTCTATAAAGTCAACATCAAATCAGAATAGACTGTTTACATTCTTAATGAATCCATTATCTGGTCCTTTTTTTGCACAATTCATCAGTGAATGTTATTGTAAAGATTTTAATGGATTTCTTGACCTCTGAAATTATTTTTCCTTCTGTTGATATAATCGAGTTCATGTGGGCACGAAAGTTATATTAACCAATTAGTGACATCCAATCAAGTCCTGTTGGATGCAGTATACATGTTGCATTACAGAGAATAAATATGTTTAACAGCTATAACTCTATAAATCCTACTGAATCATATTTGATATGAATTTCTAAATCCTCTAATGAGGCTGAAACTGAAACGTTGCTGTTAAACCTGTAACTCTGTAACAATCTACTGCATGTCTTCTGTCGTCTGATGGATAGTTTAGATTTGTTTTAGTGTAGTGTAAGACTGGCCATGTTTATCACGGTTTATGCATCAGGAGAGCTGTGATAACACTTTCATTCTGCTGTTTTTGTGGACCCGGCTCTGCTCTTTTAGATAAGCACATAATAAACACAGTCTGTGTGAATGGCGGTAACCTGTGAAAACATGAATCCTGCTCACACACACGTGGCATGCATACACCGTGTTCTGTCTCTCATCTGCTCTGTGCTGATGTTGTTTCGAGTCCCACACGGTCTGTCCTGTCAGCAGGTGGCTGTTTGGGAATATCTGCCTCTTCCTGGATCTGCTTGTTTTGTGTCTTATCACACCTGTTCACAGCCTCCCTCCCTCGGATGCTCAGGGAAAACCAGTTTGGTGAACATACATCATTTGTGAAAATCTCACCATAATAACATTTATAATTGCAGTGTGATTGGACAGATACTGAAAAAAGCTAGACATTTTTTTTTGCTTTATATTTTATATTTTTTTATTACAGTTGCATTGCTAAATTGTTAAATAAAAATGATTAAGTGCTAAATTAAATAATATAGTTAAAGTAGCATGGTTTAGCTAAATAGCTAAACTTTTACTTTTTAGGATGAGCCTTCGTTTTTATTAATACGTTGATTGCTAACAATCCATATTAGTAATAATAAACACTTTTAGAGCTGAAAACGTGCTCAACCTCAGGTCATCCGAGATTTGGATGAGTTTGTTTCTTCATCAGATTTGGAGAAATATGTCATTGCATCTCTTCAATGGATGCTCTGCAGTGAATGAGTGCCGTCAGAATGAGAGTCCTCCAGTGAAAAATATTCTGGTCTGAATCAGGAGAGAAATCTGCACAGATCAAGCAGCGTTTAAACAGATCTAAACTAATGTGCGAGAAACAACAGCAGATGCACTTTTTCACTGGAGGAAGTGAGGAGTATAGACTCTTTGTGTTTGAGTTAAAATCATCTTAATGCTGGATGTGTTTCATCTTTTGTCTTCTCCAGATGTTCACTGATGGACTGGAGTGCTGTGGATTATTGGGATGTTTTTATCAGACTCTCATTCTGACGGCACCCATTCACTACAGAGCATCCACTGATGAGACACTGATGCAGTGCTACATTTCTACAAACCTGATGAAGCACATTCTCAATAAAGATCAACTCCTCTTCTCAGTTATCTGACTCTCTGCGTCTCATGCTCTTGTTGAGGTGTGTTCCTCTCTGAATGTCATGTGCGTCGCCATGACTTCTGTGTGTGTTTGTCTCAGCACAGGTCAGCTCCCGTGGCTCTTTGAAGCCTGTGAACTGCATGTGTAGTGGAAGTGTAGGAAACAGGTGCTGCTCATCTCCAGCTGCTCTGCCTCTATTTGATGTACTTTATAAAAGACAGATGCGAAACGCTGAGCCGAGATATGAGTGTTCAAATTCTACAAACAAACACATTCAGGATTCATTTGACTGTGTTAAGAATGGAAGACAGTATATGCAAGACATTTACTTGCCTTAAATGATTTGAGTTTATTAAGTTATTGTAAATGTGTATCTTGTCATTAGCAAAAACAAACAAACAAAAATGTTATTTTTTTTTTTTTTTTTAGTAAAAATCATTAGGAAGTGGAAAAGATCAGATCAAACGTAATTATTAACATTAACAAAAAATACAAAGATTGCTGCCACCTCTTAAAGCCATGTAGATGCAATAAAAAGAAATGGCCCCTGACAATGTGTTAATCCACTCTTACGAAGCATCTCAGCTCTGAATTAAGTTGTCATTTTTTATTGCTTCCCTGACACCTGTTTATAACAGGGGGGCCTTGGTGACTTATGCCTATGTTATTATAGCATTCGGTGGGAACGTGTTCTGATGAACAGAGAGAGAACTGATAACTGCAGGTACAGGGACTAAAGAGAGCAGATTTCAGACCAATGAAAAAAAATATTAATAATAATATGAAAACGAATGATATTTGGTGTGCCGAAATGCAGGACATAAGCATTAGCGTTGAAAATAACCTAAAACATTCCTTTAACACCCTCTTGCACAGTCATAAACTCAGAGTGCATCAGATGTTGGGATTTCAGCTCTTTTACAAGCTTTCTGAATCAGTTATTTACACTTACACACAATCTTCTGATGCTTTCAGTGTGTGTTCTTCACATTTTGGCTAGAGCCGGTAAACAACTCACAGCTCAGAAAGAGTCGGTGCGATTCATCTGAACCTTGTGTAGTCTCCAGCAACACAAGGATCATCATAATTAGCGTGCCGTAATACGCTGAGTTCTGTCGCTGGAAGTGGCAGACTAAACTTTGGAAATGGATGTCTGCTGCATTTACAGAAGAATAAAAAAAAATATTGATTAGACTGATGGCAATCTCGCAGACATCTGCACTTCCTCAGCTTTCCACCAGCAGTGCATGTTGAGCAGACCCCATGCGCCAGGCCTGCCAAAGATTCTGCTTTCAGTCAAAAACAAAGTCAGAAGATTTAATTAATCAGATCATGTCTAAGTCCCCATCTAACGCCGTTTGATCTTGCATTCATATGATTCCCGACTTCCTCCCATTGGACGAAGCTATATGTTCGAGCACAAAAACAACTCTAGAATGAATCGGTTATAGCTGGCGTCTGGAACGGAAAAGCCGCACCAGCGGGAGGCCTCTCGCAGACGGTATCATGCATACTTTATTCTGTAACTGAGCTATTGAAATGAGCTTTTTGAGAGGATGTGGGAACCAAGATAGCGGAGGCAATGTTTTTTAAAAAGAAGGAAGCAACGCTTTCAATGACCGGACTGTTACCTTAGCGACACCACTGCACTTTCTTCTTCCTGGTCCCATCGAAATGCAGCGTCATCCCAGGAACTAGCCACCCGCTCATTTCCCGTCTGCCGCCTGTTTCAATTATTCCACGCTGGACTCCCTTCACTTCTCTTCTCTCCTCTCTCACTCTGTTCCATTCCTTTCTGCTCAAATTCCTCGGAAGGGAAAAACAATGTTCAGATTGTTGATGTATGCCTTCTTGCGAATTTAGTCTTCACCAGCGTTAAAATAATTTGTCCCCCAACTAAACTGTGCTTTGTTCATGTAGTTTGGATGCATGAATGCACAATTTCAGGAAAAAAGCCAGAATGTCTCAACCAGCGGTTTTCAGTACACAACAGGAATACCTGCGTGATCTTAAGCTCTATTTGCATGGGATTAGTATTACCTGGTGATCTCTGTAATAACTGCGGAGGTTGCCTGTGACTGTAATACTGTGCTAATCTGTTAAATGTCTGTAATTTGTAAAATAACCCCCCTAATCTCTTACTATATTTAGGTGAACACCAAGATTCAGCGGTAATATTAGTCCCGTGTGAATCATATCTCTGTGATTTGGCAGGGTTGCATATAATTTTTTCAAGGTTTTCATTTTCTTTGTGAATTTTTTTATTATTTTACGAAGAATGGAGGACGTGCTGGAGTGTTTTGATAGTATTTTGGGTGCTGGGTCATATTGCTGTGGACCATACAATTTCAAAAACGGGAATGAAGACAAAAATAATGATTCGATGGAGATGGGTGGCATGTATTGCAGCATGCAGTAGGAAACATTCTTCGGTTTATAATATTTAATGTTAAACAAAGCCTTGACATCATATCTGGGATATAAGTCAGCAAATTCAAGTAAAATCACAAGCCGTACACATGCGCCACACAAAATCGTGTGTGTGTGTGTGTGTGTGTCAGGGGTAATTTCTAAATCACATGAGGTCCCCAGATTATACTTTTCCCATGCAAAAAGGGATCACACCCTCAGATTGACTGTTAAATGTCCAATGCATAAGGCACTTCAAATCGGAAACAATTTGGGAGTTTTGATGTTTTAATCTAGTTGGCTGAATTCTACAGGATTTTCAGGGAAAGTGTTCCAATTCTTTAACAGTCTTCCTGGAAACCAAGCCACTGTCATGCCAAACCACCTAATGGGAGAAGCACGCCATCGTATTTACAACTGTGACAATGAGCGTTTATTAGGATCAACTAAAAGCTGGATTGTTGCTCCATTGTTACAGTAAACTTGCACTACACTCTTGAATCAATTGCAGTCTGTTATGGTAAGAACATTGACTTAACATTTTAACGCACCTAAACATGACACTTAACAAAATACTGTGATTGCCGGCTTTGCCTGTTGGTTCAGATGTCCTCTTGGGTGCTTCTTGGCCAGTGGAAGCTCAGATGGAGTCCAGACCTTCTACCGTCAGGTCTGACTATGCAAGACTATCTTGATCTACCACAGTGGTGTCCAGTCTTGGTCCAATGTCCTGCAGAGTTTAACTTTCCCCAAGAAGATTAAAAAAATCTGAAGTCTGAAGACCATGATAACATTAGTTCTATCATGATAACTCTCGGAGTGATTTGCATGGTAATATACATGCCGATAATAATGTTTTTGATCTTGGCAGAATAGATCTTCTACTCTGCAGCTGTGACAGAGCAAGTACAGAGACTCGCTACTGTCAATATATCCAAAACATGCTTCTGTGAGCTTGAAATACTGCTGCTGCACATATAACATGAATAAACCCCCGTCACATATATCACTCCATATCAAATCCATACAGGTGGAGCTGGGGAAGGTGGAGGGTCTCTGGAGTGAGCTGCAAACTGCTACCACAAACATTAGCTAAATATCTGAATATTGAGAAGCGAGCTCATTGGCTACTGATACAGGAGAGAACCAATCAGCTGTAACATATGATGATGATGTCATTATGTCACACTGAGTTAGAGCTATTGGACTGCACCATCTGGAGTTTCATGTCAGAACTTTATATTTCAGGTGTGTTTAATTGGGGTTTAATTGGAGCCCCAGTATCCCTCCAGGAGCAGAACCCTGATCTAGCAGCAGATACTGGCACTGGATAATAAAGTAACAAGCTTTTTCAGTGGTCATCACCTAAGCTCCTGTCCTCTGGCGGAGTTGACAGCAAGCAGAGGACTTGAGCCAGCATCTGGCACAAATGCTACAGTGAGCCCACACAGCCTTTCTTGACTCTGCCTATGCAAACTGACACCTTACAACATTGAAAAGTGAACAAGCTAAACTGCAGTAGGGTCGTTTTCTGTGGTTCACAGGGCACTTGCACTCTCCCGCTGAATGCCAGAGCTCAGTCCAGCTGAGTGCTCCTGGGGATTTGCATTACAACAACACGTTCTGGGCCTGAGGTGCATGGACACCCTTATTATCTTAATGGGGCCTTTCATAGTCGACTCTAGCCTGGAAGAACCAGAGGCCTGCTGGTGTTTACACTCTTGTTTCTAAGTAACAAGTATGGTAGAGAGGGAAAAAGAGAGAACCGTAGTAAAAAAAAAAAGTCATTTGAAACCTCAGCCAAACCCAAATGCACAGTGCTACCTCTGTCTGGAAAATTGTTTTTTAATAAGAATGGGAATTGTATGCATTTTAATTATTAAGATTCTTTGTTAAACTACACATGAAAAACCTGTCAGTAATTACACAGACTCAAGTCAAAGGCAAATAAACAAATGACTCATGGGTCTTTTGCTTGATTCATTAAAAAGGTCTGGTTCATGAGAGTCATTCCTTTGCAAATCAGACTACACAGGTCACGCTATTCTGTATGATTGCTATTGTGTGCAATGGTACTACAGATGTGTTTGTTCTTTTAGTTCATGGTGCAGAGTCTTTCTTTCTCACCAAATTCAAATTACACTACAAGCTCAGCCAAAACTTAATTTCTTCTGTGTGCAGTGTCACCTTCAAAGAGACAAATAAAGAATACTAGTACTATGGCTAAATATCAGTATAATAAAGAGTAGAGGAGTGTTTTAGTGCTCCAACTATTGGCAGAAGAATGTAGTCATTCCCGAACAGTTAACGGAATCAACGTTTTTTTCTCTCCTCCAGTACGCGTGAAAGTGGAGCCACAGTCTAGCGGGTGTTGTACATGTCCCTGACTCTGTAAGGGAGGGTTTGCTTTACTAAGCCCTTTTTCTGCATGTCTGGCCAGCACATTAAGTCAGAGTATTGAGCACTCCTAATAATATGTGTTAAAATTCTCACTGTGTGTGTGCATGAGTCTCACAAATGTAGTTGTCTCTTGCCATTAGAAGTAATGAAGCCAACCTAGACTATTTTACCCAGTAAATCATTTCTCTCTGGCACAAGTGCAGCCATATTTACTCCTTTTTGGACCATATAAATTATACTGTTCTCTCTATTTGTCATAGAAGTATTTGAGGGTTCATCAGAATCCAATATTGAAAAATGCATGTTTCTTTTCAGATTTTGTGTACTTGTCTGGGACTCGGTAGACGGGGTTAAAGAGGGTTATGCCGAGTGTACGATGTGTGTGTGTGTGTTTGTACTGTCTGGGAGACTTGGCTGGCTGTGTGAAGGGTGAGGGGGCCAATGAAAAAGCCTGTATGTGTGTGTGGGATTGGCCGGGTGAAGCAGGGCTGCTGTAGCCTCCAGTGAAACCCAAATGGATCTTTCCTCTGTGGGCCAAAGTCAGACTCATCTCAGTGGGACCATGCTCCACTCCGTCTACCTCCCCATCCAGAAAAACAGTCCAGTTGTCAGGCTGCAGATATGTGGTTTTCCGTCCCAGTATACATCAATTTCTCTCCCAGACAGGCCAAGTCTCAGCCCCCTGAACCTTTCCCCCTATAGCTAAATGGACACTGCTTCCCTTTGCTGCAGCCGGACACAAGAGGGGGCATGAGGTTTGCACACAGCTCAAGTGGAAGCAGCCAGCAGGCCATGATGAAACTGGTCTCGTGCCACTTTAACCAAGATAAACAGCCTCTTAAGATACAAAAATGTATCTTCTTGGAGCAGTTCTGATTCTCTTTTTCTTCTTTCTTGACAGTAAAGAGATGAATTTAGAGGGAAGCATAATAGAGATTCCATTCTCTAGGCCATGGCCATGACTCTAGTTGGAATATGAATGATTATTTTGTAGGGTGAAGGTCAAGTCCTTCTCATTCTATCTGACAGAAGGGAGGCTCCAAAAAAGAGGAAAACACTTGAAGTGGTTGTAAAGGTAAGATTCTGGAGATCTTCTAGCACCTACAAGAGCTGAAACAAGTGTTCAGTGAATGAAACCATCAGTTGAAACAAGAGCATCCGTGCATCCAGAGTAGAGCACTCAAGAGCCTTTCCCAGTGTGGGAAAGTGATACAGTATCTGAAAACTGACAGATATCATGATATTCCTGAGATTATATCCTGCCAAAGAATACAGGATAACCACAAGCTGCTGGAGAAGTGGCTTTGTGACTGTTGAATGACTCCCAGTATCCTTATCCTTTAAACTATAGCATACTTCTTTGTTGTTTGCGCTATGAGGTAATAGCTTACATATAATTTAATAAATGACCTAAAGAATACATCCCTAAATGGATCCACCGCTCATTTTGGCTTCTGTTCTCCTCCTGTAGTCCTTACATGAAGGTGTCTTCCACTCGCCAAGTTGGTGTTTAATCTTAGAGCTCCATCTTTTCCATCTCCAATTCATAATGATCAGGAGCTGCCACAAAGTGTAACATTGAGAAGAAAGGGTTTCTTATGATCATTATTTGTAAAAATGGATGCACAAAAGTTATTTTCGCAATTTGTACCTTGTTGGTCACTTTTACTAGTTTCCACCTTGTGGGCGGTATCCATAATCTTGAAGGGATATATACTGGGAGAAACCTTAGCTGTAGTTCTAGCTCCTTATAAAAGCATAGAAGCCTCATTCTTTTTCAGCAGAACAAATAAAGGAGATATCAGCTTAAATCTAGTGCAGTTTCTGTCAAATGGAGCATCCTGCGGCGCTTGGACCGACTCTATAGGAAAGACTTCAAAAGGACGTTGACGTTGCGTTCAGGTTCAGCTTCTAGCCCTTGGGACCGAATCCACTTTCAGAGTTTTTTCAAAAGAATTGACTCTCTACTCCTTGGGAGTTTAGCGACGAGACATCCCCGCAGCTTCTTTTGCGATAGACTCATTAATCATAACTTAACTGTGTGGGTGGGTGAGAGGATTTTTCAAGGGAACTTGATGTTATTTCTGTCCACAAGAAAACAAATTGGTGAAAGGGGGGTCCTTTGGAGGTCTTTTTAACAAGACCACCCCACCGCCTTTGAGGGCATGGCCAAAAGAGTAAAACACAGGAGCGTTTTTTGGGGGGAGAAAACATTGTTGACTTTGGAATCTCTCTTGTTGCTCTTTGCCAAGAGTGAAGGCCGGGGTGCTCTTTATGGGGCATTCAGTGGACATTTGGATTGCAGCAGTACTCATTCCTCTTTGATGTCACCTCCTGCCAGTTTCTGCTCTCCACTCCCAAAAAAGGTCACAGTGAGCCACACTGCAATTCCTATATTTCACCACCCAAAATGGCTTCTTTGCTTATTATAGGCAGTTTTATGTGGAGTCATTTCGTAACAGAGCGAGCAGACAATTTTAAGACTGCAACTGTGTCATTTTCAGCGACCTCTCAATTTAAGGATCAGCAGTGGTCTCTCACCATCCATCCTGTTGGACTGATTCCTTCTACAATGTATGTCTGAAATTATATGTTGAAAAAGATGTTATTCTGCTTAAAAAAAAATAAAATAAAAAAAAATTACAAATATATAACATGATGATTTTTTATCTTGTCTTTTATTTTGCTATGCACAGGATGTGTGATAATTTCTCTGGTATGTTATGTGATTGGTGGACACTATACCATCTGACTTTCCTTTAATTGCAAGTTTGAAACTTGCCTTATATAAATGAGCTTTTTTTGGTAACAATTTATTTTAAGGACTAATTCTCTCTATTAAGTAGTTGCTTATTGGCATGAATATCATTAGCATATTGCCTGTTTATTAGCACTTATGAAGCAAATATCAATGCATTATTCTGCATGACCATATTTTTGATGCCTTTATCCACCCCATACCTGTACTTAACAACTACCTTACTAATTATTAATAAGCAGCAAAGTAGGAGTTTGTTCAGAAAAAAAAAAAAAAAACTCTTAGTCAATAGTGAATATGCGTTCTCTAACCTAATGTATTACCGTTTTTTATTTGCAGAATTTTATTCCTGATGAATGACGAAAGCACTAGAAGCAAGAAAACCTGTTTCTGACACATTATAATGAAAAATAAACAAATAAAGTGAATAAACAAATAATAATAATAAAAAAAATCTGTGAATTAAAATAAAATAAGAAATAATAAATAAATAATTCTGACCCCCCCCCCCCAAAAAAACAAAAAAAACCCAACAAAGTCAGAATTAAACCTAATTAAGTTTGAATCTTAATTAAACTGAAATTATGAGGGGAAATAATAATACGTTGCAATCATCATTTTATTTGTTTTATTCAGGGGTAGAAACAGGCTTCCATATAACAGAGGCATCGTCTCTGACTGCTTACTGTTATCTTACTGTATCAGAAACCTGCATGCCAAGGTTTGTATTAGCTCAAATGTTCAGTTTAATCTTAACATATTTCATATTTAGATTTAAGTAACTTTTACTTCATCTACCAGAAACTAAAGACCAGTAGTACATCATCAGTAGTAACCTGAAATAGGGCCGATATTTCAGAATTATCTCATATCTGGGAGTCCATTTGGAAGCTATTAGCTGCTATTAGGTGAGTATCTCATTTGTAATAATCATGGGTTAAATGCCAAGAGCACGTACAAATTTGGTCACACAATTGTTTTCGACCGCTGACAGCGGGACTGCAAACACACACACACACACACACACACACACACACACACACACACACACACACACACAGTCTCAGTTCGGGGGCAAGGAGTGCATTTGCAGCGAGCATGTCACCAGTCGCTGGAGGTCAACTTCAGCACTTTGTCATGACTTTCCAGCAACATACATGCATGGGAGCAGTAAAGTTTCAGTCATTCAGGCTGTTTTTGGCTCCCATGTAACAAATCAAATCATGCACGACTGGCTTGATAACACAGTTAGCTGAAACCGAGCTCAGGGGCAGAACGAGTTTTCTGGCTCGGCTCTCCACGGTTTGCCCTGATAGCGACCCCAGAGAGTTTGAGCCGTGAGAGAGGGCCGCTCACAAATCTGGCTTGGTTTAACCTCCAGCAGACCTTAATGGTGGGTGGTAGAAGCCTGTCTTTACGTGCCGGTGTGAAGCCTTGTTAAAGCTCTATTAGCCACGATGGTATCGCTACACAAATGAAATCTCAGACAAACATTATATCTATAATCACTACGCTCTCCCCTTTCTCCCAGTTAAAGATGCGTGCTACCAGAACAGCGTCTACAAACCCCCGGGGCCTGCAAACACCTTTTAAACAAAGATTTTAAAGAAGAAGGTTCATGTAAACCGTAATGCGGCGAGGATTTGGGGGAGGGTGGTGTGAGAAAATAAAAACGGTAATTGTCCACATTCCAACAGATTCGATATATAAACAGTTTGACCGTCAGCCATGAAGAGGGCAGCTGTAAGTAATTTTTGGAGCAGATAATAATCAAGGCTACATGCAAAGCGGCGTTCCTCTGACAGGCCTCGCAGCTCCGGCCTGTGCTGGGGGGGATCTGTGATGGCCAAGCAACAGTTGGTTTAGTTTAAACAACCTTGAATTGCCGTAGAAAGCAGGGGTTCGGAGCTCAGGCTCATATATCACTTCATCATGACTGTAGGGACCAAATAGAGACACCTTGTCCACCAACTCCTTTTATTAGGAGTACCGTGATGCTTTATTCAGAAATGACCAGTGACTGGATATGAAACTGTATGTGTATGATTTCATTTAATAATAATAATAATAATAATAATAATAATAATAATAATAATAATAATAATAATAATAATAATAATAATAATAATAATACTTATAAGAGCAACAGTAAAACTGCAATACTTTTTTCACTGTCTTGAATTTGCTTTTTGCTTTTTTTCCAACACTAAACAATAGAACTTTTAATTTGTTGGAAAAACGCAGGAAATTTTTTTTTTTTTTTTTTTTTTTTTGAGATGAAAACAATGGATCATGTGCTGCTCACGTGTAAAAGAAAATAAAACATAGTTGGTCAACATGCACTTATGTATTTAAAGTTGCATTCAGTAATTTTGTGCTAATTCTATATATAATAACGATATTGTTTTTAAAATTAAATACAATATTATCTTCTTGTTTGTTTAACTTCTGTATAGCCCTCGTATCATTTGATGGGGCATGTGACTGCAGTCTCACAGGCTCAGTGTGAGGTAAAGGACAGATCTGGACGGGGCACTGCATTAAATTCCTTCACCATTTAAAAATAAATCTTTTTAACTGCACCAAGTTAACAAAGTGACAGCTTAAAGTTGACAGCTGTAGTGATAAGCAATGGAATATTGTCCAGAGATTTTAAATAATCAATTGTAACAAACATTGAAACAGTGAGTGTTGTCCTGTGTGCTGTGTAAACCGAGAGCTGGAGTGGAGGATTCAGAGGCTGTCTCTCAGGGGACACAGATGAGCCCGACAGGTGTGAGGATTACCCTGCTGTCCCAGCATTCCTCAGCGCTGGCACCACACTGAAATATTCCTGATGGAGATGAAGGCTGCAGTCAGGTGAGACGGCTGAGCTACTGTAAACGCTCCACAGAAGGAGAGTAACATGAGTCTGACCTCGCGGAGACTGATGAAATAACACTGATATAGGTAAAGTAGTAACAAAATACTCGTCTTCAGGAATTTCAGGTGATTTATATATCTTATTTACGAGAACATTTCTGTATTTCACAATTTTGTGTACTTTATAAGCAAAACTCAAACTTTGGGAATTTCACTGCTGTTAAACTCTACTCTTCTATACATTTAAGCATATCAAATATATGATAATTCATTGTATATATATATATATATTTTTTTTTTTTTTACTTGTCAAAAATGATACTTCAAAATGTATATATATATATATATATATATATATAGTTCAATGGTTTAAAGTTTTACTTGCATTTTTTTAGAAATTGTAAAAGAATTAAAGCAAAATATAATATTAATAATAAAATATTGTCCAGTTTTTTTGTAAGATGATTTAAAGGTCACAAAAAAAAAAAAAAAAAAAAAAAAAACACTTCATACAACATTCTATAATCAATACTTTCATCCAAAAAATCACTTTATTTCAAAGTTCATATTCAATATTCATAGAATTTCAATATTTATATTCTATTCTAGATTCTAACACACACACACACCATTGCTAAGGTGTTTCTATGTGGTCACTAAGGGGTTTTGAGTGGTTGCTGGGGTGTAGCTAGTGTAATATACAGGGCAAGGTATGTGGTTGCTACAGAAATACAGATAGTTGTTATGGTTTTCAGGCTGGTTTTCAAATTTTGTTTATTTTTATTTAATTTATTTTTTATTTAGTTTTTCGAGTGAGTGAGTGTTTGGATGTTGGCAGATGGTTCCTGTGGTTCTGCTACCAGAGAGACATGTAGACAGATCTCGTGACATTCATATAATCCAGCGTGGACTACTGGCCTTCAGTGTTTAGTTCACTAGGAGTGTAGTAAGTTGCCATGACCTCTATTAACGTGCTGGATAAAGGGAATTAGGTAGATGTCAGTAAAACGAGAGGAAGAGGAATATAGTGTTCGCTGAGGGCGCCGCGCAGCTGACCCCGTGAAACGCTACGCCGGCCCTCGACTGGAGAAGTGCATGAAGACCAGAGAGAGGCCAGGCTGAACATCAATCACCCAGACCAGCCTCAACAACCAGAGAGAGACAGAGACAGAGACAGAGACAGACGGACCCTGCAATCTGATGCCCAACACTCACAAGAGACCGGCTCTCACAATGCTTCATCAGCATGGACTGTACACCCTCACTGCTGTGCCAGTCACTTTAAATGGCATATATATATATATATATATAATGAGCTAGAGGATTATCAGTTTTATGCATCAGGATGTATCACAACCATCGCAGTTACATTACAAAATAATAATTCAATTACATTACCAGTGCATTTGTGCGCTGTCAAAAATGAATGAATGAATAAATGAATAAAATATGTTCAAAAACTCAAAGCATCTTGGTTTTTTTTTTTTTTTTTTTTACTTTTACTAAGTTTTTTTTTTTTTTTACTGTCTAATTACACTATATATAAGTCTATTGTTTATAATGAATTTTTAAATGACTTCCACAGCCAATCTGATTAAGCTTAAAAACCTAAGTTCAGTTGTTACCTATTTTACAGTGTCAAAATATGGTTTATTAGCAGGATACTACATTTCAATGAATTATCAAATACATATTTTTAACATTAACCTTTTTTTTTCAACTTTGATGCCTTGTTCACAGTCTTTGGGCTGGTAACAAACAAAACTAGTGACACCTGCATGAACTTGGATAATGACAAACAGATGTCAACAGCTGTAATATCATTAACTTATGCTCACAAAACACTGCCTTACTATCATTGATATTAAACTCCAGAACTGATATCAAATATCAGTCAATTAATCAGACACCTTCATTCAAGTATTTGAAGATATATGAACAGGACAAATTGTAAAGTCATGTCTATCCACTGAATTATATCACAAAACATTCAGTATTATATTAACCTTGATATCAGAGCAGGACTGAATGACAACAGCAGCAAACACCAATCTCACAAGGGTTGTGCACAATCACAGAATACACACATAGCTTTATTTGCTTGTTTGTGTGTCGAATACTCCTAAATTAAATTAGGTCTTGGGTCTCACTTTGTGACTGTGTTTGCTGACAGCAGCAGCGTGACCCAAAGTGTGTGAGGATGAGCTCCAATTATAAACCCTAAATCAACATTTGACCTCTAACCCCAGCACTAATCCTGACCCTGACCTTCATCTCAACCCCATCATTCTTCATAAGACAGAAGAACATGACAATGATGCTTCAGAAAACAAAACGCTCATTAAAATGTTGCATAACACAGAGAACAGGAGAAATGTCTGTGATAATTTCACTTATAAACCACACCCAAAATATAACTTATGCACGACTTTTCAAAACTTTGATAGCAGTAAGATTTTTTTTTTTTTAAGGAAATTTGTTTTACTAATAAGGACACATTGAACTGATTAAAAGAGACAGTAAAGACATGTGCTGTATAATCTACATCTATGCATTTAGCAGACGCTTTTATCCAAAGTGACTTACAGTGTATCCACACTATATATATATATATATATATATCTGCACAGTATGTGTGTTCCCTAAGAATTGAACCCACAACCTTTTGCACTGCTAATGCAATGCTCTACCGCTGAGCCACATTTTTTTTTCATGGTTATATTGAGCAGCAAAACTATTTTCAACACTGATGATAATCAGAAATGTTTCTTGAGCAGTAAATCATCATATTATTCTGATTTCTGAAGATCATGTGACTCTGGAGACTGGAGGAATGATGCTGAAAATACAGCGGAGCATCACAGAAATAAATTACACTTTAACACAGATTCAATTGTAATAATAGTTCACAATGTATTAAGCATGCTAGGAAATATTATTCCTTTAGTTACTGAGTGAGACTTGGGTGCATTAATGCAACTAAATGTGCAGATATAATCAGCATACTACACTTTTGTGTTTGTTTTCCTATATATATCTATCTATATATATATATATATATATATATATATATATATATATATATATATATATATATATATATATATATATATATATATATATATATATATTGAATTACTGATTAAATATTAAATAGTTGATTAAGTAATGCATTGTGGATTTGCCATTGTAAAAAAAAAAATAATTTAACAGAACTGAATTTTATTTTTATTTTTTGCATTTAGGGTTAGGGTTAGGGTTAAAAATTGCTTTGTGACAAATAGAGAAATAAATTTGCCTTGTTTTTTTGTTTTTGTTTTTGTTTTTTCTTGTGTGTGTGTTTTTATTTATTTATTTTTTTTCACCCCCAGATTTTCAAATAATTGTATCTCGGCCATTTATTGTCCAAATTACTTGAGCAAAGGAAGACTCATATTCATATAAACTTCATTATGATTTAAAATTGTGATTGATAATATACTCAGTAAACATTTAAAAACATTTTTTTTTTGTTTCTTATTCTGTTGAGACTTTTTTGTTTGTTTGTTTGGCTCTTGTTTCAAGATGGTATGAAGTACAGACAGGTGTGAACTGTGCTGGAGATGACATACTCACTCCAGACCACTAGTGGCACTATTCCAGCCACACTATAGTATTATCAGAGACTTTCTCTGCCTAAACCCTGAGCCATTATCATGCTCTCCACTAGTCAAAATGCTCCCTTGATAGTGTACTGTGAGCCGTGCCAAGTCCTGATGTCATTTTAATAACACCCTGCTGCATGATATCACCCTTATCGACGTCAAGCGCGCTATAAATATTGCATTTTATTTATTCAAATCTCTAATGGGCCCCATTTCCTGTATTGGCTAAACCCTGAGCGCTGCAATAAATATAGAGTAAACATAGACCGGCGCAGCGTTTATATTCTGGACAGACATTTGAAACGCATTATTTTATTGCTTTTTGCTGGTCATTTCTATCTAAAAAATTATTTTGGAAGTAGGTCTAATATCATTAAGAGCAGTCTGTCACAATCACGTCTAGGAACGTCAACACCGACCCTTAATTTCCAATCAAACGTCGACCAGGGCCTGAACTTTTATGACTCGAGTGTGGTAGAGGCCATGTTTATAGCTCTGCAGGCTAACGCTAGCCCTGTGCTGTTTTAAAGGGAGCACCTGTGTCACATAAATCTGTAACAAACTCCCCGACCAGTGTGTTACATTTCTAATAAGCGCCAGAGAGCGGAGGGAAGGGAAGGAGAGCAACGAGAAAAAGAATGGCTACTGTATGGAGCCATAATAAGAGCCAGCTGTGGGTCAGCCATGTTAGGGCCGCTCTAAGTGTGTGTGTGTGTGTGTGTGTGTTTGCAGGGAGATTTGTACCAGGGAAGGAAAGCTGGCAGGCACATCATAAATCCTACTCATTTCGGGTTCACTCACGATGTTCGGCGGAGGGCCTCCACCGCGCTGAGCAAATTGCCTGTGATTAGAGAACAAAAAATAGCCCCTCTTTCCAGTTTGCGCTCTGGTCTGCTTGAGCCACACATGTGCACAAAAACGCCATTGTCTGGCAACGTACAGTCCAGCAGGCCAACAGCACCTGCAGCTGGACACCATATTCTGAGCAATACTACCTGACGCATGTGATTTATAAGCACTTGGATATGAGGATGAGGTAGCCGGCATTTGGGATATTTAAATAGAATTATAGAAATTGTTTCATTCTGCGTCTCTTAACCACTTTAGCACTCTTAAAAACAGAGGTTATTCACTTTAGCCTGAGCAAAAAAAATCCTCTGGTATGATTTTTTGGAGTTAATTATACGTTTAAAAGCTCTAGGTGCATCATTAAAAGAACTCATCTAAAAATGAACATTCTATCATCATGTTGTTCCAAACCTTTCTTTCTTCTGTTGAACACAAAGAGTCATTAACAAGCTGCTTGCAAAATAAAGAGCTGATACATCACTGACAAATGAACGAAGACCTTTGCAAGTTTTGTTTTCTACTGCGGTTTAGGTGAATGTTCACCTCATTCAGTGCTCTTTTTGTTTCCTGCAAATGAACCAGTGCATGAGTGAATTGTCTTAATGAATCAAACTGAATGGTGAACGAAATGCAGGCCTTTCTGCAAACCAGTTTGAGCATTCAGATCAAAAGAGTGATTGATACACAAGTTGATTGCTGAAATATTATCAGGTCTGTACACTGTAAAAAGATATTCTCTATATTTACTCAAAATTGTGCCAACAGATTACAAACAATATTATTAATTAAATTGAACACATTCAAATTATTTAGAATCAACCATGCAAAATGAGTAGAATAACATGAAAAAATTAAGAAAAATTTGACACAAAAATATTGATTTCATTGAAAAAAACAAACAAACAAACAAACAAAAAACACTATGCTAAAGAATACTATGTTATGCATGCCAGGCCAGTAGTTGGCGATCATGAAACACCCTTTGAAAACTTTATATGCATGCACATGACCGCAACCATTTTACAAATGCACATTGTTGTTGCTTACATAGATATGATAAAGGCGTCATGCTCAAAAGGCTGTGTCTTAAGGCCCCCGAAACAGAGCTATTGAAGGCACCTAAAGTTCACAAACAAAATCACTGAAGGAAAAAAGGGTAAATTTTTGGTTACCATTATAGTGGTCAGTGTTTGATTTAGTTGGGCTCTTGACCCGTTTTTGCAAAATGTTAAAATTTTTAACGAATGCAGTAAAATGGACATAATAAAAGCGTTCTGAGAGAAATCTCTGCTAAAGTGACGATGCACCAGGAAATATCTGCCTGTGTCTGTAATAGAGAATCCTGAAGAGTGTGCAATTGCAGAAACTGCTGAAATAGAAGATAACTCGTTCCTGTCTGAGCAAACTCTCTGAACACTACATCACATTTATTGAGCTCCTTAAATCAGACGCCCTGTCCCAGATAAAACTACATGGGCGAGACTGTCCAAAAGCAGTGTGCCATTTCCCAGCTGTGTCTCTTGATCTGTACGATTGAGGCTGTCTCTCAAAGGTCTTACAACATACTGAATTATCACACTGACTGATGACAGTTAACACTGTTGCTTGACCAAACAATGCAATGTCTCCATTTCTAATGTTAGTTAAAGGCAAACTCACCCAAAAATGAAAATTAGCTTTTAATTTACAGCAAAATAGTATAGATTACAGGTAGTAATACCGTAAATAATCTTTAGTAAATAAAGCGTTTTCAGTTTTGGATAAACAGGATCATAATTTACTCACCCTCAAGTTGCTCCAAACCTGTATGACCACAAAAGAAGATATTCTGAAGAATGGTGGTCATTGTCACTAACATTTTCCCAGTCTAAATCAGTAAACCAAAGCCTACAGCTCTCGGCAAGTGTTCCCAATTTCATTTTTATTGTGAGGTGTGGGTTATTTGACAACATAACAAATGTTTTACATGTAAAAATGAAATTCGGCATGTAGCAGTTACACAAGCGGAGGGTATCACTGCTCTCTAATACAATGCATGTGTTACAACTGCAGCGCGGAAATTAGGATTGACATGCTTGTAACTTTGAACAGCTCTTCAGTTCAGAATGAACACATATGACTCGAATAGAGTCTGCAGTAAAGCAGTCAAAACCATGTGTGCCAGTGCTTCCTTTTAAACCTTGTTTCATGAGCTTCATTTTACAGTTAGTCAACAAACCAGAAACACTTTATTTTGATCGTCCACTTTAGACATTCTCTTAACTATAACTCATAATCCTAACTATTGTATTCTGATGGACCCCAAAACACACTGTCCTGACTAGAAGTAACTTGCACGTTCTTGTCAACCTATTCCACTAACCATAAAACAAACAGTCTACAAGTACTCCAATGAGAGTGGACTATTGAAGTAAAGCATAACCCAAAAACCTTTATCTGTAAATCACTGACACAAGGCTGTTTATTATTGGTAATGCCCGACACGGCCCACGTTCACCATAAACACGTGTGCACCTGTTGGTCGCGGGTGTCTCTGAATGCTTCGCAAATGCAAACCAGACCTCGACGGGGGCTCACCAAAACAACGTGTGGTGGGAACCTTACGCTTGTGGCTAAACGGGCGGCGTTCACCTCTGTCAGGCTGGAGGGTCGGGGTTAGGGCGAGGGTGACGGGGTGCGGTGCCAGTGGGGATTCGGGGTGTAGAGAACTTCTCAGCCGGGCAAGAGTTCAACCCCATCACGGCAGGCCAATCTGTTCCAGACAAGCTAAATGACACATTATTGGATCCAGACCTGACATGGGCGCTGTGTATATTACATTACCAGACAGCAAGCCCACTTCAGCTCATTACCTCCGCCCACAGGGAGGAGAGCGCAACAGAAGAAGAAAGAAAGGCTCTCTTTTAGCCTCGTCTTTCTCTCTCTCTGCTGGGAAACTGTCAGATATTCCCGAGGCTGGTCTCTCGCGGAGAGATGTCTCCGAACACCCAAGACGTTCCTTGCCCAGAGGGATTTCTTCATGAAGATATTAGAAACACAAGATGGGATTCCTGTCCTCCTCTTCCTCATCCCTCCCTCCCTGTGAAGATGAAACGGAGGGGACGGGTTGACCAGGGCAGGGCGTGAGGTTAACTCTTTCACCCTGTCTTCTATTAGGTTAACTCTGTCCCATGGGGACCGCAGAGCGTGTTATCATGACTGGAATGAAATTTAAATTGAGCAAGGCAAAGCAAATAAAGATCTTAATTCGCAAATTAAAACATTCTCGGCTATACAGATAACCAGTTTAACAGTAAGCACTGACTGCCAAACTGTGTAAATGATGAGAGTTATCACATTTGATTTATTTCAATCCGTCTTTATTTCGATAATCTACTTTAGACATTCTACTAGCTAGAAGTTACTACACGTCAATTAATTTGCAGCTACATGTCAGCTAACGAGTATTAATAGACTGATGGGTTAGGGTTAGGAGAGTAGAATGAGTTCACATGCACTGTTTGTGCACAGTAACTTCTTAAAAACTTTGAAGTGTTACCATGTCCAGAGAAAGCAAAAGTTGAAAAATTAGTCCTAAAAAAATGATACAACTTAAGAAGTCAAGTAGCAACAATGTTACTACAGTTGTAATACAATGTTATTACAAAGTGCGCTGCATTTTATATTAAGTGGCCTTAACTACTGTACTTACATTTAAATGCATAATTTGGTACAATGTACTCATTGTGTACATACATGTTTTAGTTTGTACTTTTATTTAAATTAATTACACCTGCAATTTCTTTAATTGCATTTATAATTACGCTGCTGACACATCCCTTACACCTACCCACAGCACCAAACCTGTCCCATATCCCACCGCAATACATTCTGCAATACAATATGAACACAATAAGTACATTGTACATATATATATATTTATGTAAGTTTATAGTAGTTAAGGTTTTCTAATATAAAGTGTGGCCAACATTTCTGTTCCTATTGGTCACACATTTTATAACTCATCCCACACAGTTTATGCAGCTTGACACGTTTCTGTAAACTGTGTGGGAATGGTGTGCTGTTTTTCTAAGCAATCAGTTTTCACCTAACCTGTAATGTAATAATCATAATTATGAAGAAGTAACCACCCTAGCAACCACATAGCAACACACTAAAAACTAGTAATATTTTAGCATCTTAAGAAAATATTGTTTATCTGCAATTTTGACTGACAATTAGAAGTTTTTGCTTTTGTAATGATGCTTAAGAGCACCGAATTAGCTGGATCTTTTCCTCACAATAGTATGGGTTCTGAAGATTTGGATTACAGAGCACAAATAAAATAGATTTTAAAATAGTTTTGAGTGTATTTTATGGTTCCATTGTCAGTCACAGCATGACGCAGCATAGCACTGATATAACAACGAATAGAATCAACATATTAGTGTTGCAAACATTCAACAATAAGAACTCACAAACATGTGTATGTCTTTAAAGTTGCTAATAAGGAACTCATTAACATTTTAGATGCTGGATTACAGAACACAAATAAAGCTGATGATTTTGTGATTTTATGCTGCAGTTTTGGTGAGAAAATGCTTTTTTTGTGTGTCTGATGGCAAACAAAATAAATATTACATGACAAATAATCATTCAACAATTACAAAAATATAAATTTTAAGGTTTTAAAGTGTAGTCTGAAATAAGCTGACAGTCACACAAAATAAAATATTGTATATTCATAATAAGTAAATGAGCAAAGTGTGTTTAATAAATGTAGCTGAAAACAATGTCATTGATATTACAAAAATCTATGACAAAAATAATAATGCTGCAATTGCAATACTCACAAATAAGTATCCATACAAGATTCATACCAAAAATAAAAATAAAAAAATAATAATATATGAACATACTGTGTATATATATATACATATATATATATATATATATATATATATATATATATATATATATATATATATATATATATATATATATATATATATATATATAAGAAAAATATGTTATGTTTATATATTGCATGTATTTTTTTTACATAATATCAAATATATGAATGAGTATATAAATGTATAAACGTAAATATGTTCAAAATATATACTCCATGTGTGTGTGTTTATATATACATAACAAATATATAATTTGACAGCACTAATTCACACACATCTGTACGCCTGTCCAAACATAACTAATCTAATATAATATAATATAATATAATATAATATAATATAATATAATATAATATAATATAATATAATATAATATCATATAATATCATATAATATAATATAATATAATATAATATGATTATTTCCATTCAGTCGACTCAACAGACTCACATACGCTTACAGTCACAGACAGTACCGTCGTTCCTCTGGGTATCTTTATTTCACAGTTGTTTTGGAAGGACACAGGTATCCACCTCACATTCTTCAGGTCCTGTGTCGCGGCATGTAGTGCATCATGAGCGTGACGCCGCTCCTGCAGTTGCACCATCCTTGTGGTGTCAGGATGGAGATTACCCCGTCTGATTTACTGCCTCATAATCTCATTCCTCAGCTCTTCAACAGGGCCATGTGCTGCGGTCCGGTCTCATGTAGCCACTCGCTTGTGACCTTTTTACGCTGCCCACCTTCTCACCTGCCAAAGGGCAAGGCTGAAGAATAGCTGGGGTCACAAATAAAGGCCTGCCAAACATACGAGAGGACAGACATGTGGTGGCATCATGTTCACAGTAGTCACTGAGTGAATATGACACGACCTGATGAGACAAATGAAACAATAACAGCTGTGTGCCACGGCTCACTGACGGTAACAGTAGAGAGCTACTGCGTCACATCCACGACAGACACACTTATTCTCTTGCCATAAATAATATTTGGCCACATATTCACCTTTTAGTGCTTAAATTGTATTTATTTCTTTATTTAGCTATTTATCAGTAATGGCAAATAAATGACACACTTCACCATTAAAGCAAGAACACAATAAAACAGAGGCATTTGACTTTAGTATCATTTACCTGACTGTTGTGTCTGATCAATCTGTTTGCGGTTCTACATTGAAAATAAAATATTTGAAAAGTATACATTTTGACACTTTTTTTAACGTATATGTATATGTATATATATATATATATATATATATACACACACACACACACAATTACATCATCTACAGTCTATCTTATTTTTGTAAAAAGATGTATAATTTAAATTATATTAAAAGGTTCACACTTATAATAAAATAACTTTCTCTCTCTCTCTCTCTCTCTCTCTCTTTCTCAGTTGTCACAATGCATTGCCCAAGCTTAATGTTTACATTGCATCTAAAACAGATTCTGTGAACAATTTAAAATTGTGTGTGTGTGTGTGTGTGTGTGTGTGTGTGCGTCTGTGTGTGTGTGTGTGTGTGTGTGTGTGTGTGTGTGAGAGAGTGTGAGAGTGTTGGTGCATCACTGATTTGTTGACTCCTCCCTCTTTTTGTGACAGGCATCAATGTATCGTGCTGCTAGTAAGATACAAGCTTGTTTCTTACCGAATATTTACTGAAGTTGTATTTTCTTGTTTAACATTTTGTCAGGGCAAATTAATTCAAATTTGGGATAAAATGTCTTTCTAATGTCTTGATAGTTAGTTTCTCTCTCTCTCTCTGTCTCTCTCCTGCCAGCAGCATGTAGGAGGATCTCTTTAAGCGAGTTCGCTTCACCTCCTCACCCTCGGGTAGACAGCCAGCTGGAGAACTGCACCAATGCAACAATTTAGCCACCCCTTTTTTCAGCACCAGATTATTATCCTTCAGGATAGACAGTTAACTGAGATGTGGGGTCACTGTGTGATCATTAACACACCCATGAGTACACACACACACACACACACACACACACACACTTACTTTGTCCAAAACACTCCACACACAAGTGTTTACCATGAGACCCTAAAGAGTTACATTACATTACACTTATTCATTTAGCTGATGCTTTTTTCCAAAGCAACTTACAATTACTATATATGTGTCAGAGGTCGCACGCCTCTGGAGAAACTAAGGGGTTAAGTGTCTTGCTCAGGGACACATTGGTGTTGAAATTACGTAATCAATAATATGAAATTACCTATTTTATTATTATTATTATTATTATTATTATTATTATTATTATTATTATTATTATTATTATTATTATTATTATTCAATATTAATGCATGCAAATAAACATGCCATAAAGAGATTCCCATCTAAATCTTAATGCAGTCAATAAAACATCAAGCCATTCATTTTTTTTTTTTTTTTTTTTTTTTTTTTTTTTAAGTCTTTGTGAATTGTCTGCGGGACTCCAAACAGAAGAAACAGAGCAACTTTGTGTTCTTTAATTTTGCTGATGTAATTCAGATTTTGTGTAGATTTTGAATCTGAAATAAATCGTGCTCACTGACTTTGGACAAGGAAAGCTGGTCAACAGAAAAGATTGATTTCACGTTGATCACTTCAAACAAAAGAAATAAAATGCAACATTTGAGCACATTCTGCATGTGTTTGTTACCACATCTGTGTGTATTTACGTGTGTGTGTGTGTGTGTGTGTGTGTGTGTGTGTGTGTGAGGCAGAGGGCAGCTCCAGCGCACGGTTCCGGACCATTAACAGTGATTAATAGGTTTACATGCTTTCCCATGATCTCCTCTGACTTGTGGAATGAAGCGCTCACCTATGAGCCAGAGGAGAGACTGACCACTGCCTCTCCGTAAATCAGACATTACTCCCAAAATAAAGGTGCTCGTGATGAACACCATGATCAGTGTTTGCCCATTTATAAAGCAGCAAACACACTGCAAAATGCACTTGGTAACCCTTTAGTTTAAGGTCCAATTTTCACTATTAACTAGCGGCTTATTATGCATATTACTGACATACTGGGTGTTTATTAACACTTATAAAGCATATATTAATGTCTTATTCTGCATGATCACATTTCAAATCCTTTAATTAACAACTACCTTTCTAACTAATAAGCAGCAGATTAGGAGTTTATTTGATACCTTTAGGGTTTGCTACTTTTTAAAATAAATAAATAAATAAATAAATAAATGTTAGTTATTTGTATTAACAATGATATATTGCAAAATTGTAAAAACTGATTTAATGGATCTACCTATTATTTTAAATTTAAATGAATCAATATAATTTAATAATTTCGGAAATACATTATTGACTTAATATCTGTGCTGTTGTTGTTAGCAATAAAATTTTAATTCTATTTAACACTTTCAAGTGTCCATAGTTTTAAAGTTAATAAATTTTAAAGTTAGTTTTAAGGTTAATCTAAATATTGTCATCATAAAAAATATTTATTTAACTTCTAAACACTTAATTATTAAATATAAACATGAACAATTACATAATACAAAATATTATATTGGAATTCATAAACATATAATGTATGGAAAATCAAATTAAAAATTAAAATTATATATAATTCTCAAAATTTTTAAATAATGTTTTCCAAAAAAAAAACAAAAAAAAACAAAAAAAAATCAATAAATTGCCAAATTTTATGTCTAATAATAATAATAATAATAATAATAATAATAATAATAGTAAAATGCTATATTATTATTATTATTATTATTATTATTATTATTATTATTATTAATGACACTACGAAGTTGTATTTGTCATCATTAAATATTCAGTGTTTTGTTGTCTAAACCGAGTGCCATTTCGCTTGACGTACAGCACTCGTTCAGTGTGAAAGACTGCATGCGTGTTTTCTCTGCAAACACCTCCTGAACAAGCCTTGTACCCCGCACCGAAACGAGACGACGGACCCACCTCAGATATTTCTTTATAAATGCTCCTCTAATCTGCCGGAGATCACAATACTTCAGCGTATTTACACTCGCAGCAGCACACAGTCTGCTCTCTCCTGCACAAATATACAGCGCTTCGATGAAGAACTGATGCACTTCAGAAAGAGCGGGGTGTTTTATTCTCTCATATGCTCTCTAATCCTCCAGTATAAGAACCATCTGTGTAAATGTGGCTCTGGTGGGACGGGACAGTCACGGTGAGTGAGGAGCGCTGATATTACTGGGGTGACAAAATAATTCACTTCAATAGCATTTGCCATCTGATTCATTTCATATCAGAAATATTTATTTCTCATATAAATATTTGAATGCAAAACATGTTATTATGTCAGTGGTCATGTTCAAAATATGGTCTCGATCAGCACTGCAACGTTGTGTTGTCAAGACAAATATGATTCTTAACAATTCATGGCACATTTACCTTTTAGTAAATCCAGATCGTGACACATGAATCCAGTGATACGGAGCGTTTCTGCTGGCGTCAGGACAATCCACACGCATTACAGAGGATCCGCTTACTAAACAAGTAATCATGAGACAAAGGTAAATAAATGAAAGGGTTATTAAGTGTCACGGGGGATTTTTCTTTCACTGTGGCTCGTCTGAAGGCTGACGGACCCTCGAAGCGTCTGTCCACACTCAGGCCTCACATGAAGACTCAAACACGTGTTGAACCCTTGTTCCGCTTTTGTTGAAATTTGATGTTCCCACATAATACGCATATAAATATGCACAAAGCTTCGGAGGTTTCTTAATTTCCTGTGTGGGCCACACACAACTGTAGAGGTTCCTGGGCTTCGAGCGATATTACTAAACCTGAGAAACTGTAATCGGCAGTAATATGGCTTTCTTTTTCTTCTTCTGTGCACATTCCTCTAACAGAGCTACATTCTCTTGTGTTCTTATGCTGTACTGAATTAATGGGGTGAACTGTTTTCTTTGTCAGTGGCTATTTTTGGAAACGCTTACTAACATACTCTCTCTGCAGTATTTTCTGAAATGTACAGTAGAGCAAGAACACACTGAACAGAAGACTGAACACCAGTCACCAGGTCAGTTTTTTTTGTGTGTGTGTTTTTTTTTGTTGCAAAATTAGCGCATGAATGTTGCAGACAACTAATGTAAATGTAAAAAGCATTGCATTGATATATTTATGTATTATTACTGTATCTGTGGTTCATTTTGTAGCATTTAAATAAATTCTCACTCAAACACCAGCAAATGAGTGGTGCACATTGTGTGTAATCAGTGTGGTGCAAAACATGAAGTTACTTCTATTAATGTAAAAAAATAAAAAAAACCTGCTGACACTATCAAATCCAGCCCCTCCAATATAACCACCTTACCCTAAAAATCCCTTTTGGAAGACTGTAAAACGAAGCAGTTTGCATTCAGCAAAAATACTATGGAGTGTTACTTGGTATTTCTTTAAAAAACTAACTGTGTTATGTATCTGCAGTTTCTGATTTTATTATTATTATTTATTTATTTTTTAATTATTATTTTTACTCCCCAATTTATTCATGGATAAAATCAGGTTCCATTCTTGGTGAAAATCCTGATTCACAGAAATATGTCACATTAAGAAGATTTAATGGGATTTATTTACACTTTACATTGTTTATTGAATGTTTCGCATCACTTTCGAAGTGAAATGTCCAGTGAGTGGCACTCAAACCAAGTTCGGTTTTATCTGAAACAGATGAATATGAATCTGGTAACGTTTTGTTGCACTAGTTTGTTGTATACTGTATATCACTGCAGGTCAGAAATGAATGTCTGGTGAGTGATACAGAATATAATCTTTCTAACGTTTGAAATTAAAGTATTTGAAATTTTGAAAGCAAAAAGTTACGTAAAAATGAATTAAACCAAAGTAACCATGCCATTATAGCTGGCTTCTTCAAGTCTTAAAGAACGCTGCAAAAAAATAAATAAAATAAATATTATTGATAGTCTACTCCTGTAATTATAATTTGTGTGAAAAGGAATGAAAGTTGTAGGTGTTTTACTGCAAGTATGGATGATTTCAGCTTGAAACCGCAGTAAATTGTATGTACAGGAATGTTTTGTTGTTGTTGTTTTTTCATCACCTATTTTATGATGTGTTGATTTCATATGACAAAAAAAGGACAAAAAAACAAAAACAAAAAACAAACATGAATGTCCAGGCCTTGCCTTTCCCCTGAAAACATCCAGCACTGGGGTTGAAGCAGATCGTATGAAAATGTACATATATATATATATATATATATATATATATATATATATATATGTGTGTGTGTGTGTGTGTGTGTGTGTGTGTGAGTGTGTGTACTGTATATACGGATATTGCCTGATTTGCAGTGAGTAGTTAGACCCTCTCAAACTCCAAAGTGCATTGAATACTTTCATTCCCCTTCTGAAGCAGTGTTCATGTCTTGTAGTTCTTATAAATGCAGCCAGTGTTCTTCAAATGAAATGGCATCAGCGGGTTAATTAGTCTGGAGGGAAGCAAACACAGGTGTGGATGCCTGACTGCGTCCTGTGGCACCTCCAGAAAAAGACCCGGTCTGTTCCTCCCAGCACACCCGAGGGGGAAGCGCAAGCCACGGACAGACTTTGAAGTCCAAGAGCCGCCTGAGATATGGAGGCTTCAGCCTGGAAACAAGCCCTGTTTTGTGGGGTGAAAATGTAACGTCCCACATCAAGCGATCTCAACTGTGAGATCAGAGGCCACTGGGTTTCAAACCATTTATGCACCATTCAGGGAGGTGGGCTGAAAGAAAGCAGTTATTTCCCAACTTCCCGAAGTTGTGTTAGTAGAAATGAGCACCTTAGGTCATGCAGATATTTTTGAATAAGCTAAATTATGTTTCCTCTTATATAATATGCATTCATAGTCTGGTCCCATCCCTGAAACCGCACACTTCCACCCAGCTGTGTACTCAGCGTACTGTACCCTCCTTGTTCATAATACAACTGCAGAGGGAGCACTAAAGGGTACGGGGTCAAAGCATTAAAACTACATTAAGAATCCAAGTGTGACCCAGGAGAGCTTTACATAGCAGCTCAGGATCTGGAAGGTTAAGAACCAGCGGTACGTTCTTCTCGTGGACAATAAGTGCACTGTTTTTGGGCTGTGGAGCTCTGCTGTGGGTACGGGACAGATCAGGTGGCCGTAACTCTGCAGTGCTTCCATGTTCCTTCCATCTGTTTTTTTTCCATCTCAGCACGTTCTTCAGCTTCTTCTACCTCTGGCCATTTAGGGAACAGGTTTAGGGTGTTAGGCCGTGGCTTCTTTTTCTAGTCTAAGATGTGATTGACTGCCTTGTGTCTGAGAGAACAAAAATATTTTAATCTTGTTTTTTTTTTCCTGTTCTGTTTTTTCTTGATGCGGTTTCAAGTTTTCCTTTCTGTTTGGAGTGTTACAAGCTGTTCGTGAATAGATAAGATCCCTGAAGTTGCACAGTCTCAAACCCAAAGAGATATTGTTTATAAGAGTTCAGACTTGTCCAAACCATAAAACAGCTCATTCAAACACACCCCACATGTCTATGTCACGATGTGGGAATATTTGCATGACACACCCAAATGTTCACGCAAAGAGAGAAGCTGTTACTTTGATTCTCGCTGAAGTATTGTTACCGCCATGTCCAATCTCAGATGCAGACATGGTTTTATGTTTGCACACTGCAATGTATAAAAATATAGTATATGTTATTAGAATCAGTAATTATGTTTCCACTGGATGTAATAAATGCCTCGTTTATAATGGGTTTTATTGGTTTTGTCTTGTCGTGACGGGAGAGACCCCATCAAAGTATGTTAAGGGGCAGAACATTTCCATCACACATTTGAGGCATTCAGCCAATCACAACAGACTGGATAGCTGGCCAATCAGAGGACAGCTCGCTTTTCAGACCGATGAGCTTAGTAAAAACCAACGCTTTTCAGAAGGTGGGGCATAGAGGAGAAACAAGTGTACAGTATGTGGATAATAATGTGTTTTTTGAACCTTAAACCACATAAACACATTTAATTACACTAAATACACAAAATAACATTCTTTTTTTTTTTAGCAATGTCATATATGACCCCTTTAAGGATTAATTTTGCAATGTTCTATTTTTAATTAATTATACTATATTTACATGCCAAGATTGTCTTTCTGATAACAGAAAGAAGTAGTGCATTTATATAAATAAATATTTGTTGTTGGAACCATAGTGCAGTGATTATATATATATTATATATATTCTACCCAACAATTTCCTGTTCCCTTTCTGCTGTCAAGGTCCATAAAAAAAAGTTAAGCAATATAAAAATAAAAATAAAAATGCAAAGCATCTAATAATGATCTAGCATATAATAGAAATGGGTTATATATGTTTGTGAAGATGCTTGTTCATTTAATGCAACCTTTACAGTGGTTTATCGAGGTTGCTGTGCACTGGGAAAACGGTGGTGAAACTGCAGGTCTATTTCACAAACAATGGCAAAGAAATGCCAAGTAACTAAATGAAACATGACATTTTTAGCAGATAAGCATTAAAAATAAAATAAAAAAAAATAAATAAAATAAAAATGTAGTTTTTAACCATTTGTGTATGTTATGAGATTCCTAAAACAAAACCCTTTTACATTGTAACACATGTAGGTGTGCTAAGTAAAACGCTCGACGAAGGAGATAACAAATCAGGAGGAAAAAGGGCACATCCAAACACAAATCCAAATACTCTAACATCAAACATCAAACATTGATAGCAGATAAAGGAATAAATGGAGAACACAGACTTTTAAACACTTAATGGACATAGAAACAGGTGTGGGGTTAACTGAACAAGAAAAGGAACATGACCAAATAAGGAAACTCAGAAAGAACAGAAATCCATAACTGTGACATAGATAAACACAAATATGAATACATTGTTAATACAGGTTCATAAAACATAAGGTAATATATTAACATAAGTTGTTTTTATTGCATTAGAAGAGGCATTAAATAGGTTTAAAGACATAATAGTCATTATTTTTCATTATTTGTAGTCAATTGTATGGTTTCCCGCAACTTTAACAGTGTAAAAGAGTCACACGTCTTTGTAAATAGGTCGATGTGATGAATTTCGTCATGCCAAAGTTCAGCAATTAGCCTTCCATGTAAAGAGGCTCGGGCCCTCCAACGTAAATGTGCTGGATTTATGGATTGGCTCCAGCAGCACGAGTGCTTCAAAGCCAGAGCATCTCGCTGGGAGTTCACAGATCTGAGGAGCTGTAAATCTGAGGAAACAGAGGAGGAGTGATGGGAGAGTCTCTTCATTCCTGATAAGCGCACCTTTGTTTTGCTAACTCAGCTCAAATGTTTTGATCAGTACTTCAGGCAGCTGACTCACACTCACACGACTCGCAGCGGATGTTAATCCATTCCTTTCACCTGCTCAACTCTTGCACCCTGTGAATATTTAGCTGCGCGTCATTGGGGTGTTTAGCTACTGTCTTTGGCTAGTTAAGAAGTTGATCTATTAACGACGGTTTAATCATTGAGCAAATCATAATTTTACTCAGTGTGGTTTGGTAGCTAATCTTGCTGGAATTCTGTGGCTCTATTAAAATAAGTAGTTTATAAAAAATTTTGATAACCTTAAACATCACAACGAGGTCAACCATTGCATTATTACAGTAATATCTGTGGTGCAGTAAGTTATTTCTGGGAAACACTGTTGATATCTTAAAACGTTCCTTTACTTGGAATGAACACATCATTTTTTGCTTGGTCGGAACAGCAGCTTTTCTAGTTTTCTTCTTTTTTCTACTTTGTTTCTGATGGGTGTCTCAAGGTAACGAGGAATTACAGAAGCGTCAGTCCTGATCCAGCCCTTGCAAACACCTGAGAAGAGATGATGCTAACTCGTTATTTACATATAATGTAGACACATGTGAAATACACTGGCTTATTCATAAGTAACTAAAAATATTTCACAACTAAAACAATTACAGTATTTTAGACATGACATCTGATGAACATTAAGGACTAAAGCCAAGCTCTGATTTTTTTCTGCCAAATTGTTCTGATTACAAACCATCAAAACTGTATTAGGAAATATAAAACTGCCTAAAGGAATATCTTACATAATCAGAATAGATCAACAGAAAATTAATCACTCAAGATTCAGAGAGACAAGAGTAAAGACACACACACACACACACACACACACACACACACACACACACAGCTAACCCTGGTGAGTGAGAGCTGCTCTTTGAATGGTTATGAATGTATAATGACTGCCTGTCACTCGCTGTGTATCTGTGTGAAGATGATGAGCAGTGCTTCATGGGAACTGGCAGACGATGCAGGTAAAGGCCGTCCTCTGCTGCTGACTCACTGTAAAATATCAAAAGTTGATCAAAAAATTAAGGTTTAAGGAGTTTTCTCAACTCGTTGTTTTCAGTTTATTCAACTAAAAGTTGAGAAAACTCAAATATCTCCTGAAGCTATCTGTCTTAAACTTTTACGTTTTCTCAACTTTAGATTTTTAACAGTGTGCAAAGATTACTGTAGCTTTTATATTGTTGGTGTTTAAACAGCCAATGCTAAATAAAGAGTCTGATGTCCACGAATTTAATTTAATTTAATTAAAATTTGGCACTGTCACTTTATGCTGTGAAATGAATGAATGAATTAATTAATTAATTAATGAAGAAGTTTCAAACATGATATAACAGTGACACATTCCATTCATTATGAATACATAAAAAATGAAATAAAAATCATTCTCCCTGCAAATGATTAACTAAGACATCTCTTGCCGCTGAGGAAAATGATTAACCCAGCGGTATTCCAGTAAGTGTCCTCTGTCAGGATATTATTACATTCCTGCACTCAGTCGAGCAGAAACGATGGATGGGATGGGTTTTCACTGGACGTCCATGACTGAGCTCTGATCTGGAGAGTAATGTAGGAATGAAGTAGAGAGTGATCTAATAGATAGATTAATAGCAGTGAATATGGTGTACATTAATGGACGAGAATGTCTTTGATTACAATTTTTCCTACAATCTTTATTGATACCCTAAGCCAGAGTGGAATTACCCCACCATAATTGGGGGGTACTGCTCCCTCACTTCTTCTATGACCCTCATGGTCCACTACCATATCAATCCCCAGCGTGATCGCAAAGTGCAACATGTGTGGTGCAACACACATACAAGGTCTAAACATGCGACAAACTGATAATCAGTAGGCAATTATTATACTATATATGAGAGGGTTGGGTCTTACCTCCATAAGACCTCTTTTAGCACCAAAAAAGTGCCTGATGTCTGTGTGCCCTTTCCTTTTCCTCATAGTGTCTCTGTGAATAAAATCAAATCCTAGTTTCATTAAGATAGTATTAGGGTTCTTAGATGAAACTTCAAACTAAAAATATTAAATAATAGAATGTAAAAACAATGCTAACCAATAATAAAAAAAAAATACTAGCATGTACTATTTAGCCTAGGCTACTTGGCTCTTTTTATGTTTTAATTCGTTTTTAAAGTGCGTTTTTTGAAAATGCTTAGTTTTAGTGTTAGTTTTTATTAGTTTTAGTGTTAGTTTTAGTAACATCTCCCATACAGAATTCACACCCTATACCAATACCACTCAAGGCTCAATCCCTTATCGGGTTGACATTAACACACTGACAAAATTATATTCAGAATTTAAAATACTTTTTTACCACTTTTTAATGTGTGTTTGTGTAAAGGTGTTCACGAGATAGAGATACCAACCTTTCGCGGACTTGCTTTCAACGTCGGACAAACACTCGTTCTCATGGAGACGCTATGTGCACGGAGGGGAGTGGCTGTGTGTGTGTGTGTGTTTGTGTGTGTGTGTGCGCGCATATGAGAGATGCATGAGTGATAGAGAGATGATGGGAGAGCAGGGAAAGGAAATGCAGCTGAACGAATACGCTGCATATTTTATATAGCGTCAAAAAATGAAAGACCTTGACAAAGATGAAAACTACCGACATTTACTCTATAATTGTATTTTATTTAAGTTAGTTTTGCCAAACACACATTACAGTTTTAGTTAGTTATCTTTTTTTTTTTTCTTTTTTTTTTTAATAATATATGCCTCGTTCTTATTTTTATTTCAGTTAACGACTATGTTTTTTTCCCACCTGACTTTAGTTTTTTCGTTCGTTTTCATTAACGATTATAACCTTGGACCCTTGGAAAAAAAAGACCTTGGTATAGTACCCCCAGTACCCCCTGTAATTCGAACTATGCCCAAAGCATGTTTCTTTACAACCATAATCTATTAACCCATGAACGACTGGGAATATAACCTGAAGAGCTCAGCAGCAAGTGCCGTTAGAAGATACTCAGAGATGTTCTTCACAGAAAGAAGGCCGTTTTAAGAGCTGTCTGACATCAAACACAGAGGATGTCCTGTTCCTACCATTGTATTCTCTGCTTATTCATGAATAACACAAAAAACAGACAGTCAAAGCTTATGAAAAGCCTTCAATCACATCTTCAATCTTAATACTCGATCAGGACTGTGCGACTGAACGTCTGTTAACGAGTGACATGATGAGAGTATTGTAGATGTCCAGCATCTTTAAGTCGTTAGGAGCGGAATCAGGCCGAGAGGATCAGGGAATGAGCCGAATGCAGATTGCAGGAGCTGAAATTGGGCATTTTACACTCTGGCAGTCGCCCAGCAGAGTAAATCACGGCCCGTCTGGAGGGGCAAAATAACTGAAGGAGTGGGCCACGTGAAATACTCACTTCCCTGGGAACCGTCTTTGCCCTGGCAGCTGGAAACGAGCCGGGAACGTTGAGACGACAGGGTCGATGTATGTCAGCCGATGACGTCCACTTCTCTTTATCAGTTCCCACAGACGCTCTGCACCAAAATATTGATGTATGCCTGAGGCTATTTTGCCATATACTGAATTAGTAAATGTAAAATGCATTTCAAAATATATTTTTACTGTGATAAGTTATACAACTCCAGATCATTCTTTAACAACGTCTACCCAATCTGACCGACAGCTTGGTTTAGGTATTCTAGTTGATTAAATTCAATTTGATCGAATTGACTTTAAATAAAATGTAATTTATCAATGTCGCCACATATAGAACATTTTAAACGGTTAATGTAAGTGAAAATTTAGTATTTCAGAAAGTGCAGCATTTATTGCAGTGTTCATATAGGTGATGTGAAATATGACTTACTTTCTGGTTCTGAAACAGGTATTGTGTACATTTAACAAGAAACCTTTTTATGTTTTTCCTTTTTAACTGAAAAAGCTTAGTGTTTTAGGAGAAAATTACATCCAGCGGCCCTTTAGCTACGTTATACTGTACTCTGTCACAGATTACTGAGGGGATAAATGTTAGAAAATGTTGGTTTACAAAAAAATACAAATAAAAAAATATAAAAAAATGCACTGAAACAACAAAGGAAACCAAGCATAACTCACTGAGCAAATAAGGTTCAAATGAGTCAGACCATAAATGTACTAGTTTTTTAATCACAAAGTCTGTTTCCAAAATCCAAAATAATTTGCATATACAGAATAATATGTGCAGTTATAACATATAATGTAAATATCATTATGACCCAAAGGCAAATGAAGGGCATGCTTTAGAAATCCATCAAGTCCATGATGCCTATAAAAGACTAATCCAATTACTAAGACAAAGCATAATTCAACAACTGACTATGCATTAATTCATGAACACTTGATGACTGAAATTAATTTATCAGATTAAATTTTTTACTCCCGCAGAAAGCGACACTCTTGACTTTATCATCACACTGTGTTCTTACAGTTATTAAATGAAGATGATCACTGCTTTACCAAGTCAAACAGTATTGTTAGTTTGCCTTTAGATATTTGTATCGCCTGCCATTTAATAACTACTCTAAACTATGTTTTTTATTTAAAGTATGTAATCTATGGGTTTTCAAGGAATGATCTATTTTTATTTATTTATTCATTTATTACTGAGAACAAAATAATGACAACAAGTGTTAAGTTAGTGAGTGTGGAGAAACAACTTTGAAACTGGCTATGGGTTTAATGACTATCTTTTGAGAATGCACGTATAATATTTCCCTGTACATCTGCCAATTGATGCTGTTCAGAAGTGTGTGTTAGTGAGGATCTGCTTTGAATTTGCATCTTTTCTTGACTTTTCTTTTGTTTTTAGACTCCCAGTGCTTCATCCCAGTGTTATTTATAGCCTGTCTGTCTGTTAGTTGGTGAGGAGAGCTGAGAGTGTCGTGTGGGGCTCTGAGCTGATGAAATGAAATCCTCCGGCCGCTGGAACGAATCGATCGGAGCGGGTCTCTGTGAGAGACGTCTGCCAGCGTCCTTCACCTTCACTGGAGCCACGGGGCTCAATCTGAGCATGACGTCCTCTGTTTCAGTGTCATGACTGTACATCAGATAATAGAATATCTAAACTGTTTTTTAACTGTAAAAAAAATGGCAGTAGTTTCCAGAGTTTTACTGTAAAACATTTTAGGTTGTACTGAAGTTTACCTTTAAAAAACTTAAAATATAAACTTAAATATAATGTCAACATACCAATCTACTGAGGTACTGAAATCTGCTTTGTACCTTGCAATACACTGATAATCACCAAAAGAAGGAGGTGATGAGAAAGTCGCATGATGACCCAAAGGCCATCACATGCAGCTTTTAAATAATAACACATATACAGCAGAAGGTGCACAGAGTCATTCACTCAGAGTCAAACACTAATCACCATCATGGTGACACACATGAAACTTAAATAATGCAATAAACATTAATATCACAACATTAGATGTAACATACAACCCTAATGTACACAACTGATTGATTCAGCAATATTAAATACTATTTTTAGGTTAAACTTTATTTTGCATTGTCCTTATTACACACTTACACGGCTAAGGCTAGGATTAAGTTGTAGTGTAAAGTCATTGCATGCAATTACTGTTTTTTATTATAGTAAGTACATGTAACATATGTAACAAGGAGACAGGAAAATAAGAGCTGCCTATTTTTGTACCTCAGAGGTTACCAACAAATATAGTTTTTCCTAAAGATAATCTACGTACAAACATACCTGTGTGAATATTAATTTCTGTCTTTTTTATTATTGATGCTATGATTATTAGCCTAAGGTTTTCTCTGCCGCATTTGTAGCATTGCTATATTTATAGATTAGATCAAAGTTCCTGCAGTGCATTGATGTCACACATGGCTCATCATGAACTGTTTGATATCGCTCATACTCTGTGTTGTGAGTCTGATGGTTCAGTCACGTCTCAGTCTCTTGCGTCCCAGCTGCTGCTGTGATCTCACACTAACCCTGTTGTTTATATCGGGACACAATTAAGTTGGGGCCAAGCTGAGAGTCCCAGAGAGAGCATCAGGAGTGTAGGGCAGAGACTCAGGTTTCAGCAGCTCCTCTCGCTCTCCTCTGCACATTACTGAGCTTATTAAACACCCAGACGCAATGAAACAACTGTATGACTTTATTTTTCCTAAAGAATATTTACAGTAGCAAATAGGCAAACATTTGCTATAATAAAAAATAAAATAAAATAGGTAAGTAGGAGGATAGGGAACTACTCATTTACAATTGATAAAAAAACATAATAATAATCAACAAAAAAAAAAAAAAAAACAAGCAAGAAATGTGTTGAGCTACATCTATGACAGACTTTTTTTCAAACATCCACAAGTCGACATATGAACACCCATCCAGAGGACGGACAGGAAGCCACTCCTGCACTTCCTGCGACACTGCCTTTGAGGGAGGCTTTCCTTCATCTCTCTCTCTCTCTCTCTCTCTCTCTCTCTCCCTCTCTCTGTGTGTGTTGTGGAGCCAGCGCTGAGTTCATGCTCTCCACATGTGTGGTCCAGCGGCCCGGGGGAGCTATCCCACAATCCCTGGCACACGTGTGTGGGACTCACCGAACATCAGCTCATCTCCATCACAACAGAATCACACAGCCTGCTATTAGACAGCACCAAAACCACCTTATACCTTAACGCACGCATAAAGTAAAATAAAGCAGAAGCCAAAAACATCTTTTATGTTACATAGATGTATATACTGTATGCCCTACAGTATTTACATATTTGCAAATTGAATTAAAAAAAAGTCCAAAGTATGTCCTCATTTAGATAAGTAACTTGTGTGTGTGTGTGTGTGTGTGTGTTCAGCAGCAGGTGTGGGCATCTGCAGGGGTCCTGAGAGCACAGGATAGGGTGAAGGGGCAAATTAGAAACAAGTCTGTAATAATTTAAGACATGTTGACTTGTCTTTCATCTAATATCACCATGGCAACAGATCAAAGAACCAGGATTTTTCCACTGGAGTTTAGATTCCGATAAAATTTACATTCAACTTTTATTTATTTTATTTGCATATAAACTGAGTGATTTTTATAAGTGAATCATCATAGATGTAATGTGCATATTAATGTTGACATTTAATGTAAATTTTGTCAGTCACTTAAAATAAAAATAAAATAAAATAAAATAAAATAAAATACAATAAAATAATAATAAATATTTAAAACACAATTTTAAAGTTCATGTTGTCTAACACAGTTAATTTTTTTAGTTAATACAAATTAACACTAAAATTATAATTATTTATATTAAGGTGTCTTGAGTACTGAGTAATATTAATTAACTACATGTACTAACTATAAGGTTATGATTAGGAGTAGGGTTTGTCTTAGGGTAACTTGAATGTAATTATGCATAATTGACTGTTATTATAATGGTTAGTACATGTAATGTGTTACAAGATCACCTTAAAATAAAGTGTTATCTAGTAATTAGTGTCTGTTCAACTTTAATAATGAACTCATATTCACATTTTTTATTTGCAACTATCTTACAATTGGCAAAGTTTAGAAGGTAAATAAGGGTACATTTCTCCAGTGGTTTTCTATAAAAACATAATAAATGCATTGTAAAGGTTTACTGAGGAAATGTTGAAATTTCTGTGAAAATAAATGAAAAAAGGTAAAGTTTCTCAGGTTGGTTATAAGCCCCCAAAAATGCTCATGTTGTCTGAGATGGTGTACAGCCGACCTCCTTCATCTTCTCATTACTGAATCCTCATCCAGCGCTAATGGTTTCAGAAACGCTGACCTGAGAGGAGGCCTGTCCTTCCACAACAAACACGTTTCATGATCCAGAACAGAAACAAGAAACCCAAAGAAAGATCCTGTCGAGACGCAGATTAACTGGAGGACAAACTGAGGAGCGTTAAACGTGAAGCAGAACATTACTGCAGACCTGGGCTTTATTTAATACACAAACGCCTCAGCAATCGAGTGCACAAGCAAAGTGATTCACCTTCAAACTAAATCCTCCTCGATTTACTGATTGACTCTCTTTAAATAGTTTGTAACGAAGTGCTTATGTAGAATGAGCCGGCTCAAGAGGAATGAGTAACAGCATTGATGAAAATGATTAATTGAAACTAAAACGAAAGCCTTGAAATTAATTGCATTTCAAACCAAATAAATAGGAAAATTAATAAACCTTTAACTGATAGAAAATAAAATTGGTTAAAAATATTAAGACAAACTATCATAGCATATCAATGATACTTAACACTTAATCATTACAATTATTATTATTATTATTAATATTATTTGTTTGACAGAAACACAAGCCTTCTTGTCCCGAATACTGTTGTTATGATTCTCAGGTTCTTGGAAATGATTCCGGTGTTTGGGGGGGCTCTGGTCTCTAAACATGAGCAGCAGAGAGAGTGAAATCCTGCAGTCTGGGAGTGAACACAAGCTCTGTGCTAATATCACTGCATCTGAGCTTCAACAGACGAGAGCTGTGTGAAAAGGGAAGCTGGAAACTCTCATTTCCTGTGTGCAGGAGTGACTCCCGCAGTCAGGGCAGGCCAGACAGTATGGCGACCCGCCACAAGCAGCCAGCGCTCCCATGAGCCACCCCTGCCCTCGCTCCTCTCTCTCTACACAAATACCATGCTTCGCTTGTTTTTTTATTTTTTGTTTGGGCAGGTAAGAATGGCAATCTGGCAATCACGTGAAGGTAAACGAATGGTATGGGGTAAACTGTTGGAGTGCACATCAGGGTTAAAGGTGGAGAATGATTGTTATCAAATAGTTAAATATATTGAGACTTTTAACTACTTGAGCTGGGAACAAGTGTTTGTGTGAAACTGACTTTGATGGTTCTTTGCAAATTTATGTCTAACTGTATTTTACTGAAATGTACTGGCTTGTTTTTGTTAAACTCTAATAGTTAGTATAATAACAGGTCGTTTATTTTATCAATGGTGGGTACTGTGTGTTGATCTTATGTTATTATGTCTTTTTTTATTCAAGAAAAATTGTAATTAAAGATTTGTTTAAAGTTTCTCTCTCTCTTTCCTTCAGTGGCCGTATCACACTCGTCCTCCTCTCACTCATCACTTCTCACTCAATAAAGCTCACATTGCAACCTGTGACCCTCACAGCCACCTCTGACACACACACACACACACACACACACACACACACACACAAGATTTGAACCCACAACCCTAGGGTTAGGAGTCAAACTCTCTAACCACTAGGCCACGACTTCCCCATGACACTTTTGTGTAAAGTGTGTTCATCCCATAGGTGTAATGGTTTTTATTCTGTAGAAACTGTATATTCTATGGCCCTTCACCAACCCTACACCTAACCCTAACCCTCACAGGAAACTTTGTGCATTTTTACTTTCTCAAAAAAACTCATTCTGTATGATTCATAAGTGTTTTGAAAAATGGGGACATGGGTGATGTCCTCATAAGTCACCCTCTCCTTGTAATACCTGTGTCATACCCATGACATTATACAGAGTTGTGTCCTGATATGATACAAAAACAAGAACACACACACACACACACACACACACACACACAGATATATAAATTCTGGTTTCCATTTTTGTGTGAGTTCATTCCACAGGTGTAACGGTTTTTCTGCTGTACAAACTGTATTTTCTACTCCTTTCCCCTAACCCTACACCTAAATCTACCCCTTACAGAAAACACACTGTGTTTTTAGTTTTTTCCAAAAAACTTCATTATGTTTCTTTATGAGCTTGTTTCCCCATGGGAAAAAAAAAAAAAAAAAAAAAAAAAAAATAACCCTGGAAAAACAAACCTCGAGGTCAAAATTTACGTGTATTACTAAACTCATGGGGACATTTTGTCCTCAGAATGTAGGGAATACCAGGTACACACACACACACACACACACACACACACACACACACACACACACACACACTTTACACATATTCCTCTTAGGAGTTGATGGAACACATTTTATTTATTACTGTTCATTTATCTGAATAAATTCAATTAACTATTGTTTATCTGTTTTCATTACCAATATTGGAAACTATCTGACTATTAGAACAATACAGACTATACATAATAATAATAATTATTATTATTTTAATTTGTTTTAGTTTCTTAATTTCACAATTTTGATTACCAGTGAACACTAGTGAACTGCAGCTATTTTGGCTAAATAAAAGTTAGCAGCAAATGTACTAAAACAACACTCTTTTTATAAACATGTCATTGTTACAAAGTATTTAAATAATAATAAAAAAAAGTTAGAGCATTTTTAAAACAAAAACATGATTAAAAAAATAAATAAATAAAACAATATAGTAGATCCAGCCTTAAATAAATACATGAACAGTAAAAATTGCTACATATAACTTATTTGTAAGTAAAAAATTATAATAATAATTAAATGACGTCGCCAGAATTCCTTATGACAGTTCACTTTTGATGGTATTTATTTAGTTTATTTTTGTTTTCAGTTATGAATAATACGGTAAGGTTTTACATCTTTTGCATCAGGTTGCATCTAATGTTATTTACATCTTAAGTAATTCAAATTAAAGTGATACTATGATGTTGTTCTGTATTTGTGTATATGGCACTGTGCAAACACTTTATATTAGTATGTACTTAGCATGTAGCTACAGATTAAAATGTAAAATATACAAACTGATTTGTAAACTTTTTTTAATCTTTACTGTATTTTTGCAGTTTTGTTTTTCTGTAAAAACAACAGTTTCATTTGATTTTATTTTTAATAACGTGTGCACACGTGGTCCTATTGTGAGCATGTCTTACCAGCATTGTTGTGTTGACACTGTTCATTCATTTTCTTCATTTTCATATGTTAATAAGTGGGTAGACATGCATATATTTTCTGGAATTTGTGTCTATACGTGTGTAGGTGTGCATATGTGAACCTATGGGCCTGTGTGTGTGTGTGTGCCCCAGCACATCTGGCCTTTATATCAGGGCTTTAATTAATCCTGAGTGAAGGCCAGGCAGTGACAACTAAACTGGGTAGACTCCAGCAGTGGACAGGCCTTGATTTATGACGGTCGAGCCCCAACCAACACTGATTTATTTAAGAAAGAGACAGAGAGAGAGAGCGAGGGCAAGCAGCGAGGGAGGACAGAGTCTCGGAGCGGAACAGAAAGGTACTGTTTGCTAAAGGAGAGAAGAAAAAGAGGGAAAAAGTGAGAGAGGTAGTGCTCTGTGAGATGTGCCCCCCATTCACTGAGGCATCAGACACAGCCAACACACACAGACGGCTTTCCTTTAACACAAGAGCCGCTGGGAAGGAAAGTGTACTGTATATCCTGTTGGTACAAGACATCTATTCTTTACAATGTATCTCAAGGTCCTTCAGCTCTACACATTTTCTCATATTTATTATTCACGAAGTAGGTTTAAAGTGCTCGTAAGGCAGGAAAAGTACAGAGTTCAAGTTTTAGGTAAGGCTGCGTGTAAGTGAAACGTAATTGTATCTTGAAAGGTTTAGCTCTTTCTACACTTAAAGATAAAGTTCACTCAAAAATGGAAATTCTGCCTTCATGTCATCATGTCTGTGTGACTTTCTCTCTTCTGCACAACACACAAGAATGTTGAACAATGTTGGTAAACAAACAGTTTACGTGACCACTGACTTGTCCTTGCTGCCACTGTATATTAATCAACATAGAAATACATTTCATTTAATAATTTGGTACAATGCACGCATTATGTACATACATTGTTTCACATCTTAAAAATATCTTACATCTGCAATGAACTTCTGGAATTACATTTATAAGTACACTGTTGACCCATCCCTTACACCTACCCACAGCACCAAACCTGTCCCTAACCTCACCCATACCCCACCTTAATAACATCAATCGTGTTATGAAATACAATATGAACACCATATGAGCACATTGTGCATTTTTTTTAAATACTACTATTATTTATTTATTTATTTATTTATTTATTTATTTATTTATTCATTTATCTCTTTTAAGGCCACATAATATATTGTGGGACTATGTCTTATTTTATGTTTCACAGAATACAAATAAATAAATAAAAAAGTCATAATGGGTTGCAATGACATGAGGTTGAGCAAATGACAGAATTTTAGCATTTCTTTTTTTTTTTTTTTTACTGTCCCTTCAAGAGTATTTACAGCAGTATAAAACAGCACTGCAAAAATAGAAAGCATGTTTTAAACAAGGGTTTGAAACACTTGTATGCCAGTTAAACTCAAGACCTAAACACAACCATTGGTTGAAACCGGAATTTTTATTTATTTATTTATTTTTTATTTATTTTATTTTTTTTGTTTGTTGTTCTTTCAACAGGACAATGTTTGAAATCATCGTTAATAAAGTAATACACGTTTTGTGACAAAAAAAAAAAAGTGCTTAAAGTTGTTTACATATATTACAATGGAATGAGAAGAAAAATGACATAAATATTCATTCCTTCGCTGAATTTGTGTGTGTGTGTGTGTGTGTGTGGGGTGTAATGGAGCTGTGCTGATGGAAAAGTCTCCCACAGGTCTTATTCCTGGTCTCTCCCAGCACAGAGTGTCGATGGAGGGTCTTCCTTCTCCTCATCTCTCATTTCTTATCTACCGGTCAGATGCAGTTTTCTCCTCTCTCTCCCCCTCACTCACACTCCTGATTTCTCATGGTAACAGACAACACCCCATTCCTTGCTTTACCATCTCATGCCATTGGGGTTTCTTTGGTGAACAAATCAATAGGGAATCTTTGTAAAACACTAAATATGAACTTAAACTGACAACAAAACTACTACTGCCATTATTGACTAAACTTCTAAAATGAAATTTATTTGCTGAAAACCTGCAAGAATAACACCACTTCCTTCAAACAGAGAGGAATCTGGCTCACAAGGCTTCTGATCTAATGGGAATGTGTAACATGGTAGAAATGATGTAATTTTTACAATCTGCAAAGCCTGGAAGATGCTGTGAATGATGTTAGCCATTGTGGGAATGTTCAAAGTTGTCAAAAGCAGTGGAAGCAAGTTTACAACCGTTTATATAACTTAAGCACCAGTTGTGACTGTACAAAATATTAAAAACCTTAAAGTTACACACATTGTGAGGAATTATTACGCATAGGAGTGACTGAGTTCATCTATATGAGCTGTAGGTAGCTGTTGAACTCAGACTAGAAGGTGTCTTTGGGTTCATTTGACCACCAAAATAGGGCTAGATCACAAGCTACCAGATTCCTCCATAAGTCCCAGCTGTTTAAAACTTTTAGTTGCTCACACAGCAGGGCTTCTGCCTGACGAGTACTCCAGGGGGTGTGATGATGGATTATGCTGGCCTGACTGTAGGTCCTGGAGAACACATCTCAGAGCTGCTCCACTAACTCCCAGAGTTCCTGTTTAACTGGGGAAGGACTTGTTTCTCCATCTCAGTGCCTTCAGGAGCACTATGGCCAGGCCAGGCTCAGGCTGCGAGACTTAGGCCACACATGTGGGGAAATGTGGGAAACCTTTCACAATGAAATGTAGAATATTAGCAAAGAGTTATGGGACTAGCACCATCCCTCGGTTTCACAGACAAGGCTTGCATGTCTGGGCTATTTCAACTGAATGAAACTTGCACTGACATATCTTAAAATGTGCCATTGTCTTGTCTCAAGATGCACATGAGTAATGTTTTTTGTTGTTGTTGTTGTTGTTTTTAGGCACATTTTAGCGGAAAGTGAGGAACAAACTGATCTCTGCTTCATTATAGTTTGCACATATTTTTACGTCGCGAACGTTGATCTTCCTTCAAAACAATAAAAGAGTAGCTCAATAACGCGCGACATCACTTTGACACGAAATTAGATCTGGCTTTTGTTCACACAGCACTCGTCCCGGGTTGAATCTGGCAATGTTACTAGGTCCCCGACCCGGTTTCAATGCGGGAATCAATCCCGGGACGTGGTTGCTTTCACACAGAAGGCTACCCGGCAACGTTCCGGCAATATGACGGGTTCGACATGCAGTGTGAAAGGGGCTCTGGAGTGTGTAAAGCAGGGGTGCCTGATCCTGATCCTGGTCCTGGGGGTCTACAGTACCTACCTGCAGAGATTAGTTCCAACCCTGATCAAACACCTGTCTGAAATTATTAAGTGCTTCAGGTCCTAATTAGTTGGTTCAGTTGTGTTTGATCAGGGTTGGAGCTAAACTTCGCAGGAAGGTACTTTAGATATTCAGGAACAGGACTGGGCACCCCTGGTGTAAATCCTCAAATGCTAATTTACAGTCAATCTGGAAACTAAGAGATTTACCTCATCTGGCAGAGTTTCTTTGAATAGGCCAACTTTACAAACGGTTCTTTTGTATTGTATTATTATTAATATTATTATTATTGCCTTGCATAGTTCGTTAATGCTTGGAATAATCCACAATTGCATGTCTGGATTTATCTCTGCTGAATACTAGAGGCAATTTTTTGCTAAATTTAGCTACATCCTCAGTTGTCTCTTATCCTTTGCGGCTTCTTTATTCTGATTCAGCTTCTTGTGAAGTATGGCATGTGGGAAGCAGTCCACTATGTTTTTTTCTACGACTTGGGTGGTTATATGCAGCGCAGTAAGCATCAACCACTTTGCTAATATGTGCCAGTATGTGGTTCATCTGGACACACACAGTAACTTTGGGATTGTATGCCTAAGCTTGGATCTGTGTGCACCAAAAACCGTCCTAACCAGAATAAGATTTCTGCCTTAAAAGCCACATAATCAGGCATCAGGCAGAAATCACAAGGGGCTCCTGGTAAGAACATGGACAAAGATGGGACTTCTTGGGTCGCCAATTTGTCCACGCTATACTCAGGTTGCCTGCATTGACCTTTTGCAAAATTGCATGTATAAAGGTAGTGTGTATAAAGGTTAAAATAGCTCTGAATCCATTGTGGTAGCAAAAATGCAATAACAGCGTTGAATAACAGAACAGAACTGTGAGTTTCCAGTGACTAGAAGAGCACACCCTGTATGGGAGGTCAACCTCAGCACTCTTATCACCTCTCTGAGGTGGCCCCAGAGTGGCTCCATCACTCAGATATCCTCTGAGGACCAGGAGAATGTAGAGAACATAGCAGTCGTTGCTTTTATTGGATCTGATCATTACTAATAGTCTCTGGAATGTCCCCGAATATAAATAGAATGAGAGAAAAAAAATGCACAGAGAAAGTGCAAAAAAAAAAAAAAGAGAGAGAGAGAGAGAGACAGGCCTGCTTTAATCTGGTGCATTAGCTCTGGATCGCTGTGTTTTGATTGGATGCATGTAGCAGTGGGGTGAAGTACTGGGAGAGGCATTGACAGACCGCCCAGAGCGAGCTCAAGACTCCTCGGGGAATGACTGTGGATCAGTTTCAGAAAAGACCTTGTTAGAGGTGTCTGAACAAGGGAAGCAGCTATGGAAATGTGTGTATGAATAACAGGGTTGTGTATGGTCAGAGAGAACGTCTGTTCCCAGGTACAACAAGCAATAATGCTACATCAGTTCAGTTCCCGCATAGACTATATTGCATGTAAGCATCTGTGGACTGGACTAAATGGTGGATAGGATGTTAAATTATGAAGATATTTCCTTTTTCAATTTCAATTGAAGAAGTGCTGACTTAATGCATGCCATTAGTTTTGCTCAACCCTCATCACCACGTTTACTATAATAACCAACTTTTTCATACCTTTTCCTCCTTTTCAGTTTCACAGTTGGTTAAATTGGATTTTGTTCACTTACAGTAAGTTGAAAGGGTTTGCGCTCACCCCGTTCATACATCATACTCGTGTTTATTTGTGCTTGACATTCTTCTGTGCCTGGTGTAAGTCACGGGCTCACATAGCTCATTATCCCACTGCAACTCTAATTCCCCCTAAATGCACTGGAGAATATTCAGAGCTCATTTGTGGTGTAAACACACCTTAACTGATCCAGATTAACTCCTCTTCTCCAGTTACCTTCCTCCCCTGTGCCACACAAAACTCTTGCCATTCTTCAAAAACACAGGGAAAAAAGCCACTCCAACCCCCTTCTCAACTGGTGGCCACATAATTTTTTTTAGTTAATTAGACTTTTAAAATGTAATTATAATATAATGCATTCCATGTTGGAATTACTAAACTTTTTTTTTTCAGCTATTACTGTACAAAAGGACTGGCCTGGTCTGGTGTGCTTCTGGTGGAACCCAAGGCCTTGAGCAATGGAACATGTCCATCATCCTGATTATTAGGTGGAGACCACCGGTGAAATCAGGGCCATTTGGTAGGCTCAATAACATTGAGAAAAAGAGAGGCTGAGGCACAGGAAGTGAGCCTAGACAGGCAACTGCTGAGGGAAGCACTTTTCACAAGGGGCCCCGGCCAGGCCTCGGCTAAAATCCCCTAAAACACAACGACAGGCCCAATTTAGGGCTGACATGGAGAATTGGTGGACTTCCAGCACAGTGCTTAAGAACATGTGGCAGGATCCAAATGACCTTGGTTCAGTTTCCTTTTGTCAAGACTCACATTTAAGAATGGACGATTCCCATCACAGCTGGAGTTTAGCATGTGGTTTTCACCCTAAATGGCTTTCAGTGTGATAATTAAAATTATGAACCTGGAAATGTGTATCCGAATAGATTTCCAGTAAAACTTGGTGAGGGATATGTTAAAAACCCCAGTTGTTAACTATTAGTCTAACACCACCTCCTCATATAACCCAATAAAATAATCATACAGTAACGTGAATGCACAAAAACAAAATCCTCACAAAGAAATGGCTATGTGGATTTAACAAATAAAACAAGGCTTTTGTCAGGAGACAGTTTGAGTTGTCAGCAGAAGTGCACCTCCTCTTAGATCAGACATCCCTGTGCTGTCCATTGAATCTTCCTCAGCCAGCGGGGGCTTTGAGACCTTGTGTGTTTTTACTGCACGACTACATGGGAGGTGCTCACTTTACGACCCCGAGTTTATGGCAACGGTGCTTAAGAGCTGCTCAGGTTTCGCTGGCAATTACCTCTCCATACAAGCTGCCCAGATCCTATCCCCCCTCTACTGCCTGAGAGGACAGGGACCTCCTCTGACTTGGAGGTGAACTAAGATCTCCTCCTTCTCTTGCTCTTTTATCCCTGACGTGCTCTCCTTGAAGCTACGCTGAGCCCTTTGCAGCTGGACTCTTTGTTTATTTACTGGGCTGTGGAGAAATACCATGAAAACCTGGCGTCCCACCTAACCAAATCCTCGGGGCAATGAGTGACGTTCCCCTGGGTCCTGCCCCAGTGCTCTCGGTGAGGTTCGAGAGAGCTCAGACCTCAGCACTGGATGACTCAATGGCCTGAACATGCTTCTCGAGCTGGAGCCCTGAACTAATTTACTTTTCATTTACAATGTAAATATCACCTGCGATCTGCTCACAAGAGTCTACTGGGAGCACACTGTAGTGACTTTCCCCAAGAGAGGGTATTTTGTAAACACCAACGATGGAAAGAACAGCAATAATTAATGTTTTATCAGCTGTGATTTCTAAGTGAACGATCAGGACTTCTATTTCTCATACTTTGTTCTCTAAGTATTGAACTTCACAATGTACTGGAACTTGTCCTGCACTGTTTGTGCATTGAACATGAATTATACCTCAGTTTATAATTCAACGATTACCAGTTCAATGGATAGTACTACCGTTTCATAGTTTAATTATCATTAAAACCATATTAGATTACTGTGATAAATACGATCCAGAATATACAGTAGCAACATTTTAAGTAACCATTTCATGTAAGCACAGCACACAGAGTTGTTTTGTTTTGTGTAAAAACCTGGAAAAGCGGAAAACTGGGAGGTTATAAATAAGTGCTAAGGTATTACAAATGAATATACTTCTGTAGGTTCTGACCGTCCTCAGAAAAGATTCAGTGGCATTTTGTTTTCATCTTTGCACCATGTAATATCTAATATGTTGGTGTTCTTAAGGGCAATACTGCTTTGTCCACAGAAGTTATAGGACAATTCAGGAGTTAACGGCTCAATTCTGCTGTTCCATGAGTGCCACCTACTGTCAGAGAGTGGATTTACAGAGACTTACAGTTACATCCAACCTGTGTGCAGTCTTTGCCTGGCTTAAAAACGGCCCAAGTTGTTTGCCCTGCTGTAAATTTTTTCAGTTTGATGAAAAAACAAGCTTATGTGGTTTTTAAACAATTCGGATAAGGTATCTAGTAATAATTATGGAGCAGTTCAAATACATTTACCGTACTTTTCGGACTATAAGTCACACCCGAGTATAAGTCGCATCAGTCCAAAAATACGTCATGATGAGGAAAAAACATATATGTCGCACTGGACTATAAGTCGCATATATTTAGACCCAAGAACCAAGAGAAAACATTACCATCTACGGCCGCGAGAGGGCACTCAATGCTGCTCAGGGGTAGACTACAGGAGCACTGAGCAGCATAGAGCGCCCTCTAACAGCTGTAGAAGGTAATGTTTTTCTCTTGGTTAATTTATCTTGGTTCATGTCAAATTTTTTTTTTTTATAAATAAGTCGCACCTGACTAAAAGTCGCAGGACCAGCCAAACTATGAAAAAAGGTGTGACTTATAGTCCGGAAAATACGGTAATCATTTATTAATCAATTATCATTTTGATTCAACACTTTTCTTTATTTAAAGTTTGAAATGCGAGGTTTACCATTTTATGAATCTTTTTCAAAGCTTTATTTGAATAGTTTGTACATGTTAAATGTTACATGATGAACTGTTTTCAGTCATGTTGTCATTTAAAATCTGGAATTCATTGGTAATGTTATAGTTTTTATGCAGGCAAAAAGTAATTGTATTAGTTGTTTGTCGAACTTAGTGAAACGCTTTACATGTCAGTGCTTTTTGAACATTTCAAACTTTTTGAACTTTTTGAACATTTCCAGCACATTTATTAACAATACCGTGAAAATACTGATAACTGTGCTAATTTTGGACACTATGATCACGATAAGAAATTTTCATACCGTAACAGTCTTTGCCTCAGTTTTGCGACAAACATACCCCAAACCTGAACAATAATGAGCCAGAATTAGCATGAACGTGAAAAACGAGGAACACTTTGGAATAAGCTTCAACTAGTTCCTTAAAATTGAGCTGAACTCCCATGCATCAAGTGTTTCTCCATCTGTCTGGCTCTCTGTCTTTTCTAAATCAACTTTCCCCTTTATTTAACATAAAATCATAACCCATGTTTCTTTAATAATTTGTTCCTGATAATAAAGTTTTGAACAACAAAGGCAACTCTGTTTTCATATTATATTACATTTCATTCTTTTTTTTCTTTTTTTTTAGGGAAAGCTTGCAGTGGACTGTATTTGTGCAACCCATGGTGCAGATATAAAGTGTAATGAGAGGCAAAGGAAAGATGAAAAGAAATGATGCTTGACAAAGTTTAAGACTCATCCAGCCTTCTTGAAGGTCATCGGTGAAAGAGGCATAGAGTTATATTCACCATGAAACCGGGACCAAAAGAGAGATACCAGATGATCAGTGGCTCTGTTCCAAAATCTAGTGAGCTGCCCGGTTCCTGAAATTAAACTACCAAAAGTGCAGGGTTTTTCAGAATCAGTTGCCAATCACACGCCACACAAACAGCGTATCTCACGAGAGTGACAAATGGTTCGAGTTGAAATTAGTTCTCTAAAAGGCACATTTTAACTGGATGGAACTAATTTATTGATACTTTTAGTATTGTCCAAAAAAAAAGTGTCATTGCTAACTTTGGACTCTAAAGAGATGCTGGACTTATAACTGTCACTAACTTAAGTATGGAAAGCATATACTGTATTGATGAAAATAATACATTTGGATTTATGATGCTAGCGGTCACTAGCGATGATTCATGATGAAGGTACTAAAGTTGTGCAGAGGTGAGAGGAGTTCAGGGCAGCCATATAAGGAGAGTCTCAGTAGGCATTTGAGCAGACACATGGCCCCCTGACCGCCCAGGGAATGGCCCAGCATGCATCACACATTCTGGGATGGCAGTGAGGCAGAACCAGGGTGAGGCATGGGCCAGATGAATGGTAGAGAAAGAAAGAGGATGCAAGGTCTAAAGGTTTCTTCCATCTATCGTGATGCAGAGTAAATCACGATGGCAAACTAGTTTAAAATAACTTGGGTTAGACCACATCAGTCAAACTCCATGATGAACTGAATGATAAAAACACAGTTACTTACAGCGTAACACTCAAAAATGTGGTTTGGTTATTCAGAGTAACAAAGAGCGGTGATTAATCCAAGCCTGATAGGAAGCATAAAATGGTTACACAGCAAGTTAAACATGCATAGCAAATAAACTAGTTATATTCCCAGCTAAAAAGAAATGTTCTCGGAACTTCGACCGACGTTCCGGCAAGTTTTATGAACAAAATACTCATCCAGTACCGTTAATAGGATTTTTACAAGTTTGTTCAGTTTTAATGTTCTCAAAACAAGTTTGTAACTTAATTTGAATGTTAGCAAGACATTATTGGAACATATAACAGCTGAGTTGAAAATGTCTACATAAGGCAAGCTTATTGAGTTGATAGTTGCACCTAATGTTTTCTTGTTGTAGTTCAGGTTTGCTTGTAGACTTGTCTTCTTGTGAATCATTTGCATTAAAAATGGTGATTTGGGCAAATCTTCAGAGGTCATAACGGAGACGTCTTGTCACAGCGGTTGTATTGCTTGAAAGGATCCTGACTGTATCACACATATTTGTCCTAACAGCAGTGGCCTCCTCCTGGCTGTTACGAGCAGGAGCGGTGGTGGGCGTCAGGGGCCTGCTCAGTTCTGGGAACTGAGAGTTGTTTGGAGGGTCTCAACAGCTCCCCACTCCCTCTTGGCAGAACATCACAGAGGAACTCATGCAGCTCAAATATTTCTCCGTCAAATGATCTACAAAAACACATCCCACTGCGCACACAAAGGGAAGTATGTGTTCTTGTGTTTGTGAGAAACAGCAAATTATTTCGGTGTTCTCGCATAAATGTTCAGCCAATGCGGCAATACTCTCAGTATTAACGTCATTGTCAATGCACTCAAAAGACTCTAGACTAGATAGACATTTCAGCATCTGTACAGCAAAGAAATGAGGAGTAAATTGATCTTTATGGATTTCCATAATAGAAAATGCAAGATATATGCAAATATATAATTAAAATGTATGTAATGCACAAGTTGAGACTGAATATACTGTAAATATTCATGATGCTTTATTAATTTTACCACTGATGAAGGCAAACCCCTCTAATACTACACCACATTTGCATTAATTCCTTTACTTTTTCTTGTATACTTTGCAGCTTTTATTGCACCTTTTTAAATAAGCAAAACGAGAGTTTTCAGCTCTCTGCTGCCCCCATCAGCTCTGGAGCACCAGTGGTTATATTACTGCAGGGTGATCAACTAATCTGTGTTTATTAAGTCAAACTGCAACAGCAGATTACAAGATATGGGTAATTATGTGATTTGTTTGTGTTTTTTAAATTGTATATACATTTTATAAACTTAATTAATGTATTCTTTTTTAAACATTCCTTTTTTTTTATGTGAACCACATAAACAGTAATGCCACTCACATAACAAATTAAATTTTAAATTAATTTAGATTTTTTTTTTTATTTCATATATATATTTGCATTTTACCTTTATTTATACAGCACTTTATAAAATACAGATTGTGTCAAAGCAGCTTTACACTTTCAAACAGGAAAATAGTTTGTCAAAAATGCAAGAGGACAATAACAAAAGGCCATTTTTCCAGTTAAAGTCAATTCATTGATGATTTGGTGACGTCATCTTTGAGTGGAGCTCTCTTCCAATTGTGTCTGTGCAATCAGCCTTTTAAAACTTACTATTCATTTTAAACATGCATTCAAAACTAATAAAATAATTTTAGATTAAAAAGGAGTATAGACAAAATACACAGAGGCCAACAAGTTAATTTATAATAAATAGCACCTTGCCATAGCTCAAGGACACTTTACAACTGAGATACAACAATCAACAATTCAAAAAGCAGTACAATAATAATTAAATAATACATAGACATGAGAAGAGCATTACAATAAAACAAAGTGATGATCTGCACACAGAACGAAAGTTAATTTCAATAGTTCAATGGCCTATTAGCCAATTCTGCTAGAAATGTTAGGATGTTTGTATTGCGAGAATCAGAAAGGCCGTCACGTAAGGCTCATGTGTCTCTCTGTGCTCCTCGCAGGAGTCTGACCTCTGGAAACTGCAGCCTGGTCAAACATATCCTCATTTCATGCACAAACAATACAGTAGAGAAGAACAGCATGAGAAAACCCTCATCATATTGCGTACTGGTGGCTGAAGAACCCACAGCCCAAGACACAAAGACTTCTTTATGAGAACACGGTGAAGCCGGTGAGATACAAGTGCAGCGTGCAGCTGAGACAGATTATGCAGCCGCAGGACCTCGAGCAGGTGTTTTGAGCGCTGGGTTTAGGTTAGCGGCTAACTGCCTCAATCTGTGACAGCACTCCCTGCACAGAGACTCACAGGGGGCCATTGTTTTTAGCAGCTAATATTAACATTTTTCTTTTTCTCAGCTTTTCTCTGCGAGGTTCTTCTCAGAGAGAGGGACTGTGAGTGTGCTTCAGGCTTCGTCCAGCGCTCTGGAGGCTTTCAGTCGAGCTGTGTGTTGACATAAAGCAGGGACGATGGATTTAGCCACAAGAAAATTATGTGAAGTCAACCAGGCCAGAGTGGTGGGCATTTTTGTCATTACGGGGTGGGTGGTGAAAATAAAACAGCGAGGGATGTTGAGGGAAAGCAGTCTGGAGAGAAATGAGCACATTTATTTTTAGGGCGCTGCTTAGAGTCAGTCGTCTCACTACATACTAACTGTAACGAGCAACCAAAGCGTATGGATATTGCTTTTATGTTTTACCTACTGTACATGAAAATTGATTCTCATGCATGTGTGACTGTCATTTTTCTTTTTACATTTCTGTTTATCCTCTACATTATAATAACTACAATTCAATAATTATATAAACTGTATTTATTTGAAAAGTATAATAATGGTAAAACGAGTGATACTGTAAAATATTCTAACAATTTTTGTATATGTTAAAATGTGTTTTATTTTTGTTTCTGTAGTCAGCATCATTACTCCAGTCTCCAGCATAATTTTAAAATAATTCAAAAAATTTTGTTTTTAACTTTATACATCAAAGAATCCTAAATATATATATATATATATATATATATATATATATATATATATATATATATATATATAATTAATGTTTTTATTTTCATTTGATTTTTGTATTGAAGCTCGTCAGCCGTCCTCAGCGGGGCTGAGCGTCTCCTTGTGCAGAAGCTGAATCCACATGACTGTAGCTGCTTAACGTCCAGATCTCCATCAGTGGAAGTGTTTTCCACTCCTGTTGCAAGAATACAACACAGAGAGACCAGCGACTGTGTTTTATACATCACCTGTCTGTTTGTGAGGGGCCATTATTTATAAGGATTTGACCTGTTCTGATGTAAATAATACTGGATAATGCACCATGTCACAAAGCTCAAATCATTTCAGACTGGTTTCTTGAACATGAAAATGAGTTCACTTTACTCAGATGGCCTCCACAGTCACCAGATCTCAATCCAGTAGAGAAGCTTCCAAGCTGGTACTAGCAAGGTGAACCTGATAAAGTGGCCAGTGAGTGTATATAAGAAAGTATTAAAAACTGTAGAATCTACATTCGCTATTGTATTTCTAATGTTTTCTATTTTATCAGTGAAGAAATTCATCACAAGTCATTACTATTAAACTGTGATGGGAAAATTTTGATTGAGCTGCGTCTGGTAATTTGTTAACTTAGCCACTGTGCTAAATAAAAACCTTGGATTGTTTTGGTGATTTTCAATGAGTTTGTGTATATGCTCTGCCCTAGCAGTTTTTAGGGTCTGTCTATAGCTGGACATACTGTTTTTCCATGCAATTCTAAAAACTTCTGAGTTAGTTTTTCTCCATTTGCGTTCAAGACTACGAGTTTCTTTCTTGAGAGAGTGAGTATTCCTGTTATACCATGGTACAGTACGTTTTTCTCTAACCTTTTTCAATTTGATCGGGGCAACAGCTTCTAATGTATTAGAGAAAATAGTGCCCATGTTGTCAGTAATTTTGTCATATTCCATGAGATATAATTAAATCTAGTGTATAATTAAAACGATGAGTGGGCCCGGTGACATTTTGCTTTGCAAGTCCTAATGCATCATTTGCATTATCAACGTGAATATTAAAATCTCCCATGATTAGCGCCTTATCAACTGTAACTAGAAGGTCTGAGAGGAAATCTGCAAATTCTTTTAGGAATTCTGTATACGGCCCTGGTGGTCTATACACAGTAGCAGAGCAAGAGATACATTAGATTTCTTTTGCATGTCTGACAGTGTTACATTTAGCAGAAGTATTTCAAAAGAGATAAACCTGTATCCTGTTTTCTGGGTAACATTGCGGGTGGGGGGTTGGGGGGTATGGGTATTGGAGTGGGGGTAAACAGTTTACAGTTTTACTTTTTACAGTTTGTTATTGTTTACCGAATCCGTTTAGTTAAATTTTGCTATTTATTTATTTTTTATGTTATAAAAAATAAATAAAAATACAGTACACTTTAATTAAAAATCCTGTACACTTGTGTATAGTGCTGGGCAATATGAGCAAAAATGCATATCTCTGTATTTATGGGCTGATTTGTGGTATAAGGTAGCCTATATATCTTGGTATTTTGGATTTGGATTAAACTGAATCCAAAAAAATGAAGTGAAGGTAAGGATGTAGGCATATATTATGTGAAATACAGGGTTAAAATAATTATAATTACATTATAACATTGCAATGTAATATTGCAATGTTAGATGTTAACATTGCAATGTAAAAAAAAAAAAAAAAAAAAAAAAAAAGATCTTAAAAAAAAAAAAAAAAAAAAATATATATATATATATATATATATATATATATATATATATATATATATATATATATATATATATATATTTTTTTTTTTTTTTTTTTTTAAAGATGAAGTTAAAGTTACTAAACTAAAAATGAAAATAATAAAAATCACAGACTAATTTAGTGCTATCGTACAAATACACTTGTAAGTTTAAAATTCTACATGTCACATTTATTGTCCAACTACAAATATTTCAGCAAAATGTATACTTTAGTTATAGGCTAGAGTTATTGTGCTCCTATTTCATTGAGCTCTGTCTGTTTGGCGCTCGTTCTAAATGAAATCTGTGGAGATTAGCGGAGAATCGCTAAAGCACAAACTCATGCACATCTGACAGCAAATATTTCCATTGCTTTTTTAACATTTACAAATGGAGAATATATCAGTGCAATGTAAGTTATGCATTAAGGAAAACCAACAGACACAGAAAGTTACAAAGAGATAACTAATATAATTTATTTCTGTGATGCACAGCTGTATTTTCAGCATCATTCCTCCAGTCTTCAGTGTCACATGATCTTCAGAAATCATGAAATTATGATGATTTACTGCTCAAGAAACATTTCTGAATGTCAATGATAAAAACTGTTTATTGGCAAAAAAAAAATTTGTTGTGATAGCAGTGATATATATATATACTTGTAACCACAAACTTTTGCTGAAAACACTACTTAACCATGGTAAGCTTATTGTAACATATGACCTTTGTTTGGTAACCATTGAAAAATGCATTTCATATATCTTCAAAACAATGCATTGAGTGCATTGAGCAGGTCTGTTCTAAATGAATGCATTTGTGTGAACCTCTGAACTCATCCTCTCGGGCGTCCAGCCGTTCTCAGTGTCATCTGAAGCTGGTTCTTTCAGTTTTAGGCCTCCCATACACAGTCTTTTCTCTTAATCTATGTTAATTCAGCCTCTCACCTCTAACCCCTCGGCCAGATCCAAACCAGACGCGGGATTCATCCAAATCACCAGCACTTGAAGCGGTGACCTCCATCAGGTGACTGGTCTGGTCCTAATTAAAGCGGAGGGCATAACCTCTGCTTCAGCCCACATCAGTGCTCACTTTATTACAGCCTTCTTCAGGCAGCAGCTGCTCAATCTGCTTCTAATGGTGCCCGAAATTACAACAACATGCAACGTGAGCAGAAAAAAAAAAAGTGTGCTTTTGGGATTCATGTGAGGAGAAAGCCATATTTGTGGCCAGTTTGGCATTTATAAAGAGTTAAGTTGATAAAAAGGTGAGTGATCTTGTCAGGCAATGTTCTGGATCAGAGTTGTCAGTTGAAACACTTTACAGTGACTTAAACTTTGGTGCACTGCTGAGAAAAGAGCATTGTGTCAGGCAGTTCATTCGTCTTCAGATGTTTGGGGGAATTCACCTCTGTCATGAAAGGGGATTTCCTGAACAATCCATGGGTGTTTTCTGTGTCATACTTAGCTCAGAACATTAAAACACACACACACACACACACACACACACACACACACACACACACGCACGCACGCACGCACGCACACACGCACGCACGCACACACACACACGCACGCACACACACACACACACTCACACACATACATACATACATATATATATATATATATATATATATATATATATATATATATATATATATATATATATATATATTTATAAATAGTGTAACTCCCATCCAAAATCTATCCAACACTAAAAGCGGAATACTTTCTCTTTGGACTGTTACAATCTCTTGGTGCATAAAAAAAGATCTGTAAAGTTACAAAGACTAATGTCTCAACCCCAAAGAGATATTCTTTATCAAAGTTAAGAGTCAACCACTCTCCATTTAAAACGACTCATTCTATCACGCCCCACATGTCTATGTCACTTTGTGAGAAGATTTGCACAACAAGATGCCGGCACCATGTCGTGGAGACACTGTGTTTCATTGTGAATCTGAAGTTACTCTGTTTGGTCTTCCAAAAGAGGACACGACTAAAAATCAGTAGTTAAGTTGTATTTACAACACTGCTCCAGAACAGTTCAAACCAAATATTCAGATGTGTGCAGCACAATTTCAACTTTGCATAGAGCGTAGCAGCATAGAGTAGCACTTGTTGTTTGTTGCTTCTCTGATCACAAATGCAGACATGGTTTTATGTTTACGCAGCACGATACACAACAAAATACCAAAAAAGACAATGTAAGGTATTAAAATCTGTAATTATGTCACCACTGGATGCTACAAATACCTCACTTGTAATGGGTTTTATTGGTTTTGCCTCATCTGGCCGGGACACACGGCATCACAGTATGGTGAAGGGCCTGACATTTCTGTCACACGCTTGACATCCTGCCAATCACAACAGACTGGATAGCTGGCCAATCAGAGCACAGCTCGTTTTCAGAACGATGAGCTTAGTAAAAATCAAGGCATTTCAGAAAGGCGTGGCATAGAGGATAAAAAGTAATGTTTATTATATGGAAAAATGTGTTCAACCTTAAACCAGATAAACACATTGCATTGCACCAAATACACAAAATAAAGTTCTTTTTTTAGCGATATCGTGTGACCCCTTTAATAAACAGTTAAAAGCGGACCAAACTTTATACAATTTTGTCCAAATTTTTTCTTACCAAGCCTGTGAGCCACATTTTAGGAGTTGAACCTCATTTATCTTCTAAAGCATTGTTTTTTAGTTTTTTTTTTTTTCCCACTCACTCACTCAGTCACAAACACACACACACACGCACACACTCACACACACACGCACACACACACACACACACACACACACACACACTCAAACACACACACACACACACATGTTTGTTTTTATGTAAAGTGTGTTCATCCCACAGGTGTAATGGTTTTTATTCTGTAGAAACTGTATATTCTATGGCCCTTCACCAACCCTACACCTAACCCTAACCCTCACAGGAAACTTTCTGCATTTTTACTTTCTCAAAAAAACTCATTCTGTATGATTTATAAGTGTTTTGAAAAATGGGGATATGGGTTATGTCCTCATAAGTCACCCTCTCCTTGTAATACCTGTGTATCATGTATCTGATCACAACAAACAGTAATCCAGTCTATATTAATAAACAAGCAGCTTAAGGTTTGGGGCTAGTATTGTGTTATGTACGCAATGAGCATTACTGACATTGATCAATAAAATTTAATTGTAGGGGTGGGAGCTACCAGTAAAGGAACGGTTCACCCAAAAAAAGAAAATTTGCTGAAAATGTCCTCTCCCTCAGACCATCCTAGATGTAGATGAGTTTTATTTTTAATCAGATTTGGAGAAATGTAGCATTGCATGACTGTCTCAGCAATAGATGCTCTGCATTGAATGGGTGCCGTCAGAGTCCAAACAGCTGATAAAAACATCACAAAAATCCACAACACTCCAGTCCATCAATTAAAGTATTAATAAGACAAAATAAAACAATCCATCAAGATGTTTTTTTTTTTTTTACTTCAAACCTTTGCTTCCAGCCAACATATACATTTATATTTACATTTACATTTATTCATTTAGCAGATGCTTTTATCCAAAGTGACTTACAGATGAGGACAGTGGAAGCAATCAAAAACAGCAAAAAGAGCTAGAATGATATATAAGAGCTATAACAAGTCTCAGTTAGGTTAACACAGTACACGTAGCATGGGATTTTAAATAATATAATAAATAAAAAGAAAACAGATAGAATAAAAAAAAGAATAGAGCAAGCTAGTTAGAGGTCTTTACACATAAACACACATATACAATTGCATAATAAATGAAAAGAAAGAAAATAGAATACAAATAGATTAGAAAGGCAGTTAGATTTTTTTAAGAATATAATTAAAATAGTGAGTGTTAAAGTTAGAGGGTCAAATAAAGATGGAATAGATGTGTTTTAAGCCGATTCTTGAAGATGGCTAAGGACTCGGATTGAGTTGGGGAGTTCATTCCACCAGGAGGGAACATTTAATTTAAAAGTCCGTAAAAGTAACAAACAGTGGCGGCTCCAGACAATTTTGATTGGGGGGGGGGGGGGGCAATGGGGGGTCCTGGTCTTTTCAAGGGGGTCTCATGAAAACCAACAAAAAATATAGTGGACAAGGCTAATAACTGCATATTACTGCTACTAAACAACAAAAACACCTTTGCAATGTAAACAAATGACAGGCTACATTTGTTATTCATATCCTTCACACTGCACTTTCATGTCAGGTATATTATGCATTTTTATTGACATTGATATGTTTACATTTATTTCCAGATAGATATTATTGAGTTTACAGGCTAAAGTGGTCTTGCTGTTGTAAACACTGTTGCTATTGTAGAAAAAAATATTTGCATCACATTTAAAATATAATTATATTTTTATTCATTTCTGAATTGTTTTTATTTTTATAATGATAATTCAGAGAATGAGAAAATCTGAATAAGCCTTACCAGTGTTGTGATAATTATTTTTACGTGTTAAAAATAAATAAGTACTGTAATATAATAAAAGTTTATTCAAATAACATAAAAAAGACCAGACCCCTCGATGCCTGTGAAACGTTTCTCCCTCAAACAGCACACTACTGTTACTTCTACACTACAGGCTACACACTGCAATATAAACAACATATCTGCATGTTCTCACATCACATCGTTCTTGTAAAATAATAATAAGTAAATAAACATCAAAATCACTTCGCTGAGAATGAAACACCACTTACCAGCTGCCACGATGTTGAAAATATCCTCTAGCAATTAAAAATGCGCGTGCAGCATGAGGAATCTTTCCCGGTTGGATGAGGTTGTAGTCAGGTGAACTGTCATCATGTTGGTCATTTTATTTACGGCTAAATTATTATTAATAAATTGTACTAATATTATGATTGGGCGTGGGCAGGCATTCACAAATGTTTATGTTATTACAAAAAAAAAATTTGAGAAAATTTTGCTTTGACAAAAGGGCACTTAAGGGGCAAAGGAGCAGGTGCTCAAGTGAACCGGTTCTTTCGGACAATTCGATCAAATAAACCAGGTTCTTTTTTTGGTTCACCGGTTCTTTTGCGCACGATGTAATGCCGTCATTGGCGATGATTGCCCTTCATTCAAGCCTTTGGTTTACCCGCGCTTATAACATTAGCACAGAATCAGTTCAGAATCAATCACCAAAAGAATCAGTTCGGTTCAGATGCTCTGTGTGTCGGTCTGCTTCACGCTGAATCACGCATGCGCAGTTATCATCAGCTCATCGGTTCTCGAATCGGACGCGTCCGACAGAAACGGTTCTCGGTTCAGTGTATGAATACATATCGAAATAATTATTTATTATTGTTCTGCGTAGTTTGAAGAGAAACATTTTTGGATCTTTATCCCGAAATATATATTTTTTTTAATCAGGAAGAGGCTGGGGGGTCAAATGGGGGGTCAAGGCATTTTTTGGCAGGGTCTTGAGACCCCCCAAGACCCCCCTGGCGCCGCCGGTGGTGACAAACAAAAGGGCTTGATTTTCTTGATGTTGAATAAATCAAATCTGCAGGATTGGACAGTTTTAGCAATGTGGTCTGAGAAAGTCAGCTGATCATCAATCATAACTCCAAGGTTTCTAGATGTTTTTGAACGAGTTATGGTTGATGTGTCTAACTTGATGGTGAAATTGTGATGAAACGATGGGTTTGCTGGAACCACAGCAGTTCTGTCTTGGCAAGGTTGAGTTGAAGGTGATGATCCATCATCCAGGAAGAAATGTCTGTTAGACGAGCTGAGATGCAAATAGCTTCTGTCGGATCATCAGGATGGAATGAGAGGTAGAGTTGAGTGTCATCAGCATAGCAGTGTATGAAAAGCCATGTTTCTGAATGACAGAACCTAATGATGCCATGTAGACAGAGAAGAGAAGTGGTCCAAGAACTGAGCCCTGAGGCACCCCAGTAGTTAAATATTGGGACTTGGACACATCACCTCTCCAAGATACTTTGAAGGACCTATCTGATAGGTAAGACTCAAACCATTGAAGTGTTGTTCCTGAGATGCCTTTCGCCAGTAATGTTGACAGGAGGATCTGGTGGTTAACTGTGTCAAAAGCAGCGGACAGATCCAGCAGAATAAATACTGAAGATTTGGATTCCTCTCTTGTCAGTCTTAGAGCTTCAACAACTGAGAGCAATTCAGTCTCAGTTAAATGTCCACTTCTGAAACCAAACTAGTTGCTGTCAAGGAGGTTGTTGTGTGTGAGAAATGTAGAGACTTGGTTGAACACAGCTCGTTCAAGTGTTTTTGCAATGAAAGGAAGAAGGGAAACCGGTCTGTAGTTCTTTAAAAGAGATGGGTTGAGGGTGGGTTTCTTAAGGAGTGGAATTATACGAGCCTGTCTACAATGAGTCCATAATCCATAATAATGTTTCCTCTAGTTAAAAAGTTGTCAGAAATCTGCAGAGATCAAGCACTGTTTAAAAGCCAAAATAGTCCTAAACAGCTCTAATCAAATAAGTGTGGGGTTTTGATGTGAAAGACCACTGTTATGGATTATGAACTCACATTTTAATTAAAAAACATCTTGATGGTGGATTTGTTTCTCAAACATGCAATGCTTGAGTTTCACAAGTTGCCAATTGATGCACTGGAATTGTTTTGATCATTTTAATAGCTTTTTACATTTTTACATACTTTTGATCAATTTAATGTGTTCTTGTTATATATAAATTCAATGGTAATTTAATCATTTATTGATTTGTTTTCATTTATTTTTGTTTGAACAACATCTTTGTGCATTGCATTATTAATAATCTTACCTAAGTATTGTGTATGTGCATATTCTGGTATTATTGTCTCTATATGTCTCTCAGTATCTTGAGAAATGGTACACAAGTCCCCTTTGACATCTAAATCTCTTACACTACCAAACTTATGCAGACCGTAGCAATCACAACACACACACACACACACACACACACACACACACACACACACACACGTCTGTAGCTCTGCTGGTGTCATTATTTATGGTGGCTCCAGTGTTCTTGAAGGGTGCAAAGTGTTTCTAATAAACGGTTTCAAATTTCACCACAGTTTAACCGTGTGTGTGTGTGTGTGTGTGTGTGTGTGTGTGCGTGTGTGTGTAAGAGCTTATGCTCCTAAAGAATCCCAGACTGCTGACAGCCCAGAGGTCATCCAACTGTCTCTGTGCTTCACTGCGAGGTGTGGAGGGAGAGAGTGACTGACAGACAAAAGCCATAAATACAGCTGTCTGTCCTCAAGTGTGAGCTGATCCATTAGAGCGCTAATATTTCACAGGTAGAGCAAATGATGTGTGTTTATGACGCAGGATGAGTGAGACGCTGCAGCTCTCCTCCTCCGCCTCAGTCCAGATAACAAATCACCTCTGTTCTCTTTTATTACACGCCGAAGAGGGACAGACTTATCTGTTGCGAATATATACAAATATTATCATTAATTACGTTTTCCTAAGCAATGCAAGAGCTGTGTGTGTCATACTACCTTTTGTCCAATCAAATGCTCTCTGGAATGAGAATGTCCCTCACACCTGCCTGTCACTAGCAATCACAAATAGGAAATAATGGGCACAGTTGTGACGTAAACTTAGCTACTGGCCTTTAAAAAAGCTCAAACCTTTTGTTTCAACAGTTGAGGGTTCAGCTCACAAACAGCAGCTGTTAGCAGGAGATTCCTGCCTTTAACCATCTAAAGCAGAGTCCGTGCCACTTGCAGCCGCCAATCAAGCACAAGACATTATAGATAAATTATTGATCAAAAGTTTAAACTATATGTATGTATGTATGTATGTATTTATATGTTAAGCATGCTTTAAATTGTCATTAGTGACAGTTTTAACATTAAATTCATTTCATTCAAAAAATAAATGAATACAATTTATTTGAATGCTAGTGTATCAGGATTTCCACAATAATAATAATAATAATAATAATAATAATAATAATAATAATAATAATAATGATAATAATAATAATAATAATAATAATAATAATAATAATAATAATCAGAATCAGAATCAGAATTATAATTTTTTGAGTAGCACATCAGCGTATTAGAATGATTTCTGAAGAATCGTGTGACACTGAAGACTGCAGTAATGATGAAAACTGCTATTTAATATTTTAATATTTCACTGTTTCTACTGGTTTCTCTTTATTTTTCATTAATAAATGCAGCCTTGGGAAACAGAAGATACTTTTTTCAATACCATCGTGATTATACTTTATTATAAAACTATGAAGTGTAATGGTGAAAATGCACGTTTAAGGTTAAGTTTGTTATTATGTTAGGCCACATAGCTTTGTATTGTGACGTCATTATGTGTCTAAAATATGCATGTTTTTTTATGTAAATAGAGATTACAATTAGTTTTAAAATAGTACTAAATTCCAATTAGACAACAAAAATAAAGGTTCTTTATTGTCATCTATGGGTATCTATAGGGAAAAATCTCCTTTTGGACCCAAAATGTGTGTAATTGTGTTTGTGGGAGTGTTTAACACGAAGTGAAATCATTTTATGCAGATCTGAACCTTGGGTTCCTCAGATCTGTTTTGGTTCAGATCTTCCAGTGCAGGCCAGATCTCGTCACCCCCAACCCGAGACAGAAGCTCTCAGCCAAGCATTTAGCCAACAAAGAAAATGAAACCTTATCTTCCCCCGCAGCTTTATCTGAGCGCAGCATCAGTCAGCAGGCTGTAGAGGAATTAAAGCTTTAATATTTGATATCGTAAGGGTCATCTGCATTCATGAGAACTGGGAAAGCGTCTCTTTTCTCTCATGTTTACCCAGACTAGCTCCATTGTTTCCACATGACATGAACATAAGCTCAGATTTAATGTCAAATCAAGACCAAGATACAGGGCATTTTTTAAAAGCGATCGATTAACAAAACTTGGATGGATAAACTAATATATATATATATATATATATATATATATATATATATATATATATATATATATATATATATATATATATATATTTGCCATTTTTGTGATCAGGTTCATGGGTCTGCTCCACTAACTGCCTATAATAATTTTATATTATTATTATGTATGATATTAATGCAAATATGTAATGATATTAAACAAATGTAATAATTATTATTTTACACTATAACTATGCAATGATACAGTTGTTACATTAATACTATGTAATAATATTGTTATTTCATTAACTACGCTACTAACATTGAGTATGTAATAAGATATGTTATTACATATAACCATTTAATAATAGACTTATAACATTATAATAATGTAATAATAATACATATTTACACTTTCACTATGTAATAATAATGTTATTATATTATAACTGTGCAATAATACTGTTATCCCATTATAACAATATAACATTATAACACGCAATATTGACATTTTGTTGTAACTGTGAAGAAATATGATCATTACAGTATAACTGTTTAATAATACTGTTATACCAATGTAATATACTTCCTTTAATGTTATTCCATTAAAACTGCGTAATAATACTGCTGTTACAATAAAACACTTTTATAATACTTATATTACATTATGACTATGTAATAATACTATTATTAATCATATTATAAATTGTAATAATAGCGCTGCTGCATTACTTTTACTGCTGTTATCCTATCACAATAGTGTAATAATACCGTTGCTGCATTTAACATGTGTAAAAATACTTCCATTACATTATGATTATGTAATGATACTGTTGTTCTATTAAAACAGCGCAATAATACCACTGCTGAATTATAAATGTGTAATAAAGCTTCTGATATCATATTTTAATTTTATAAAAATACTGGAAGACAAAGAAAGAGTAATAATTCCATTATTTATTTATTTATTTATTTTTTTATTTTTTTAAAGATTTTCAGTTTCTGTCTAACTGAAACTGTATTTTGGCTACACAAAACCCCAAATCGCAAGAACTACAAAAAAAAAAAAAAAAAAAAAAGGAGAAAGAAAGAAAGAAAGTAAGAAAAAATCTTCTGAAATGGCTTAAATGTTTTAAATCCCTCCTGAAAGTTATTGATTATTTCACATAAAGAAATATTATTCCTTTTTTGTCAAGTAAACATATTTAAGTGATGACCAGTGCAGAAATGACCAGACACTTTGTAGAAGCACTTGACCTCTCATTGAGCAGACACATAAATTCCTGCTATCTGGGATGTGGGGTCTATGGCTGTTTAACTTTCATACCAAGTGATTCATTGCTAAATTACCTCTTTATGGGGAGAGACCAAGGTGAGAGAGAGAGAAATATGGCCGAAGTGGCGGGAGGTAATGGGGTGTTATGAGACGAGAGCAGCATCAGACCAGCATCTCTGGAACAACAGCAGACATCAGCAATCTAAAGTGTGAAGAGTGTATCCATCTACACATACACACGAGAAGACACGTGACGATCCATAAAGACAGCATTCACACTTTTATATTCACATGGATTCATGGAGAATGTGATGCGGGACAGCAGACAGATTTATAGTACAAGGTCAAAGGTCAGAGTCTTACATATTCTGTTTGACTCCAAAAACACAAAGCACCAATGTGTAGAAGTTATGTAAATTTATTACAGCTGGCAAGGTTTGCCGTTTAACTTAAGTTTGACTAATAATGCAGAAAACAACTAGACTGACTACGTCAGACTTCCTACTTCCGCTCAATTTCATTTCGCTTCTGTACTCAGTCTGATACAGCGTCAGAGCTTTCTGTTTATCCACCGGTCTGGAAACAGCCGGGCCAATCAACGAACTTAGGGCGGGCTGAGAGCCGTGACGTAGATGCTTAGCGCCGAGTTTTACATTGTAGGTTAGAGAAATCGAAAACCGAAACGACCGTGGAAATGGGAAACGAGACACAGGATGCAATTCGCTCTGTTATGGAGAACATTCAACAATGTTGAAGCCAGAACAAGAAGAGTGTTTGATAAACATTTTAAATGGAGGTGATGTTGTGGCCCTACTCCCGACTGGTTTTGGGAAAAGTTTAATTTATCAATTGTTACTGTTAGTTAGCGAGAAACTGGGGAGGCCAAAGGCCGGCAAGGCTACAGTTGTAATTGTGTCCCCCTTGGTTGCACTCATGGAGGATCAGGTCAAGGAGGCAGAAAAACTTGGTCTGTGTGCTGCACAGCTTGGCGTGCACAATGATCAAGATATGATGGCGGGGTATTACAGCCTTATTTTTGCATAATCTGCAAAAGTCGTTTACAGCAATGTTCACTCCGGTATTTCGCTCGCATCATCATGTGTTAACAACAGGTTTACAGTGGAAGTTCAATCATAGATTTGAGTTCGATGCATGATGTCTGTGCTTCGATGCGGCTGTATAGGCGCATAACATACGTCATAACTAAACGTATCTCATTGGCTTACAGGTAACCAATGATTTTAAGCTTCAGACAAGCGCCCCCTTGAGAAAACACTTCTCTATTATGCTATTCCAGACTCTGTCTACGAAGCAAAGTGAAGTAGCAGAGTCTGGTATTACCAGGCTAGAAAACAACAACAACAACAAAAATGCTGCCTAATCAATCTAATGGACTGCTGTACCAACATGTTGTTGTCTGAAGTAATTTCCTATCATATATACATTACTATGGAGACTCACTGAAAGTCACATTACATCAACAAGAAAGAGTAACTGATTTTTCAGACACAACATGGCAATCTATTTTATTTATTCTTGCTTCTCCTAAGAAAGTAATTCCAGAAGAATCCATAATTATAAAATTAGTCTGCAATAGTGATAGTTACACTGGTTAAACAACATTTAACTACTTTCAACCCATAGGCAATAATTTAAATCTTTGTTATTTCTGTCTTTCATAAATTCATTTCTTGATCAAGTGTTATTGATTAATAATTAATAGCTACCATTGATAATGTTTTTTTATGTTTAATAATTATAATTCATCAAGTCTCTCAATGCAAGACTTTTAATAGTTATTATACAGTTCATGCAATTTCTTCTAACAGAAAAAAGAAAAGAAAACTATCATTCTTATATAAATTTATTTTTATTCCAAACTGCTAAGTAAAATCAGTGTTGTTGTTGCTAAACGTATTAGCTTTATATAAATGCATAATATCTTTAATATGTATATATTTATTTAATTTAATGCAAAATGATAATGATAGATCAACATTTACAGAGCATCAATTAATGAGAGAGCTAAAATGATCAGAAGCTGAAATCATTTAAATGTGTTGGTGTGCTCATGATCTGTAAAGGGTTATTATATTTATCTAAAACTGAAAAGAGAAAGAAATGATAATGATAAAAATAAGTGCAATAACAATAAAAATACTTTAAATAAATGACATGCTAATTGAAATAACATATTAAAGAGCTTTTTATTTATTTGAGCTACATTACAACATTACTAATTTTTTACTTGATGTAGTAAAATACATGTATAAATTAAAAAGTATAAATTAATACAAAAATATATAGGAATTTATATTAAAAACACAACAAACTTATAACTAAAATTAAAGTGAACACAGAAAATAATAACAATTAATTAAAATATTAATTAAAAAAAAATTGTCTCAGGTTACTTGTGTAACCATGGTTCCCTGAGTAGGGAAAGAGACACTGTGTCCTCTAGGGGTCACTATGGGGAAATGCCTCATCATGACCGGTGTCTGAAGCATACATAAAAAATAAAAAAAACTCCATCAACACGATCCACTTCTTTGTCTGAAGCTTGCGTCCAAAGCATGGCAGGAAGCTATTGGACACAGTGCCTCATTCTCTACTTAGGGAACCATGGTTACATAAGTAACCTGAGATGTTCCCTTTCAAGGAACTTTGAACTTTGTGTCCTATAGGGGTCAGTATGGCGAACAGTATACCCATGCCACCATGCTGAGGGGAGCTCACAATAACCCTCAATGCTGAGGGGAGCGATACTTCAAAATGTGTTAATAGAGACACACTGGTTGAGTGGAGCCCAAGGTACCGGGGCCTTTCCAATTCAGAGAAAAGGAATGAAACTATTACTGTATCCCTTATCATACAGGATTTCAGAGTCTTGTGTGCACACTTACTACTTGTGGATTTAAGAAAGTGTGCAAAGTGTTCAACATGCACACTTTACCACCATGTGGATTTCACAGAGCTTAGTGTATGTACTTAAAGCTTTCCAAGCATCTGTTCACAAATACCCAGAGATACTGAACCGAATGGGAGAGGCAAGCTCAGATACAACCCTCTAAGACGAGGGGAGCACTGCCTGAGACAGCACTTCACAAGAAGGTTCTTGCAAATGCAAATTATACTTCCCAGTTGATGCCTCAGCAAGATTGGTGACCAGGAAACCCTCAGGGCAACCTAGTTGGACATCCTGGAAATTTTGCAGTTTTGTGCCGGGGGCCTGATGATCAAGAAGACTCCCGCAGAAGCCTATGACCTGGCTGCATGATTCAGGAAGCATGAAGCCAGAACCAGGGCTATCATATTGGCTGGACAAAATATCGACGGCTGAAATAACACTGGAAGTCGAGCACCCAGTTTCTGAACCAGCCAAGGTGGTGATAACAAAGGACCTACCTTAGAAAGGACAGAAACCCACAGGTCCCGGAAAAACACTGCAAAGAAATTTCACAAAAGAATTGTACACACATAACCACCAGCACGTTAATATATATATATATATATATATATATATATAGAATGGATCATATTCACCCACCATGTTTCCCGGCCTGGATCCCTGCTCAAGAGGCAACCCAAGGAAGCCTCTAGTCCGGATCATCAGTAAGGTGGAGAGCTGGTGGTTATAGGGGAATTAGGAAGGGGACGATAAGGGCAGATGTAAAACCCCCAAAGAGAATGAGTAAATACTCAAGTAGCACTCTGATCCGGATGAAAGCGCTGATGTCTTGTCTGGTTCACATCCCTTAGACCTTGCCTACGTTCCTTTGACTCGCTATTCCTCCTACCCCTACCCACAGGTGGGGGAGGAGTGTGACTCGGGACACTATCCTTCTGTGGCAACCTCTAATCCTTAGATCAAGAAGGACCAGGACCCCTATGTTGTTCAGGTTCAGACCTGGACCTTCGTCTAATGAAGAATTTGAAGGCCACTGAGCATGCCTTTGCCTCCCTGAGCTTCTCAACCATCATATCAATGGAGGTAAAGAAGCCACAGCCTGAACTGCTGCTGCATAAGCCATTTAAGCAAGATTTATCCTGAAGGGGCTTAGATGGCAAGGAGGGAATATTAAGAGAGGACATCTCACTCAAACAGACAGATAGCTAACCAGCATCTCTTCTAACAGAGGCATCCTCTCATAGCCGTTTTCGTGCATCTCCCCGATGTTGGCATAACTCGTAAGCTGGAATCGATGGATGAGTGAGGAAAATGACCTCTTCCATTCCTTCTCCATCTCTGTATGGAGATCAGAAAGAAATGGAAGGTTCACCTAAGCTGGAGGGCTATGGTTAGAAAGATAATGCTCATTGAGACGACCTTTCGGCATCACCTTCTTATCCCACATCCACAGCAAGTCGAGCCTCGCTGTGGCGTGATCCATAACCTGCAACAGCTCATCATACGTGGGGCAGGGGGATTGGGAAGGCTCAGACATCTCCTGCTCTTCATGGGCCAAAGCCAGCAGAGTACTGGTCCCCAGATCGGACAATGTTAGAGAAATAACATCATCCTCCAGCAGCTCTCTCGTCCTCAGCCAACAAGTGCGAGAGGGAAAGACCCTCTTTAAACTCATCAGCCAGATCCACCAGCTATCCCCACAAACTCATTCTCCTCCCTGCCTCAGCAGCGGTGGGTCCTCAAACTGAGGGAAGCAGATGGCTGCTCCTTTTTCCTCAAAAAGAGAGACAAACGATAGCAGAGCTTTTTAATCTGAAAACGCTCTCAATGCACGCAAAATGTATTGCAAGGACATTGCGTTGCATTGCGTGTTCTTCACCCAAACAAAAATCGCAGAAATCGTGTGTGTCGTCAGGTGTCAAACAACGACAAAATGGATGCACACATCCTCTAAATGTTTTGCTAGTTATTGCCATGAAAATAGAATAAAGATCACTCTTACCACATTCAAATTACATGATTTAAACAAAACGGTCAGTGAAGAAGAAGAAGAGGATGATGTTCTCCCAGCGCCTATTTATACTATAGTCACACCGGTAGTGACATCATGGGCTGTCGCCGGCCAATGTCATGATGAAGCATTGATGGAAGTCGAGGCCTAGTGGTTAGAGAGTTTGACTCCTAACCCTAGGGTTGTGGGTTCGAGTCTCGGGCCATCAATACCATGACTGAGGTGCCCTTGAGCAAGGCACCGAACACCAAACTGCTCCCTGGGCGCCGCAGCATAAATGGCTGCCCACTGCTCTGGGTGTGTGTTCACAGTGTGTGTGTGTTCACTGCTGTGTGTGTGCACTTTGAATGGGTTAAATGCAGAGCATGAATTCTGAGTATGGGTCACCATACTTGGCTCAATATCAAATCACTTAATGTCACATCACTTTCCCCATAGTGACCCCTAGAGAATGCAGGTTGAAGTCCCCTTGAAAATGAATCTAATGATACTAAAATAACGCTGGATCAGAATCAACTAAAACATAAAAATAAAAATAAAAACTTTTTTACAAACTGTATAAAAGTAGAATGTATTTAACAAGCCATACAAACCATTTACTCACAGAACATGGGAATATCAAATATTTATGGATTAAAAATAATGGCACTTATTCTGTACATTATTAATAGTGAAAATAGGCCACAAAAACACCTTTTGGATAATATTTCAGTTAATGATTAGTGGAGTTTCATTTAATCTTTGTGACATACACTCTTAAAAATAAAGGTGCTTAAAAGGTTTTTCACAGCGACGCCATGTAAGAACCATGTTTGTTTCCACAAAGAACCATTCTACCAAAGGTTTGGTAGCACTTTATTTTTTTCAGTCCTGTTCCTCATGCACATGCTATGGGCTTATTATAGTAACTACAATAACTATGTAATAACTAGGTACTAACCCTAAATCATCCCTAAACCTAACCCTGCCCCATGTAATTAACATATCACCAGTACTTTCTAAGGTAAGTACATCGTAGGTACCCTGTAAGTACACATACTGTAAAATAAAGTGCAACCAAAGGTTCTTTTAATAACCATCTCTTTCTTGCCTTTTTATAATCCGAAGACCCTTCTTTGGCCACAAAGAACCTTTTGTGAAACAAAAAAAAAAAAGTTTCTTCAGATATCAAATGTTGTTTATGGAATCATTTAGACACAAATGGTCTTCTATGGCATCATGAAGCACCTTTATTTTTAAGAGTATAATAAAAAGCGTAATAACCACAAAACCATGGCATTGTGCTATTCATTTTCACCCCAGCTCACTCATTGAGACAGAAACACCTACAGCCGTGACAGGGCACGCGACGTGTGAAGATGTGTAAATGCCTGGAATTCCCTCCCATCAGACAACAGATGAGTGGCGGACCGTCTTTAACAACTGTGAAACAAACTCTGCTCTGACCTGCAAGTCTTCATTGACAGGTGACAAAGAGCTTCACAAATGGTGCAGCTGCATGTTTGACGGCCTCAGGAGGACCAGATTTTCTTCATCTCTCTGTCCACGAGGGAGGAGAGGGAAGAAAAGAGAGAGATAGAAGGAGAAAATATGAAGTTATTGAATCCTCTACATGAGTACAGATGATGTTGTTGTGTGTGTGAAAGGTAAACTATCACCTTATGGTTCCATCAAAGAAGCTCCAGTGATTTAGGTTCCTGTGATGTCATATGAAACGTTCTTTACAAATCCTTGTTCTGCTGCTTGAAGTCAAAACACTGATCTGAAGAACCTTCAAGAGTTCTATAAACATTAAATCATTCCAAAGGTAGGACCAGTAGTGTGGAATCAATGCTGGAATGGAGACTGTTCTCTGAGTCTCTCAGATGAATGGGATCAAAGAATGGCCCTCTTGGACCCGACGGCCGGGCTGCATTGGGGAGGCGTCTCTCGCTGCTCGCTGCGATGATTAGTGTCCTGTAACACTTTGAACGCTTTCAGCTCAAAGCAGAATCCAGCTGAGTCAGAGTCTTTCAAACATCTTGGAGGAGCAGATGAAATATGTCGGCGTGGGGGTTCAGCTCCCCGAGCCACTGAAACGCTCCTCAGAGCTAAGAAAGATGTGGAAAGATATCATATTAATTTTCCTGTCTTTAGTGTGTACCCCGGGAATCAAATACAACAAATGAAGTCTGGGGGGCAGCATACATGCCTGTCAATTTTTCCTTGTGTTCCTCCAGGTTGCCCTTCAATGTAAATAGTCCAGAGGTCAGTTTCGCTGTTGCTGCTGGCCAACAGAACTCTTACCCTGAGATTGACGTGATTTATTCGACTAGAGGAATTAGATACAGGTCACTGTCAACAAGTAAGTTGTTATTGTTGGCTGTCAGCTGCACAACTCTTTTGTCTTGATAATTTGCTACAAGTTCTTGGCAGCGCTGCGCTTTCATAGTATTGTCTTCTCTCATATTTTGACGGTCTAATCTACATACTGTTTTGATAACAGATTTATATCCTCTGATAATCCTCAGAGGGCTGACAGCCATCAACATCCTGACAATCACATTCAGGTTTTATCGTGGTTCGGCCAAGCAGGATTGCCAGGTTTTCACAGCCCAATGGCGTCTTGAGTAGAATCCCCCACTAAAAATCGTGTTCTGGGGGTAAAATATATATTTTTATTTTTTACCAAATTCTCCTCATGAAATGCAGCTAAATATCACATAATTGGGGTCACTTCAATCCACGGACATGTAAAACAACACTCGGCAATAGTGTTAAAGTAGCCCAATCACGTGGGAAGAGACCAAAAAGTAATATGAAGAATTAATAAAATATGATGATGATGATGATGAGAAAGATAATGATAAGTTGAAGAAAAGGAGGAAGGAGGAACACATGTATAAGGTTTAAACAACTACATTCAAAATGTAAAAGTATTTAGTCTCGGTTTGAGGGAATTCTCCTAAAATTTGGCGAAAAAATTTACTAGATACATGCATTCTGGGAAGGTTAAATACAAATGTCGAAGATCTTGGTAGCAGATCCATGTATTTTTGTTGAAGAAAATGTGTCCCTCACTTTATATTATAAGTTGTACTAGGAATGACACGTATAAAATGTTGATTTATGACTGTGATATATTGTCCAAAGTTTGGTATCTTTAAGTTTTTATTTTTTATTTTTTTAAATATATTTTTCTTAATGTTTACTGTATCTTTTGGATTTCATGTGTATGTTTAATGCATATTGGCACGGATGTGATTAGGTAATGATATTGTGTTATACAATAGTTGCACGGCACATAAATACATAAGGAGCCCAAGTCTCCGTTACAAAATCCAAAATGTCACTTCATTAAAAGCTTACTGTATTACTGTATAATTCATTATTATTATTATCATAATTATTATTATAGTGATAAAAAAGGTGTTTAAATATTTAAACCAATAAGATGTTTTGCATAAATAATTGAATATTTATTTATATAAATAAATAAATAAATAAACTTTATTTTAAGGTGTCCTTTTGACAGTGCAATTATATATTGAAGTACTGAGTGATTCGGATTAGAGTTTGGCTTAGGGTTACTTGGATGTAATTATGAGTTATTCGTCATGATTATTATATCAGATATGTATAACATGTAACAAGGACAAGTGTTACCAAAACAAAAAAAGTATACAGTATACAGTATACGGTAACATTTACAGTATACAATAACTATATTAACTCTTGTGATGTGTCTGAATCTAGGGTTCCCAGGGTATTTGCTGTGATGAGGGTGGTGTGTCAGATGCAGTGGTCTGTAAGCATGGTCTGGAGATCTGTGCTTTAGTGTGCAGCCGGTGACAGAGCTGATGGCCCTGCTGACAGCCGTAAGCTCTTCTGTCAGTGAGCATTGCTCCATTGTGCTCTGTCGTGCTGGCGCTCGGCCAGCGCTGGGTTCAAGTCTGCAGGCTTTTCATCTGTCAGAGGCAGCAGTGGTGGTTTCCCATCAGCCAGCCCATCAATATCAATGTTTAACTGAGCGATCACTGTGAGCGTGCTAAGAGAGCCGGCCTCAGGGTTTAGAGGAAGACACTGACTTAAAATGTTATGTTAAGAATTCAGACCAGAACCTGACCTTTTTTTTTTTTTTTTTGCATGTTATTGCCTAAAATGCAGGGCTTAAAATGAACACTCAAAAACAAGCACAACACACACGAACAGACACACACACACATATATATATATATTAAAAAAAAAGGCCATACAGTCTTTCAGGAAAAAAATACATAAAACTAAATAAACAAAGCCTATAGGGTATTACTCTTGATGTTCCTAAAGATATTTTTTGTAAATATTAGATGCCAATGTTCATCTAAAACAAGTTTTACAGTAGGGAGCACAAGAACAAGATCACAGATTCGGTTACAATACATACATCCTTATAGAAAATAAATATATTTAAAATACATTTATTTTATATTAAGTAAAGTTCAAATCTATTTACTGACAGATAACTCGAGACTTACTGAAATAAAAAAGTATAATTAGACTTTACTTGTCATAGTACTTTCTTAACATTAAGTCATAAATGTGTTTTAATGTCACTTTTGATGAGGATTGAATGACATTAGAATAATAATATCAGACTTCAAATGGAAAATATTTAAAATGTACCTCAAGCATAAGTGCAATAGTTTCACTTTAGCACAATAAAATATCTTAATTATATTTTTAATTGTATTTCGGCCCTACTTCTGCACAATTAAAGTGCTTTGAGTAACAAAATAGCTGTTCCAATTTATCAGACTTTAAGTATAACAGTTTAGTGTACTAAAAGCACAGGATACTTTACTAAGCATATAAATATGAACATGTATTTGGAGTATACTTGGAATAAAGTAAATGTATCTGAAATACATTTAATTATATTTATTTTTCACTAGGGCACATACACAATATGAAACAATCAATTTAATGCTTGCATGAATGAAATTGCAAAAAATAAAAAATAAATAAAAAAAATAAATAAAAAATAAATAAATTTATTTTACAGAAAGCTTTAATTTGCATTGGAATGAAGTGAAAAAACTGAAGAAGAAGAAGTATATATATATATATATATATATATATATATATATATATATATATATATATATATATATATATATATATAATGTTTTTATTTTTTATTTTTTTCAAGAGATAATTTGGCTAGTTTTTCTCAGAACATCTGTTTTTTTTTGGAGACTCTTTTAATCCTTTTCTCGAAGATTATCTGCCTTGGCTCCAGGCAGCGGTTTGAATAATGCTGAATAAAGCCTGACTTATGTGGAATTTCTTTATTAAACTCTCCATCGGTTTGTGTATGAAGCGCTGGCTCCCGGTCGAACCCTGTCTACTGGGAAACACATCATGCAATTGAAAGCAGCTGAGAGAAGTGGGAAGCTTTGAGAAGCTAAAACAAACAAATTGCTCTGGTTCTTCACAATTATGTAACTGTTTCTGTGGCAGCAGAAAGGCAGTGAGGGCTTTAAAGACAGGGAGACTGTGGAGGTCGAGTTCTGGCAGATCTCGCTTGCCTTCTCCGGGAAGGAGGCCAAACCCTGTCAGATCTGGAGGTCTGAAGCCAAGACGACACGGCGAGAAGACAAAAGTGAAATGTTGGACTACATTCCTCCTTACAGGAGACCTCCTCATATCCAGATGTTGAAAGGAGCATTTTAGTCAAAGCGTTTTTGTTTCTGACAAGACTCTTTCTGTCGGTTCCTCATTCCTCACGTTTGTATTGCTTCCAAGTTCTCCGTCAATGTTTTCTGCTATAAATCTTTTCTTTTCTTCTGTTTTTCAGTCGTTTGCTTACTAGAACTTGGTCAGACTTGGTCAGCGGTTTGTGTTTCTAGGCCTCAACGAGGACAGTGAACATATGTATTCAAATAATTTAATGATTTATAAAAATGTATTTGAAATTCCTATACTTTTATGAAACAAGACCACAACTCTTTTAGCAAGTTGTCATGATGCCAATCATTTTATAATTATTATACATGGGGCTTATGTAACTTTATTAAAACAACATACATACAAAAAATATGTATGTGTCCACATACATAAACATACTTCTTGTTCCAGTTTTACTTTGCATGACAATACATGCCATGCAAAACATATATTTCCTATATTAAATGAATGTCAATTGTATATATGTACTGTGCACAAATTTAATGTACATGCTCAAAAATGCAGTAAAACCGTAGTATTGTGAAATATTGTTACAGTTTAAAATAGCTGTTTTCTATGTGTATTAATATCATTTTAACCTCAATAAACATTTCTGATTAATATCAATGCCATGCATTATTATCAAAATAATATGCATGCAGAAGTATCTGAACAAAAATATAATTAAATGTATTTATTTTTTTATATTTAAATTATAAATTATACATTTACTGAAAAAAAAAAAAAAAGTTTGAACCTCTATAATTTATAACACAGAGTTGAATGTTTTGTATTACTTTGCCAATCTTTCCCCAGGATATTCTCCTGGAAATACTGTTTAACAACCTCTTATAAATGCTAAAGCTAATTATTATAGTATTTCAAGTGCACTATACAGTTTCAACACACTGACAGCTAAAAGCGAACGTTTCACAACATTATTGGTTCAGCTAGTGTGTACATTTATATGCTCGGTCCATTTACTAATTCCCATTATGAGATCATGCTTTCTGAATTCAGTTTTTCAGTATTAATGCATTGATTAGCATTGATTTCATGCCGTGATTGACCGGCTCCTGTCCCAATGTGAGCGATGTGTGTTCATGTCCGCCACCTGTAATACACTGTCCTGTTTGCAGAGATGAAAGTGTCGGACATGCTGAGCGTGTAATCAGAGGAAGCTCTGTTTCTTCCCCCAGGTCTTTCTGCCCATAACACATGACTATAACGGGACAGGGTTTACACACACAGACACACACACAAGCGCTCGCTGATGGCAGCTGTCTAACAAACCCAGCTCGCTCTCTGTGTGACCAAACCAGCATCATCTTGAAAACCTTTCATGGCCTCTAAAAATACTCCAAATGCTCTTTTCATAAATAAACATTCCTTAAAATGGGGAAAGCAGTGGTGCTTTTAAGGCTCAGAATAGCTGTGGCTCTTGCCCCGTCTCTTTCATGTCTGAGGAAGCCAGGAACAATCTCATTGTTACATTGTTACATTTCCTTTTCTCCCAGTGAAACCTCTGTAGTTTGCAGTATATGGTCAGGAGCAGCTCCATTCAGCATCATCTGAGCGCTGTGTAGCACACCTCTATAACACCTCTACTCTCACACATCTACACACACCGCTGACAGGAGATCAGTCCATCTCTACGTGCATGTGTGTCACTGAGAAAGGTGAAAGTAGGAGTTGATCTGTAAAGGCAATAAGTTCACCTAAAAACTTCTAATTTAACTGACTTTATTCAAGACAAAAAATAGTGTTTCATTTTGTTAAATCTTCCGAATTGGTCTCATTTTTACCAGTTTAATCAGGTAAAAATCACTTCTTAATATAAAATTGAGTAAAGGTACATTCTGTATATTAGGTCCGGTAACTGGTAAAAAATGGTTTAATTATGCAAATAAATAGTGAGTAATATTAATTAACATATTATAATATTAATTATGAATTAATGGTTTGGTTTAGGGTCTGTTGCATGACATTATGCATAATTTACTGTTATTGCTAAAGTATTATTAATAATATAATTCCTGTAGTGTTATTATACACATGCAACATACAGTATGCACCAAAGAAGCTGGAAAATAAAACCACAAACTAAATATGCTTCGTACCATAAATATATACTGATAACCATCGTAGTATAATACAGGTCATAGAAAGTCCATGATGGATTAAATGTAATCCGGCCTTGATCTAATTAACTTGACATATAAAACAAAACTATTAAGTCTCTCAGTTAATGTAAGCTCATAAAATATGCATGCACAATGACTGTAAATGTTATAAGACAATATATAAAGTGTTTCAGTTTTAGATGGAACATTTGAAACAGCAGGAAATCATGACAAGTACATGACAAATCAAATGAGTTTTAAGAAAACTATATAATAAATGTCACAACAATCTGTCCCCTTCAAAACAAGACATCATATATTTTTTCATTTGTAATGCAATAATTAATGAATTGCAGGATATATTACAAATGAGATCAAGTGTAAAACAGCTCCTCATCTCAGTCCATAACCCACTTTAACCTGAAAAACAGAGATCAGCCACAGCAGGATTCAGTCAGACTCCACCAAGAGCTGCAAGAGTCCTGATGAGAGAAAGACGAGGAGAGAGAGTGTGAACTATGCAAGTAAACACAGAACAACAGGGAATAAAAGATGAGTTTTGAGCAGAAGGGAGTCTATGACAGAGAATGGAAAGAAAGAGAATGTTAGGTGAAAAAGAGCCAAGCCATGAAGACAGGGTGGATGTGAAGCGATGTCCCAGCATGCTCAGCGGTCACACTGAGAACTGACCCAACACACCCAGATCACAGAGAGACACAACCCCACCTTACACACTGAAAAACACACACGAGTGTAGCTTTTAGCATGCACCAGCTCTGAAACTGTGTGAGATACAGTCCCATGTGAAGAAGAAGTACACACGTTTTTAAAAGGGAACTCATTTTGAAAAGAATAGACTTTAAAATAAAACTATTTTCAGTGTTAACTGAATGCAATGTTAAATGCATGAATGAACACATTGTATGGTTAAATATACATTTTAAAAAAATAAATTTGAATACTTTTTTGACTCACTTAAGCATATATTTTATGTAATTAAATAACTATTTCTACTATCTTTGAAATATGGTGAAAATGTACTGCCTAATATACTGACAATCATTTATGCTAAGCTAAAACATACTGTAAAGTTATTTAGATTGAAACTTGTATGTCACATATTTAAATATATTTATAATTGCATTGCATTGCAGTTGTAGTACATATAAAATATATTAACTTTAAATGTAATTTGACAAATAGCACAGTTAAAATTATAGTCAAGTACTTCACGTGTTTTTGTCGGGTCTCGGGGCTAATCACCTGCCTTTTTGGTGTGTGTGTGTGTTTATCACTTGTCAGCTCACCGTGTCTACCTGTTTGAGTTTTCCCCGCCCACCTTGTTTCTGTGTTGTGAACCTTAATTGCTCGCCACCTGTTTTCTATGTTCTTCTAATTTTATACCTTTATCATTCCCTGTGTTTCTCTGCCTATTGTCAGACTGTTGTTACTCGTTTCAATAGCTCGGATCTTCTAGCTGTTCTTAGCACTCACCTTTGTCGTGTCTTGTCCTCAGGCTCCAGTGTGTTTAGCTGATTTCTCTGCCCCCTGTTCTTACAAAGCGCAGAGCTCTTGGAAGCTTCCTGTCCTCATCACTCCGGTCTCAGCGGTCATACGAATTACCGTGGAGCGTTACTCATCGGCCGTGATTCATATGCTTCGACTATTCAACCAGTCACTACGAGTAATCCAGTGAACGTGACTCATCTGCTCTGACTCCTCTGCTTTAAATAAAGCCTTGTGTAAACCCGCATTTGAATCCTGCCCATTTCCCCTGACAATTTTAGTCTGTTATTCAAATACATTTAAAAGGTGTCTTTAAAACAATGATTATTTCAAAAGAGTACTTAAATGAGTTAAGAAGAGTTTATTCACTCCATTAATATTATTACCTGCAAGTATGTATTTATTTATTTATTAATGATCTAAAGTACACTACAAGGGCACAATCGATAGTTAAGTGCACTTCTTTTTTTTTTTTTTTTTTTTCACACACGGCAACAAGGCTGTATAAGCTTTGAAAAACAGGTTTAACTTTAAAGCTGTTAAAGTTTTACAGCATCAGTGTACAGGTATGAACTTTAGGTAGCACTTTATTTTGATAGTCCACTTTAGACATTCTACTAACTCTAAGTAATTTTGCAACTTCATGTCATTTAGCAGTCATTAGAGAATTAGTAGACTGTCTTCTTAAAATTTGCAAACCCTTTATTTTGAGGAGCACCAAAATAAATTGTTGTGTCACTTTGCACTTACACAGTCTACTAACCCTAATATTAACCTAATAGTTCAGTAATACTCTAATCTAGCTGCAAAGTTATTTAAAGTTAGTAGAATGTCTAAAGTGGATTATTGAAGTAAAGTCTAACTAAACTGTAATTATTTCCTTGCTAGCGTTTTTGATTATTTTCACAAAACTTTCATGGTTCCCAGAATATCTTGCTGTATGAATATCTGAACATGCAATATGTCTTAATTAAGAACTCTCTGCTTTTAAACACACAAACAACAACAAACAACAACAAAACATTCCATTTTATGAACGACTTGTGTGCAAGTGACGAAAAGCTGAGAAAACTGTGTTTGTGTCAAAGATTCCATCCATATCAGATTCATCAATGGAAAATTCTGTCAATGGCAGGGAAAGAGTTAAAAATAATGAAAAATTCTCAAATTATCCCACTGTGAACAAACAGGTAGTCCTGCACTCAAACAAACAAATAAATATTTAATATTGAATCTTGTAAAGCACCACAGAATCTCCTCATAAAATCAACCTATCAGTGGTGTATAAATGACTCTATAGGATATCACTTACAAATACTTAGTCAAAAATTATTCAGACACAAGATTACCATCGTAGTATATATATATATATATATATATATATATATATATATATATATATATATATATATATATATATATATATATATATATATATATATATATATATATTATTAATTTTTTTTAATTATTTATTTATTTATTTTTTTTGCAGGAAACTTTAGTTAATTTATGTAAGAGAGGATAGCAATATAAAGTAAACTATGACATATTATACCCCCCCCCCCCCACCACCACCAAAAAAACCTAAACAAAGTGGACTACCAGTAAAACTGCTGAAAATTCAGGACCAAAAATTATTCATGTACTTTGATCTGACAATGTTTTGCTCAAGCATTTTTTTTTTATTATTAATATATTAATATTATTAATATTATTAACTAGTTAATATTTCTCCACCACAACCTGAAAATTAAGTGTCCTAAATTCGGTCAAATTACTGGCATACCTTTCTTTCAAAGTTATCTGACATTATCAAGATGAATTTGCTCTGACACAGTTAAACTCTGGGTTCTTGTCATATTTTATGACCATTTTCTAAACTATGGCAGATAAACTGTAATAAAGTCAGAAATGTTAATGGTCTCTGAATCCATTTTTATTTGACTGTACTTTGCAATTTGTTCCGTTCTCCGTCACGACTGATCCTGCATCCCAATATGTCTACCCTAGCTGCCCTAAAAAGTATTGAAAATGACTAATATCACATAGAATTTAGGATGGATAGTATGTGTCTGTGTCATGCGAACATAGCTCCAGTAAGCTGTTTTGTTTCACATGTGCTGCTCTTCAGCAGTCTTCAGTACCAAAGTGTGAGGAACACTTCCTGTTCAAGACACCTCAGATGCCAGCACACATCATAATGTCATTAAATGCCCCTCACCCTTTTTAACTCCATACACTGTCTATACACCCTGCTCTTCCTGTCGTCCAGCAGCTGGCTCGAGGGCCCGGGACACTGCTCCATTTGGTGGTAATCAGGTGGAGAGCAGGAGCCCCACATCCTGTTCACTCCTCCTGATTAGCACTAGTGAACTCCAACAAATTTGCCAAATTCCTTCTCCTGTCAAGTCCTCCAGCCCAGGCGGTTGACTGGAGGCTTGATGAATGCACTTGTGTTCTGTGAGTGCCAGACCCAGGCCTGCTCTTCTTTGTGTTACCTGATCTTTGAGGGTAAGGAGAAATCAAGCAGAAATGTGGTAACGAGAGGGCAAAGCAGCTAGGAAAGTAACAGCATCCAGGCCACATCACTCTCTCAGCATTTCTGATTTATGACATTCCAGGATCTATTTATATTCATGAGCAGGCATGGAAGCGGACTGGCTCTCATTCCACAGCGTCAAGTTCCCTAGACATACTTCCAGGAACCCCTGCCATTCCCATGCAGTGTTAGCGGCTCTGTTTCTCCTGATCAGGGATAGTGCCCACACATCCACAGATGTTATAAGTTATAAAGAGTTTCTAGAACTAAAATTTAAAATTGCATGACATAAATTGCAAACAGTAATGCTTGCTTACCCACTTTGTTTGCTGTTATTTGATGACCAGTTGCAGAACAATTGACCAGATGTTCAACCTGTGGTTGGCCTGATGGCTAAAAATGTCACATGGGCAAGCCATTATTTACTTACAATTGACTGGGTTGCACTTGACACTTCATGAGTTTCCAGGAACAATGTGGTAAGACTGTAATATGTAGTCTTATTCAGAACAACATTCAAACTGCCATTATACCATTACACATTTTGTCTCCCTCATGTAACACACCTGACTGAATTCACGAATTCATTATGACAGACTGTGAGATCTCAATTGTGTATGTCTGATAAAGGAGATCCCTGAAATATGCCGTGTTGGAGATGCTTGAGAAGCACCGGGTAAGGGTTATTATTGTTTGACAGGAGTCTTGGTCCAGGACTAGCACAAGATGTTGATCCAGGAGCACATGCTACATGTGTTCAGTGTGATTTTTACACCAACAGACTAATGTTCACACTCTGCAGCTTGATATTTGACATACATTCCCGATGTCCGTGTGCCAGGATGTGTCTCGGTGTGTCAGGATGTGGAGCGAGAGTTGCACTCTTCCTTCCTGACTGATGAGCAGACACATATGAGGAAAAATAGGCTCATCCATCTACTATGACATAGAAGCACCCCAGGGAACCCACCACACACTCTCCTTATCGCTCTTCTGTGAGAATATGGCATGCTTCGCAGAACTCAATGGTGAGTTTACTTCACCTGCAGGGTCTATGGAATGCATGCAATATCTCATATTCCGAGAACAGCCCATATGCATTATATTATACTTATATAATGTAAGTAATTATACAAAGGTCACATTTACCATTGTTCTGTAGAGTTCTGCAATTGAACATTTCTGTTTGTATGTTGGATAGAGTTAAAGTTGGTTGCCCCATTGGTTTGAAAGTTATTTCTGTGTGACTTGTGTTTTATGCATTGCTACACTCGACAATGGACTTTTTTCTCCACATAATTTTGCCAAAAACGACGATGTGGCAATTCCCTTTGTTTGTTTTGGGAGCTTTGTGACCGCTGGCTCCACCTACAACTTACTTTAGGCCCCGTCCACACGGAGACGCGTTTCTGTGAATACGCACACATTTTTTTATCGGATAGGCGTTTCGTCCACACGGATCCGGCATTTTCGTAAGGTGAAACCGCTATTTTTTTAAACCGGGTCCCAGAGTGGATAAATTTGAAAACGCCGTCTTTGCGTTTTCGTCTGGACGGCTAATCCGTATATTTTCTGAAACGATGACGTCATCAGCCCACGTCTCCCCCCTAGTCAGACACCTCTACAGGAAACAGTAACACGTATAACGTCACGTAACAGCAACAAAAACATGAACAAACACTGAACGATTGTCTTTTTATTAACTAACATTAACACTGATTAATAAATGTATTGTTCCATGTTCGTTTGTGTACCACGCGCAGGGTTTATGAGCATAGTCCAAGTCTTCTTCTCTGTTTTTAGTGTATCTCTGTGGCAGAATTGCAGTGCCACATGCTGGTCTGGCATGTATACTACATCATTATGCGGTTTCATGTGGACACGGATATTTCTTGAGACGAGGAAAAAAAAGGCCTTAATCTGCAGTCCATTGGTCGCACCTGTCGCTGTGATTCAGACACTCCTTTTTTTTTTTTTTTTAGAGATTGCTAATCGAGCCAGAATGGAGACTTGGGACATTGTTTGCAATGTGTTTTATTTGCAATTGTATCGAGCATTTTTACAACACTACAACAGCATTACACATTCAGCCAGACAACACGCATCACACACTGATACTGTAAACTTTTGAGTGATTTGGCTGATGATTTTTAAATGTAAAATTATCACCGTTTGATTGCTGGGCCACACTTTTATGTCCAATTCTCAGTATTCATCAACTATTATTAATAGTTAATAATAAACTTCTAATTACTGCTTATTAATAAGGAAGTTGTTAAGTTTAGGTATGAGGTGGGTTAACTGATAGAATATGCTCATGCAGAATGATGCATTACTATGTGCTTTATAAGTGCTAATAAACAGCCAATATGATAGTAACTAGTTAATAATGAGAATTGGTCCCAATAAAAAAGTGTTACCAAGTGTTGTTTCTTAAACGGCGCACAGATGAATGTAATTTTTAGCTACTTTTAAATAAACTGCATATTTTTAAAGTAAAATTACCACATTTCATGCATATTTCTGGACTTATTATGCACAATTCACTGACGTTATTTGAAATTATTTTATTCTTATATTTCACCCACTCCCATCCAGCCACCTAACACAAAGAGACACTTTTCAAGTTTCCGTAAATTCAATACAACATTTTTCCCCCTTATAAAATATCCTATTTCACGTAAAAAAAAAAAAAAAAAAAAAAAAAAAAGTACATTATGTAAGTCAATACAAAAAAAAAAAAAAAAAAAAAAAACATTGGTGGATGAATGAATGAATTATACTGTGGTGAGGTAAAAACACACTCACCCTTACAGCAAAAGTCCACCATCACATTTCCCTGCCTCCACACACACACACACACACACACACACACACTCACAGACGTCATTACACAAACCACACAGAGCTCTAGACCAAACACAGACAGCAGTGAAAAAGTGACAAGTTGAGTGTGTACGGCGAGCACTACTATTATATGTCTAATGGGGGCAGAAAACGTGCCAGGACGTTTCGGAGGCATCAGCTCCAGCTCAGATTTACGCTTCTCTTCCTGTCTGTCATGGTCAGTGACCTCAGAGCAGTGGTTATAAAAAGACAGATACATTTCCCACAGCCTGGCACTGCAGTCCGTGTCAAATACAGGTGAACACAGCACTGCAAGGGTAAACAGACCTTTATACAGACAACCTTTCATCGTGAATCCCATCAAACTGAAAATGCAAACAATACAGATAAAAGACACTATTACTAGCATACATATCACTAGTGTATTGGGTGTTTATTAGTATTAGTACTTATAAAGCACATATTAATGACTTATTCTGCATGACAATATGACCATATAATGACCATATTTTAGATCTTTAATACACATCATACCAAAATATAACAACTACCTTACTAGCTATTAATAAGCAAAAAATTATAAGTTTACTGAGGAAATTTTTAAATGTTACAAATATATTTCCAATATCAAAATGAAAATAAGTACAGTAAAAATGTTTACTAATAAAGGATTATTATTTAATTAATATATTAAAATCAAACAGAACAAAAGAAACATCACTATATGGCTGGTAACATTTCTCATGTCATCAGCCATTGGCAGAATCTCAGTGTTGCAAAATATTAGTTTTAAGACCAGGATGGACAGCAATTTTCAAAAACAGTGTCTGCCAAAGAGACCTACAGCACATTTTTCATGGCAAATATGTAATACACTAAGAAATAATTTTAACAAAACTTCTGAAATATGTTAAACCCTTTAACATCTCTTGTGTGCACTGTACCAATCTATTATACAGTATATTTTTCCAAATAAATCTCATATTGTATGACCTGATTATAAACCTAGCCTGTCAAGTCTATAACAATCATGTCACTTCTTCTTTCATAATTCATTTCTCAAAACATCTTATATAGCACATTTCCCTCCACGCAGTCCCGCCACAGATTTATGACAATCCAGCAATCCTTCCAGACTGCAAATTAGCGTGACCTTAAATACATATACTGTATATATAACTCTGCAGGTGTGTGTGCTGCCCTGCGGTCAGTTCCACCTCTTTACACTCAGACTCAGAGCGTTCAGCTCTTGGATCATCCGCACACAGGCGGGTCTAGGACAGGATGCATATGTGGGTCTGTGTGTGGCTCATATTCCGCTGAGGGGGATGACCGAGCCTTCCAGGAACCTTACGAAAACCGCTCAAAAAGAGAAAAATTTGGTTTTTACTCATTTTTGGACAGCCGGAGAAAGAGGGAATATTCTTCACGCATCTCTTTCTCTGTCTTATGTTGGTACTTCTCATTCTCTTTGTATCATTTTTTGTCTTTTCTCTCAGTGTTGGCAGCTCTCACGGCACAAAACTCTTACTCTGCACATTTTGCAGACGCTGGTCTACAAGGAGGAAATAGAGAGGAAATTGTGCCAAAAGTGTAAAAGACTCTCTCTTTATTTCCATCTCTTCCTGCAAAAGAAGAAGAAAAAAGGGGGTTTTGTTGAAAAAAAAAAAATGGCTAAAAAAGTAATTTGCTTATAAGTATTGTGAAAAAGTATACCCTTCAGAAAGTTTACTGACAATAACTTCTGTTTAACCATTAAATATGACCAAGATGCTGGTGCGCATAGACGCAGTGGCTTCTACTGCTCCAGCTAACGTTGCTACTTTCTGTGTACATTTTTGTTGTAGTAGCTGTAATCGAGGTTTCAGCACGGTTAGTGTCTCTCACTGTTACAACCGTGGAAACCTTATGGCTCTGGGCTCAAAAAACAACGTTGGAATACCGGAATTAGTAAGAGAATTACTACATGGCCTTGGATAACTAAGCAGACAAAAGCTCACCTCCCAGTGCTAACGCTAGTACCAATGCTAACGGGGCGCTGCACTAGCTTCACAACACCATCAGTGAGCAACACATGCCCACCCAGATGGCTTTTTCATAATTGCCAGGGACTTCAAACATGTAAGCTTGAAAACTGTTGCACCAAAATTTCACCAGCATGTCAACTTTGCAAGAAGAGGAGATAATATGCTGGATATATTTTACACAAATGTCTGTGAATCACACAAAGCCATGGCCATCCCCAACCTGGGACTATCTGACCACCTCTGCGTGCTGCTCTTCCCAGCACACAGGCCACTGCTAAAACACTTCAGGCTAGTACGCAAGACCATCAAAGTCTGAACAGAAGTAGCCACTTCAGCCCTACAAGACTGCTTTGAGAGCAAGGACTGGAACGTGTTCACAGAAGCTGCCACCTATGACAAGCACGTCTGTTTAGAAGAAGGTACGAACTCTGTGAGTGGATACATAGAGAAGTGCATTGAGAGTGTCACTGATTAAAAAATCCATAATTATGTGTGCCAACCAGAATCCATGGCTAACAGCTGAGGGCCATGCCCTGCTCAGACAGAGGGATGCTGCCTTCAAACTGGGGGAGGAAGGGTTAGCTTTCAGATTTCCAAAGCCATCAGGAAAGCAAAACGCCAGTATGCACAGAAAGTTAACAACCACTTCTGTGATACTCAGGACACCAGATGCATGTGGCAGGGCATCCAGGCCCTAATAGATTATAAAATCACACGTCATGCCAACAACAGTGACACCCACCTCCCCGACTTGTTGAATGACTTCTATGCACGATTTGAAGCTCTGAATGACACACAGGCACTTAAATCCATGCCCCCTCCTGAGGAGCAGGACCCCCATCATCCTTGCCTAAAAAGTCCATTGTCTTTGCACCTTGGTCAGTCAGAAATGACATTTTGTTCTTCTGTATACTGTGTACATGGCTTAATTGCAATAAAGCAAAGGTGAAGTTGAAATATTCTAAAGTAACATGACTGTGTGATCTTTAGTTTTCTTTCTGAAATAGTTGAACTCTGTTTATTTAATAATAACACTTTAGAATAATGGTTCCCCTCCTGACGTAAATGTGGTGTAACTCACGAGCCGCCGAAACCTTGCGTCCAGCCGCTGGTTAGGGGTCATTCCCCCTGTCTGCTGAGGTGTCAGGAAAAACAATTCTGAAGTGCTTTAAAACTGCGGTCCCTTCCTGCTCTTTTCAGCAACACACCCAGGAGATAATGGCCTTTCAGGAGTCTGTGCGTATTCATGAGTGTATCTGTTTGTGTTCACATTACTTTAAGGTCATCCTCTGACAAATACTCAGAGCTCAAGGACTTGTTTACCTGCTCTTGTAGTCCGGCGCTAAGATAATATTAGTGTGTGCTAACCATGAGAAATCAATAGACAGCATCCTTGCTCTTGACATTTTAGAAAGTCAGTGTAATCAATTTGAGTTGTTTGTAAAGAGCAAAGGTTATCAAACCATAACCTCTAATCACTCTTGAGCAGATTACGATTAGAAAAGTGCCATGAAGTGTTATTTTTACAAACCAGTCATTCAATCAAGGTATGTTTTTAAAGTTATATTTTGTTCTTTTGATTTCTTTGAAAGTATTCGGCTGACGCATCACTGACTGATTCATTAATCCTCAAACTCTAGTGGCAGATTCTTCAACGAGAGCTTGTTTTTTTGCTGTTATCACTGAATAAACCAAGTGTAATGCATGCAGGACAGTGTTGGATGAGCCAGCTTTAAATAGTCTCTCGGATGAAGCTTACTTGGTATTAAACACAGGAAGCTCTGCCTTGTGAGAGAACAGCCCCTCCAAACTCCAGGAAATGGGCCTTCAGGACGGCCAATCTTCCCCAGGCACAGGGTCACAGGCACTTAACCACTGTCTACTGCTGCCTGCAGGTCACGGCTCCAATCATATGTCTCAGGGACTGATATTTTATTCTGTCCAAACAAATCTATAGAGAGGATTTAGTAGAATGTATTTATTATGTATTTTGTGTATGTATTTTGACTCTTTTTGTGAAAGCAGCATTTAAAAAAAAGAATTTGTTTATTCAGCTGCATTTCTTTCTTTTTTTTTTTTTTTTGGAGAGTAGTGTTACAGTAGTTTTAATCATAGCAGTGATAGTAATAGAAGCAGAAGAACAAGCACTTAAAGAAGTAGTACTACAAGCAATGGTATTATAAATTGTAGTAATAAATGTAATGTAGTGGTAGTAAAGACAGAGGGTAGAAATAGTAATAATAAAGTAGCAATAGTCTAAGAAAGTATCATTTCAAGCAATGGTAGTAATAACACTAGTAGTGAAAGTACTAAAATAAGTAGCAGTACAAGCAGTGGTAGTGATGGTAGTTTCAGTAATACAAAAATAAATAATATTAGTGGTCATAATATCAGTCTGATAGTAATTTAAAAGCAGCACCAACAGAAGTATGTCAAGCAATGGTAGCCATACTAGTGGTAGTAATAACAGTAGTAGTAATACAAGGGGTGGCAATGGTAGTTTTAAAATAGCAGTAATTGCAATTCTTGAATAACAATATTCGTGCGCACACATTGAACAGAGGAGAGCGAGACCGCGCACATCAACACGCTTCAAAATTGTCGGCAGCGCTGCATAGGATTTGTTCGAGAAAGTCTCCAAATAAGTGCATTTTTGGAAGTAAGGGAAAGTTTACCATGTTCAGCTTCCCCAGGAACCCAGCGTTACACGAACAGTGGATGCAGTTTGTTTTTCCGGGGCAGCAACGGAGTGTATCAAGTGCGTTTGTGTGTTCTGGTCATTTGAGTAACGAATGTTTTATAAATGAGGCCCAAGTCGACGCTGGATTTGCACATCATTTGCTATTAAAACATGGAGCATGGAGCAAACTTATCACTGTATCTAAAGACAGTGAACTAATCACTGCATCTAAACCAACAACATGTTTATTAGATCCTGTACCCACTAAATTACTGAAAGAGTTGTTACCTGTAGCTGAAGAACCGCTTCTCAATATCATTAACTATCGTTATCTTTAGGTCACGTCCCAAAACCGTTCAAGCTGGCGGTTATCGAGCCTCTTATTAAGAAACCAAAACAAGATCCTAGTGTACTGGCAAATTATAGGCCTATTTCAAACCTTCCATTTATGTCTAAAATTTTAGAAAAAGTTGTGTCTGCTCAATTGAGCACCTTCCTGCATAAAAATGATCTGTATGAAGAATTTGTCAGGTTTCAGGCCCCACCATAGCACAGAAACTGCACTTGTTAAAATTACAAATGACCTGCTCCTTGCGTCAGATCAAGGCTGCATCTCATTTCTAGTCTTACTTGATCTTAGTGCTGCGTTCGACACCATAGATCATGACATACTCATAGATCGATTACAAAACTATACAGGTATTCAAGGGCAGGCTATAAGATGGTTTAGATACTACCTGTCCGATCTCTACCATTTTGTTTACTTAAATGGGGTGTCATCTCATTTATCATCAGTAAAATATGGAGTGCCACAAGGATCCGTCCTAGGTCCCCTTCTATTTTCAATATACATGTTGTCCCTTGGTAATATTATTAGAAAATACGGAATCAGCTTCCACTGTTATGCTGATGATACTCAGCTATATATCTCAACGAGACCACAAGAAATTTCTCAATTATCTAAGCTAACAGAGTGTGTTAAAAATGTAAAAGATTGGATGACAAATTATTTTCTCCAATTAAATTTGGATAAGACAGAGATATTAATTATTTGACCAAAAAACACTACACAGAATCTTGTAGATTACAATCTGCAACTAGACGGATGTACTGTTACTTCCTTTAGTCAGAAATCTGGGTGTTACATTAGACAGCAATTTGTCTTTTGAAAATCATATTTCCAATGTTACAAAAACTGCATTCTTCCATCTTAGAAACATTGACAAGCTACAAAACATGTTATCTGATTGTGATAAAAGGCCCCATTCATGTAAGTACAATTGCATGAGATTTCTGTATTTTTTGTCGGAAATCAGCACATAAGTGAATATATGTTAATGGAAACAACATGAAACATCAGTATTATAGCTCCGCTCACGGCACGCCTCCAGGAGCTCTGCTTTTTCTGGAAAGAATCGGAAAGCTGTATTTTTCTTTTATAAATATGATAAAACTAAAGACTTTTGGATATATGAAGGATACAGTACTACTCTATAGGTACTCAAAATTAACATGAGATTATGTGAAACTTTGTATGTTATGTACCCTTTAAAAACAACAGTAATTGTTATTTAGTAAAGTAGCTGTCCAAGCAATGGTAGTAATAACAGTAGTAGAGAAAACACTAAAAAAAGAAGGAAAAAAAGAAATTGTTGTATTAAACAAATATAATAGAGGTAGTAGTAGAGGTGATTGTAAAAGCAGTGATAGGATTAATAGTAAAAAACTAAAAAAAATAAAAAAAAATAAAAACATAAGTTGTTATTTAATAAAACTTAATAGTAATAGTAGTGGAAGCAAAATCAGTAGTAGTAATAGTAGTAAAATAAGTAGCCATATAAAGTAGTAATAATAGCGGTCATAGTAATAATAGTAGTAATAATAGTTTTGATAGCATCCATAGTTTTAAATAAAGTACAATATGTAGTAGTACTAGTACATATTACTAGTAGTAGTACTAGTAGTAATACAGTAGTAGTAGTACAGTTGTAGTAGCACTTCAAGCAATGGCAGCAATACTAATGGTAGTAATAACAGCCATAGTAACAGTAGTGGTGTGGTAATAGTTTTAAAAACAGCAGTACTTGTAATTTAGATATTAGTAATACAAACAATTTTAGGAATAGTAGTATTAACAGGCGGCAGTGGCTCAGTGGTTCATGTAGGTTGTCTACAAACCGAAAGGTTGGTGGTTCGATCCCCAGCTCCACCTGACCAAGTGTCGAGGTGTCCTTGAGCAAGACACCTAACCCCAGCTGCTCCCGACGAGCTGGATGGCGCCTTGCATGGCTGACACCGCCGTCGGTGTATAAATGAGTGTGTGAATGGGTGAATGTGAGGCAACTTGTAAAGCGCTTTGGATGGCCATGTGGTCTGTTGAAAGCGCTATATAAATGCAGTCCATTTACCATTAACAGTAGTAGTAGGGTTGTGCAAAAAATTGAATGCAATTTCCATGAGCATCTTGTCAGTAAAGGCACTCCTGTGATTATAAGTACAGAGTTGCCAGGTTTTCAAAACAAATACTGCCCACTTCTTCTCAAAACTAGCCCAATCGCGTTTCCAGGGGGTTCCCTGATAAAAAAAATAAATTGTGTCCCGGGGTTAAATACATGTTTTTTAGCAGGGTTGCCTTGGTAAAATTCACATTTTAGGGGCTAAAAATCATGTTATTGGTATTGGGTATTCTCCGACCCGCGGACATGAAAGTGTTGCCAAGTCTGCGGTTGTTTTTCATGTCCGTGGGTCGAAGCGACCCCAATACCAATAACGTGATGTTTAGCCCCTAAAATGCAAATTTTACCAAGGGAACCCTGCCAAAACAAAAAGTTGTATCGCCCGGAATGAAACGTGATTGGGCTAGTTTTGAGAAGTAATTAGGCAGGTTTTATTTTAAAAACCTGCCAATCCTGATCTGAACGCACGTGCTGGAGATATACTACACGGGAGTGTCTTTACTGACAAGATGCGCATTTCATTGTGACAGCTTCTTTTAACGATTTGTGATTGTTATCTGTTTAATTGCTCCACACCAATGTGATGTTTCCCTCTAACATGTTGTTTATCCAGAATCGTTTAGTGGTTTCTAAAAACAAACGTTCTCTGAATTATCCTCGGCAGCCATTTTTGTCTGCTCTATTATTTTTTTTCATTTTAACCACCATCCTTGTTTAGATGATTGTGTGGTTTCATAGTACCTCCAGCGCTTTGTCATAACCTAATCTCTCTCTCTCTCTCTCTCTACTTTCTCTCCTTCTACCTTGCAATGAGTCAGAACATGACTTGTCTAAGTCTGGATGGAAAGGAGTGGCACCGTCCAGGTATGATGGATGAAGTCGTTACTGATGATTCCTCTCAATTAAGTCATTCTAAACACAAATTGCCTTGGTAGCAGACCGCAGCTGATAACACCATTCCTCTCCATAACCGAGGCTAAAGTGCAACTTGGAGTGAACACTTAATGCCATTTTTGTAATGTACTCTATATTCAACAACTTTACTGATTTGGAAGTAATTTATCAGCCAAAATTTGTGTGTGATTAATTTGCGATTAGTTTGATTAATTAATCGACATATGATATATATATGATATATATATTCAAATCAACAGTATGCATTCATTAAAATGAATATTTGATTTTAAAAACTTTTTTTAATATATATATAGTTTAGTAGTTTACCTGTTTATATTTTCATATCCATTAGCTGTTTTCCCCAGTCCTATATTTTTTGAGGTAAAATATTATCTGTTTCATCAACTAAATGTTTCCAGTGTTTTCCTGTCTAAGTGGACATTTATTTGCCTGTATAAACCACAAATACACTTTATGCTGATAGCAAATATTAGGACTTATAGATACTATGCATACATTTATGCATTTGGCTGATTCTTCTATTCAAAATGACTATTGCATTTAAAGTACACATTGACATTTTATCAGGGAATCAAACTCATGACCTTGGTGTTGCTAGTGCCGCACTCAACTTCTTTGACTGCTGTTTGTCCTAGTAAAAGATGCCTGTTATGGTTAAGGCACTCTTCATCTTGTATCAAACCAGATTGAATGTCAACAGTTTTTCATCTTACAAACCCCATCAACCCTGTCTCAGTCACATGTTAGTCCCTGTAATTCCTCAAATCCACCACAGCCTTCCCAGCATGCCATGAGCACAGCCATTTGTGTCAGTCGACAGAAGGGCCACGGGTTAATCCTTGTGTTTCACTGCGTGCCAATATAAACTCAGCTCTGTTTGAAAATGAAAGTCGCCTGTGACGGACATATTGAAGGCCCGTGTGGCTTGTACTTAAAGCAAATCTGCCTTCTCAAGGATTCATCACAACAAACGGCTTTGAGGTGCGCCAACATTTCCATTTTCAACACTGCCTCCTTGATGTTCCTTTACAGAATGTCTCATATGGCTAATGATGTGCTGATGAAAGAGTGTATTATATGCATGGTGTGGGGGCTGTGCTGAGGAAAAGGTCTGGAGCTAAAAAAAGGATGCTAATGTAACCAGACGCCCAGAGCTGCCTCTTTAAACTGCTGTGAGGCGCTGCTGAAAGTGTGACAGAGCAACAAGTGGCTCTGTGTTGGTACCTGGGCCTCACCTGTCCACGTGTGCAACACAAGCTTAGATCTGTCGAGAAAGAGCTTTGTTTACAATGGCCCAGTGTTCACAGACACCGCTTTGCCTTTGAAACATTGAAAAAGTGAAACAGCTGTGTCTTTTATTTAAAGTGCATTTTCATATTGGTCTAATTTGGTTTCTGATTTTAAACCTGGTTTATTTCTGTATTTATATGTAAATATATATTTTTTTTATATAAGTAAATTGAATACAAGTTGAAAAGTTTTATCTTATCTATATAACAAATTTAGCTTTTATTGTCAAATTAGGTTTAAAAAATAATAATATAAAATCAGCATAAAAACCAACATTAACATTTTTGGCTAATGTCTAAAGAACAATACAATAATGTCTTTACAATACAATACAATAAAATGTTTATTGCATATGGTATATATGTATTAATGTTTTTGCTTTTAGAAATATATTCAGGTCTCATTCTGTCTCTGTCCCTGTTGCTTTTGTCATGATGATTTATCAAAAACACATCAACTGGTCTATGGTGTTCCTCAGGGATCAGTTCTAGGACTCCTCCTCTTCTCCATATACACTACATACTGGGTCCTACCATGCAGGCACATGGTTTCTCCTACCATTGCTATGCTGATGACACACAGCTCTATCTCCCATTTCAACCAGATGATCCAATGGTAGCTGCATGGATCTCAGGCTGCCTGGGGAACATCTCGGCATGGATGAAAGATCATCACCTACAGCTCATCCTGGCAAAGAGTGAGCTTCTTCTTTACTCCGACTGTAATTGTTTACATAATTTAAGAACTTATATCATATAAAATATCATATAAAATTATATCAAATATCAAAATTATATCATCATATAAAAAAATATGATGTCATAATTTCATGACAGAAGGGATTGACAATAATAATAATAATAATAATAATAATAATAATAATAATAATAATAATAATAATAATAATAATAATAATAATTGCGTTTAACACAAGAATAAAGTGTAAGCTCTTCCCCAAATGTTGCTGCATGGCTCCAAGGTTCTTATATAAAGTGAACAAACAATATGCTATTATTCAAATCACACTTCACCACATGAAAAAAAAAAGAAGCTAAGTTGTTCTGCAAAATAAAAAATATATATGATCATCTGCGTTTTGAACCATAAGCGTAAATACTTTGTTCTAGTAAAATCTACTTATGATGCTTTTGGGAAATGCTGTTCAGGGCGAGTTAATGATGACAGATTTCATTTTGAGGTGGATTGTTTTAAACTCAGTCAACAACCATGTCGAGTTTCAAGTAAGCTTTGTAAAACAAGAACAAACAGCAGCTGCTGTACAATTTGCATTGCTACACAAAATCCAAGACAGTACTCATAAATGGTCCTGGCATGTATTAGTCCTGCAAGGCCAGACACGTTATCTTCAGTACTCAGGTAATCACACACACACACACACACACACACACACTCACACACACACACACACACACACACACACACAACCCTTGTATAATAACACCCTCAAACAGCCCCTTTCTCTTCTCGCACATTGCACGTCTCTGGGTTACAGGTTACAAAACGCCTGTTTGCTGACAGCCGCTGCATGGCTTTAACCCACATCCCCTTCCCTCATGCTGATAAAGTGCTGTGATAAGCAGCCCGGCCCCGGCCCTCAGGGTCCCAGCTCACAGAACCGCATGTCTGGAACAAGAGCACTCGATCTGGAAATAGGAAGAGAGAGATGCAGAGGAAGAGGAGCTGCAAAATAAATAAATAAATAAATAAGTACTTATTGTGTTTGGAGCAGAGAATATGCTCTTCTGAACATATTTCATGTTTCATATACAGTAAGATTTTAGACCAGATTGAGCAATAGTGAGACCAACAAGATTAGCATGGAAGAGATGGCTTGCAGTGATGGGGAAAGTTACTTTTAAGGGCATTGCTAACAACATAGTTATTCTCTAAAAAAAAAAAAAAAAAAAAGTAAATAATTGCATTACTTTCTTTTTCTGAAACGTAATGAATTAAGTTACTTTTGTATTACTTTGTCTCATCTGGCATGAGTTTTCTTGTTTGTTTTTAATATAAAAAGTTCTGTTTTTAAATAAATCCATTTCACACCAGAAGTGAAATGAATACGTTTCAGGCTGAAGAAGGTGTACGTTCACATCAATACAGTAGAGGGCGCAACTCAATACTTGCGTAAAGGATAGGATAGAAGATAATTTATTTAAGATTTTATTTGATCAATTGTATAAATTAGTTTTGTTTTATTTATCATAATCGATTATTTCAGGTTTGTGGCATACAGAGTTTCTGTTTCACAGTTTTTACTGACTTACTGACTGAGGAATAATGAATGTGTTTTTATGTGAGTGAGATGAGTAAATATTTGTTCATATTTAGTCTAGAGCTACAGTGAGATCATGTTCACACAGCGCTTCTGTACTGACTATCTGAGTATAGTGATTCCTCTTAACATGGCAACACCAGAGCTGTCAGTCAGTCAGTCAGGAGAAACAAAGGAACTGCTGTCACTTATTTGAAAAAGTATTTATAGTACATATTTTCTTGTAAATTAAAAAGTAATGTGGTATTTACAAGTTACTTTGAAAAAGTGATCTGTCAATAGATTAGTAAGTGTTGTATCGGATTGCTTAGTGTTGGGCTTACACTGTCCTCAGCGTATTACACACAATCTGAGGTTCACAGCACCAAGCCTTGTGTCGTAAACGCTTCCATGTGTGCAGAAGTTTGCTGTTCCCCGAAATCTGCTCAATCAAATAGTTCATTGCAAATATAGCCAAAATGCTAGTCCTGTCACAGTAGCATGTTTACATGTACCCAGATACAGTAGTCTGCGATAATGAGAATAATAACTCAATCAGACTGAAATGCCTTCATGTATCCAATCTAATTGAGCTCAATCCAAAATACATTTTGATCAGATTGAAAGAGGTGGTGTTAACCTGAAATAATCGAATCAACGGAAAAAAAAAGCATGCAAATTCAATAATCCAACTGTTTTGCATTCAAATGTTCATATATACTTAATTTATGAACAACATCACTGTACAAATTGGCCAGTGAAGGAAACAGACTTAATTTTCACAAATTTGCTCAAGTTAAGCTTTCGTTTTAGACAAAATGACTGCTAGTCTTCCAGTAGCTCTGGTGACAAAGCATGTGCTCGAGTTCTGTTCAGAATACAGTTAATGCTTATGTGACTGAATATGTGAATCAGATTGCATCATTTCATGATCATAAAACAGAACTGTCAGAATCTGAAGATGGACTGGATTCATTCAGACTGACGGGAATCAGAGACTGTTCACATTACGGTGTCAGTGTATCAGTTATTTTAGTATCATTGAAATACTATTTTGTATAAATATTTTGAATCAGTTTTTAGTTCAGCATTGCCTCCACACACTCAGGAGTTGATCTACATTCAAATACTATATCTCTTGAGCTTTTATGGCATTTCCAATATTCTCAATGTATGCATGAGCAATGAACTATTCAGCAATTTATCAGTGACAGTTTGTTACTGTTAAGTTATTATAAAGTGTCACAAAAAACAGTAGTGTGTGTGTGTGTGTGTGTGTGTGTGTGTGTGTGTGTGTGTGTGTGTGTGGGCAGAGGTTGTTGTGTTTATGTTGACTAATGAGCTAATTGCCTGCTGAACTTGTGTGATTTGACAGGAATGCTGTGGCACTCAAACACACTCTGATTACGGGCCATTTCCTGTCAGTCAAGACGCTGACAACAAGGGCCTCTTTTTCTGCACTGTTTGTTAACACACACACACACACACACACACGCACACACACACGGGTTCAAGCACCGACACAGGACTCTGTCATGTGTGAAATACATGCTCAGTACAGACCATACAGCAGCACACACCTGACAATGTAAAACGTTACTGCTACTTTAATGCATGTGCACTATTTTAGTTCAAGTATGGTGCTAATCAAGGTGGGTTTTTTTTACTCTTGAACCCAGTCAGAAATCTCCTAGGTATTTCAGTAAAGTCTTCTGTAAATCTGAACCTCAGAACAAACGGATGACATCTTTGAGTTCACTCAAACAGCAGAGTTTTCACAAGAAATCAAAAGTGTGTCAGTTTTTCTAATAGTCTTATGAATCACTGCACATTATTAAAAATAAGCAATATTTACTGTTGTAATTCTAAAATGTATTTTGTTTTCACCAATACCTAATTTTAACCCTCTAACCACTGCTAAAACAGAAACACTTTTTACCATCCAATTATACTACAAATAATAATAATAATCCACTGCAGTATTTTTGTAAAATATCCTGTTTGGCTCAGAAACATGAATTGCAGATGTGAAATGGTTTGTGAAGATCACTTTATGTGGATGTTAGACGCTCTTCTTTCATTGGTTAAAATAAGTGTTAACTAAAATAATATAAAACTTTAAAAAAGTCTTAAAATCATTTAATTTCAGACAACATTTCTAATTTTCATCTAGTTTATCTTCATGTACTAAAATAACTCAAACTGAAACTGAAATAAAAAATGAATAAAAGTATAATTAAAAAAGGAAACTAAATAAAACAAACATACAACATAATTAAATTCAAACTAAACTAAACTAAAAATTATAATGAAAACTGAAAATGCAAAAATATATTTTGAATATAAAAAAATATAAAAACTACAATATCTCAATGATACTAAAATAACTTATTATTATTATTATTATTATTATTATTATTATTGATTCACCAAATACTATTCATAAAATAAAATAATTAATTAATTAAAAAAAAACATCATCTTCATCACTTAACACGACTACACAACCTTGGGATCAGTGAAATTGTTCAGAACACACACACACACACACACACACACACACACACACACACACACACACACACACACACACACACACACACACACACACATTTTAACCAATTATTTAAGTCCACTTAAAAGAAGTAACTTACAGGGACATAAATATTATAGATGCAGTTAAATACATTTATAAAATCATGGCCAGATCTTTACAGTATTGAGCACATCACTCAGTTGTTATGGATATTAATACCAGCGTCTCCTCCTCATATGACCTCTGTCTGTGATAGAGGACGAAGCACAGTACTTTGCTAAGTGTGTGACCCTCTTCCTGGGCATCCCGAGCTGTTAAAGCCCTCTTACAACCAACCTGGGACTGTGTCCTAGCTGCCAAATATAAAAACAAGGAATCGGCCTCGATAACCTACTTCTGAAATGGTATTTAGGAGTGGTTGAGATTTAATGAGTTTAGTCATGAAAGCTTCCTCCATACTCGAGTCAAAGGTGCGTGCAGCCTCCAAAACAAACACCCCTCTACACTCCTCATTCATCACAGTGAGATCCGGTGTGTGAGCACACAGACGAGAGAAGACTGAATATATAGAAATAAACACAGAAAACTACAGCATCGCAATGATACAAAACACACACGCACACACACGTGCATGCACGCACACATATATATCACATATGGCTTTTTAATATTCCGTGCATTAGAATGTATAAATATAATGATAATAATAATGATAATAATATATATATATATATATATATATATATATATATATATATATATATATATATATATATTTTTTTTTTTTTTTTTTTAATTTAATGTTATAGTTTGACACAACGCATCATTTTGCCCAACACTTCATGGTTTGTAGCTCTTGGTAGTATGTTCCCGTCCCGCTCTGGTCTAGTGTGTGTTGATCTCAGGCTCATGAATACAGAATAGTGTCTGCTCAAATGAAAGGCTCTGGGAAACGCAGGGGAAGGAAACCTGTGTTTTTTCTGCATTGATGGAATGACTTCCCGCCCTTGAATAAAGAACGTCCTCCGTCTGGAACAACCTGCTCGTTTCCCGTCCAGAGGAGCCTCCCAGCCGAACAATGAGGAGCCGGCTCACACCTGACTCAGATCACGCTCTGTTATTCTTAGTCACATGCTGGAGTCAACACAGATGACTCCGGTGCTGTTTTCTAGCGATACGAATCAGATTCACTGCTTTCCAAATGATGCCTTCCTATATTTAGCCATTTTGTGTGCATGTACTTTCACTTTCAAAGCTATGAGGATTATTTTGTGATCATTGTGAGACACCATAATGTGTGTCCTGTAGTTTTTATCTTGTAGGCCTACATGACAGAATCAGTGTGGGTCTAAAATAAATACATTAAAAATAATAATAAATGGAAATAAATACTGTGCTGCAATATTACACGTAATCTAGATTATGTAATTGAAGTACTTGTAATTAGGTTAAATTATAAAATGATGAAAATCAGATTACAGTTGATGTTTGTGGATTACATGATTAGATTTTATACACACAATAGCAATACATTATTCATAATTAATTCTCCTTAGTTTATTTCTCTGTATCCAAATTGAACTTGAACATTTTGCTCTTTTGTTATTTCTGCAGTAGTTCTGAACAGTTTTTCTCTGTGCATTGCTGGAAACACACTGCGCTCATCGATCGAGGAGACACTCGTGTAAAGATCACATTACCGTAGTAAACTGCAGTGATCTAGCGTGGGAAATGACAGGATCTTTACACTTACACACAACTGTCCACAGCCCCAGGAATATACGACATCATTATATCTTTAATGTTTTCTCACCGTTTTAGTTCAATGTCTTTGTTACATACAAATTACATAATTAACATTATTACTATTTACAGTCAGATAACTAATATGAATAAAAATAAAAATAAAAATAATTCTGGGGTATAGAAACTTGAAAACTTGATAAATGCCTAAGTGTAGATAGTATAAAACAAACTTCGAAGACTAAATAGCTACAATGCATGCAACTAATTTTGTTAGAAACATTAAACTGACTAAAATAACCATATATATATATATATGAAAAAAGCCATTTGCCTTCACACACACACACACACTCACACACACACACACACACACACACACACACACACACACACACACACACACACATATCTGATTTGTTTGTTAATTAATCAAAAATAAGCGAAGAGATGCTGTATATTGTATACAAGCACTACATGACAGAAATGTTGTAGAAACACTTATATTAAATACAAATATTGTGATGAAAGCAATAGATTGAAACAAACGTGTCATTATTAAAGATATAGCATTTTCTTTTGAAAAGTAAAGTACTCAACAAATCTGTTTTATTAACAACATAAAAGACTATCTATACATATTATCAGTTACAGAAGACAGTGAGAGACAGATCTTGCTCCTCATCAGATCTCTCAGTGTTGGATGTGATTGTGTCTGTCCCGTGCTGGACGGCTGACTGCCAAATCCACACAGCTCTTTCATAACCGTGAGCACGATCACTTCACCAGAGCACTGCTGATTTCTCTTCTTCAATCAAGACAACATTTGATGCAACAACACTTTTGATTTTTGCACAAAAGGCACAACTGTAAATAAACAGCATGTTAATGGGGAATCCAGAGCTCTCCAGTATTTAACTTTCTGTCAGTAAGAGTCTCTGCCAGCATTTCTCTTCTGCACTGTGATGGCTGTTTGCTTTTGTTTTTAATTCCTGTAAATGCTTGAATGAAAGGAGACGTAGACACTGAGCGATGGCTCGCAGCGCTGCGGTTATTAATAGATCAGGAGCAAATATACATGGGAATGAGACAGACGGACAGATGGAGGTCAAGCTCAGAGATGCCATAACATCTGTGCTTATAGTGGCACAAATCAGCGTGTGTGATCTGAATACACAGAGAACACTGACCATATTTAAACGCAAATGTCTAAAAGAAAATTCATTTAATAAAAATGATTAATAATACAGTGTAAGTCCAAGGCCATTAGACACCATCAGAACAAAAATATTATATTTCACACTTAATAGTTTCCAACATAAATTGTAATTTATGAAAAAAATAAACAGCTTTACAAAGCCTTTGTCAGCGATGGTCAAACAAAAAATAAATAAATAAATAAATAAATAAATAAACGTGCTGCTGTGGGCTTTGTAACTATAGTTTACTGTAAATGCTGTAAATCTCAACAAATCTGTAAATATTTAATTTATTTATATATTCAGTTGGAATATATACAGTATTTTACTGTTTTATTTTATTCTATTTTATGTATCACTTTTTTCACTTTCTATCATAAGTGTTTAAAACTTGTTAGAACCAAGAACATAAATCATTTATTTAAAATTGTTACATCAAAAATATGAAATATAAAAATAAAACACTACAAAAAAATATTTAACACATGATAAATTACAGACTAAAATTGCAATAGTAAATGACACTAAATCACAATTAAAACAAAGAATAAAACAGAATAAAATAATAACAAACTAATAAAATAATTGACAAACTAAATCAAACAAGCAAATCACAAGAAACGTATTTAGTGCATCAGTGATACGTCAGCATACACCAAAGATCATTAAATGACTTTCACATGTGAGATGTACAGTATTTATATATGTTTCATATGTGAATGATGTTGAAAGAGTTACATTTGCAAAAAAGAAATCTGCTTATTTTAAACATCAAATGAAAATACATCAGCCATGAGTCTGGATAACTGATCCTGAGATTAAATATACAGCATGTGTTTATTTCTGTTCAGTACATGTAAAATAAATGTGTTTTTGTTTTGTTTTGTATATTAAGCCTATTTTTGTTTCATACAAATCTACAGTATAAACTGAGAAATATAATGTATTGTATTAAGGTTTATTTATAATTCAGGAATTCATTCTTAGTAATAAAGTACCAGAACAAACCATCTGTTTTAATATGCCAAACCTCCCAGAAGAACTGCCAATGTAAATTTAGTGAATGGTTAAACAACCACCCACACACACACACACACACACACACACACACACACACACCCTTTCCAGCTTCATGGCATAAATCAATTAAGAGCAACATTCTTTAAAAGCGTCTATCCACGAGTCATTGATGAGAAGCTCCTCCTGACCTGATTGAGTCTGGTGTTAAAGCTCAGGATCAAGCCTCTCTCCGGTCTGCAGAGGGACGTGTGCGTCAGGACGGATATAGAAAGGGAACGGTGTGTTTGTGGCGTGAGGTCTGCAGTGCTGGACGAGCGGCACGTCTCTCCTGTCATCACAAACGCTCCAGTGTTTCCAACACAGGAACAAACCAGTCTGATGCCTGAGAGATGTTACTAGATAATAGCATAATACATATTTAATAACACATACAATTGATAATACAATCGCATTATAGGATTATTATATATTTACACTGTAAAAAAAAAAAAAGCTATAAAAATTGGGCACAATATACTTTTTTTTTTTTTTTTTTTTTTTTTTTTTTTTTTTTTTTTTTTACAGGTGTTTTCAAGATTTTTATTTGTCACATACAAAATTATATATAGCATATATAACCAGCAGTGAAATGTGAGTACCTGTACCTGTAAATGTGTTTTACCTGTATTTTGAATGTTGTACTTCATTGCATTGTGTTTACATTTAAAAGATACTGTGTGTCCATTAAATTACTTGATGATGTCAAGGCAGATGTTTTTTTTTTTTTTTTTTTTTTTTTTTTTTTTACAGATTATGTGTGTGTATATAATAACAATAAAACAAGTGCTTCTGATATTAAGAAATGTTAAGAAAAATCTGGAATTTATTTATTTATTTATTTAATATTTTACATAAATGCATGGTTGGGATCAAAGAAATCTAGTATATTAATTACAGTATATTAGGCCTGTGTTAAGTGATTTTCTTTAACACATATGAGCTGTCACAATAAAATGATCTTGTTTACTTACTCCTTGTTCCCAGCATCCTGAAATGAAGTGTTTTTTTTTTCTTCAGTGAATGAAAAGAACTGTTTGTATCTTTGACATTTAAACGTGTTTCTGTTATGCTGTAGTTTTTGTGTTACACTGTAATGAAGAGACTATGAATGAGCTAATGCCAGTGCCACCAAATATCTTCATCAAATTAAAATCCACTTAAACGTTTGTATTTATGATACAAATGAATTTCCTCTAACTCACTGTAGATTGTTGGCCTAACATAATTGCATCAGATGTGTTCATAACTCAAAAAGACTGACGCAAATTGCTGCATTCATTTTGCCTTGTTGTTTTAAGACATGCAACATCTACAGATACAAATAGATAAAGTGCAATAAAAGCAACACTTCTTTAGAGTAACTGAGAGCAGTTGTAGATGCAAAATAGCCTAAAGTAACCAGTGCATTAAAAAAAAAAACGATTGTTTTATGCATATTGTCTTGTTTACCATTTTAAAGTATTACATTTTGTCTTATAATTTGTTCTGCACTAAGTCTGTATCCATATCTAGAACTAGAAAGGCATCAAGACTTGGTTGTTGGATATTTGAATTGTCAAAGTGCTATAATAATAAAAGCTTATTGTGCTGAGCATGCATCACCTGATGATAAAACATATTGATTTACATATTTTGCACTTCATTTGAACTTTTGCACTTAATTGTTATTTATGCGAGAACAGCAGTCAGACTCTCTCTGAGTCTCCACTGATCTGGATCAATCCCAGAATGCATCAGTCACCAGGTGCACAAGCTCCAATAGCAACCAGCAATTAAAAGCAACAGCTAAACCAGTGCAAACGAGGATTGCAGCGCACGTGTGAGCTGCTAACGGTGATCTTTATTATGACTCCAGCAGCTCTGTTCACCACAACCCAAACACACACACCGTCTGTTCATGGAAACGCCACAAAACACTTTCTCACATGTCTTTCACATCTATAGCGTGACATTATTTAAAACGCCTACTTCAGAAATTATTTTAGTGGTGTGTGGGTGTAAATTATGAATATCATTTTGCTCTGGTGTAAACAGGTTTATCACCAACACAGGTTACCACAGTCATGAAAAGACAGGATTTAACCTTCAAAGTACGGAAAGGGAAAGACAAAAAATGATTAATATTTTAAATAAATAAATAAAGTACATGTGTTTATTTGTGTTTTTATTTCATTTAAAAAATAATAACTAAAGTATATTTTAGTAAATAAATGAAATAATAATTTCAGGACATTAATTATTAAATAAGTGTAATAAAAATAGCTTAATGTTTAGATGAATAAATACATTATTTTATGCATTTTCTTCAGTATCTCTCTCTGTCTCTCTCTCTCTGTATATATATATATATATATTTTTTTTTTTTTTTTTTTTTTAGTGATACTTGATATATCATGACTTTCATCAGTCACTTTGATTTGATGTTAAAAAAGCAATAAGCGCAATCATGGGTAATGATGTAATATCACAACATGAAAATTAAAATGTCCTAATGGACATCACGCATCAGAGAACTAGCAATACATAAAATTGTATAATTGTGAAAATTAAAAACAGCACCTATTCCAGTTGAACAGCAGTGCAGAATAAAGTCAGACGTCTGTAAGAGTCTCAGTGCAGGTGGGCAGACGTGTTTCTCAGTAAAGTCATGACCTACAAATAGCCTGACATTCACTTCCCTCCCACAATACATTCTGCCAAGTCAACATCCCTCACCACTTTCATTAAAATTGTGAAGTTGCAATCAAGCAAGAGTCTCCCCCACTCCTCACTAAGATCCTGACGCTCAGATCCATGCACTGATGAATCCGGCGGCATGATCTCCCTCTTATTTCTCAGCTGTGCGACTCTCCAAATATTTGGTGTACTAGCTGGTTACTGCGCGGTGTGTCAGGAGGAGTCGGCAGGCCGAAGCTCGGCCTAATTAAAAAGTCAGGGGGGTTGTGTTTATTTATTTAAATCACTCCTCGACACTGAAGAGCTGATGCAGCGGAGAAACCCTGACTACTCCATCCCAGAGAGAGAGAGTCAAGATTACCAGAAACAATCAAACACTGAACTCATCTACATGTGTTCTTCAGATCTTATTACACTCGTTTGTACATCATTTCTGCTACCATTACTGACAAATGTGTCACATTTTTACAGGTTTGTTTTTTCGTATGTTTTTGTGTGCTGATGCTTTAGCATGCGTTTAACATTATAATACATGTACAAATGATCTACACTGAAAATTAATTCTGCTTGTTTAATGAATGAGGCCTATTTTATTTCAAACTGTCATGTACATGTAATACTTTGAAAGTGACAAAATTTATAGCAAAAATAAAAGTTTGTCTTATGTCTCTATTTTAATATCAGCAGGTTTATTATGAACTTCAGGCTTTTACATATCAGGGGTTGGTTTATATCAAAGAGTTTCCATCTTTTTAAATATACATGCTATTTTATAGATTTACATTTTTTGTAACCATCTATGAGAATCCGTCAAAAAAAAAAAAAAAAAAAAAAAAAAAAAAAAAAATTGTTTACATATTTAAAACTACTGTACGGTGATTTAAACAAACTGTGAAAAAATGTTTCAAATGCATTGTGTGAAAACTATTTCTATATATTTTTTTTTTTTTTATAAAATGACTTTCATTTCCAGCTCAAACTAATGCTGCCACTAAAGCTTTATTGTCCTTATTTAGAAAAGCATGATTCTCAGTTATTTTTAACAATTTATGCAGATGCATAAAAAATATTATTCAACTGTTTAGTGTAAATAAAAAATGCTAGCTGTAAAAAAACTTTTGCTGATCAGACAGAAACTGTAGTTTATGTTTTGACTGTCACTTCCACCAGAATATTTTTGAGACTTGACAGAAATGACACTGTTACAGAAACGTTCTCAAGAAATGGCAGGATTCTCATGTGATTCATGTCAATGTTAGTAAATTAGTTACACGAAAGACCACAGGGCCAAAAAATGTTGATAACAACACCCTACCTTCAGTCCCCTCCGCTGGTCATCTCTCCTCCTCTTCCAGATGTCACTCGGTGTCGTTTATTGCTCGCTTTCCTTTACTCTGTTGTTATTTCTGGTTGATTTCTGGTTGATCTAGTGAATAAAGGCTGTGATGTTCACGATCACGGCTGACTGCTGCCATCTAACCGCTGACAGACCCATTACACAGCGAGCCACAGCTGCTCAGAGCCCTCAGCAAACAAGATGAAGAATACAGAGCGGTCACACTTTAATTTAAGGTGTCTTTGTTGCATGGTAATTATACATTTATGAACTGAGTAATATTAATTAACCACACGTAGCCTACTTACTATATGGTTAGGATCAGGGTTTGGTTTAGGGTTACTGGTATGTAAATATGCATACTGAATGATATTATAATAGTAAGTAGCCTTAAAATACACCTTAAAATAAAGTATTACATAAAAAGCCAGCAATCCTTTTCAGGATTTTTTTATTTTGTTTTATATTTTTTATTCCAAATCCTTTCAAGTTCACTTGAATTTCTCACCTTAGTGACTTGTGACTTGAAAGTGTCAAAAACTTGTTAATAAACTAATTCATTATAATCACTATTTGAAACAAATTTCCAACGAAGGGTTTCTTGTGTCTCACCATACTGTTCATTCAGTCTAAATGTAAAATAAGTTTTTTTTTTTTTTTTACAGTAGTTAAAAATTGATTGATTGATTTACTGATTGATTGATTGATTGATTGATTGATTGACAGTGAAAGTCAATGAGGCCCAGTGTTAATCTTGATTCTACTTGATTTCTAAAGTTCTACAGTCTTCTCTAACGTTTGGTCACATGGTCAAAAGCTTGTTAAAATTTAGCAAAACGAGGGTATTTTTTGTTTTGTTTGTTTATTTAATTGCTTACTCTATACAGTGAAAGTCCAGTCTTGATCTTGATAAAAAAAAAAAAAAAAAAAAAAGTTTGGTCAGTCTACATGGTGATACCTATGGGGAAAAAAATAAGTAAATAAATGGTATTTAAACACTAGTTAAAACAATGGTATGATTATTTTTATGTCTAATTTTTTATGTATTTACTCATGTAGTTAGTTATTAAAGTCAGTGGTCACTTGGTTTTGTTTGAAATCAGTAATTTTACTTTCTTCTAAAGATGTATTTCTTCTTGTTGTTTCTCTTACAGTGGTCTCCTGCTACTCCTGACTGACCGAGTCTGCAGTAACTCACAGTGAAACCTGACTCTCAGAAACGCTCGGCAGGAAATGCATCAAAGCCGAACATAAATAGCAATCAGAGCACAAGTAAACCAATCAGCTGCTTTGTTACTGAATATGCACCAATCAATTAGTGGATGGATTTCCGTACATTTTAACGAGGTGAATCAAGGCACTTCTCGCAGCATGTTATGGGCAATTTGCAGTTTGTTTTGCGCAAATTAATCCCAGACCCACTCTGGCAGGACAGACTTTCAACAAGCTTCAACTCCTTCTCGCTGAAGGTATGCTTTACGCTGGACCTTCACAGATCTGTGATAGAGATCACATCAGTGCTGCAGATTTCAGAGCAGTTAACACAAATTAGGCGTTTGATACTTTACACAAATATGTAAGGCAAAAAGCAAAGTTAAAAAGTGGTGCTGAAAACTGATTATCGATTATGAAAGGGCATAAACAAATATATAAAATACTGTTTACGAGTACATACTTCCACTTATCTTTCTGTTCATACTGTTTACAAATGGGTTTGATATTTTGAGAAAACTTGCAGGTGTTAAAACAACCCAAGCTAGTCAAATGATGTGACAATGCATCCATTCCTTAATGCTATAAAACCTCTGCTGTATCATATCTGATGCACAAATATTTAATGGTTCCGAACTTTGATGAAAAACCCATTGTACACAACCATTTGATTAATAGGTGCTTATTTCTGTCAACAAATCTTGACTTATTATAAAGGAAATGACAGAATAACTTGAGTAATATTTCCAGATGAACACTTATGAGCTTTACTTGATTCTCCATCAATCATTAAAAAAAAAGTAAGTGTGATTGATCACTATATTGACCAGTTTTCAGGTATATTGACCAGTTTTAAGAGTGTGTTTTATTATGAAATCATACTGCATCTTTAAAGTTCTCATTTTGGTGAATAATAGGTCTTGCATTATTTAGACTTTAAAGTCCATCCGTTTCACCCCGAAACATCCTTTTATCTTTACAAGGCCCTTCACTAACCCTGTGTCATGCTAATAAAGAATAAAGGCATATGCATAACTGCTATCCTGCCCTGATATCAGCTACCAGATTCGATGAGAAACAGCTGAGTTGAATGTGGGATTGATTACATTAGACTTTTATATGGTAATAACAGGCTTATTCTTGGCTGGAGAGACAGTGGCAGTGGCTTTGTAGTGGGAAGCAGGCCGTGAAATGGCTTCCACTGCAGGAATATGAGTCAAACTATTTCCAAAGAGACTGTGAGGACACATTTGGTCCTCAACAAAGGGGTCATGAACACAAAACTGATAAAGAAGTGGGGTTTATTGGGACATGAAATTGGTTGAAACTGTCTAGCTTTCTGGATATTATAATTATAAAGGTGGAGAACCATGACGACCCATTTATGTTTATTAATTTAGCAGATGACTTTATCCAAAGCGACTTACAAATAAGGGACATCACAAGCAATTTGACAAATGTGGCAACAATAGTCACACACATGCCAAGTTATTTAGTCAACTCAAGTCAAGTCACATTTATTTATATAGTGCTTTAAACAAAATACATTGCGTCAAAGCACTGAACAACATTCATTAGGAAAACAGTGTCTCAATAATGCAAAATGATAGTTAAAGGCAGTTCATCATTGAATTCAGTTATGTCATCTCTGTTCAGTTGAAATAGTGTCTGTTTTTATTTGCAATCAAGTCAATGATATCGCTGTAGATGAAGTGACCCCAACTAAGCAAGCCAGAGGCGACAGCGGCAAGGAACCGAAACTCCATCGGTGACAGAATGGAGAAAAAACCTTGGGAGAAACCAGGCTCAGTTGGGGTCAGTTCTCCTCTGACCAGACGAAACCAGTAGTTCAATTCCAGGCTGCAGCAAAGTCAGATTGTGCAGAAGAATCATCTGTTTCCTGTGGTCTTGTCCTGGTGGTCGTCTGAGACCGCACCCATCTATAAGGTGGCCTTGAGGTGCAGGACAGGACCACCGAGACAATGGCTGCTTGCCCCTTCACATCTGGACCAAATGGTCCTCTGCACGACCCAAAGTTCACTTTGCCAGCTCAATGAGGACACCACACCCATTTCTATTTTCATGGATGCTCTAAACCTAATTACAATGACCCTGATGTGGATTACATAACTGGATAATATAGAAATTAAATAACAGTAAAGGGGAATGGGAGTATATTTTAGTTTAGTTTCTACCTCTTTTGTAAAGGAGAACACCACAGTCAATTTTACCAATATGTCCTCCAGCCCATACAACCATACAGGTTGTTTGTCACTTCACTGAAATATGACCCATAGGAATGTTCACTACATTAGCTATTAGCGTATTAATACACTTTGACCTTTTTTGCATTATAATTTGGGATTAATATAGTTGAATTCATAGAGCATTGTAGCAGCAATCATGAGCAAGTCCCAGGGAACACACGTACTGATAAAACACATAAGCTAAACTCTAGTCAATGACCATAATTATACTGGGAGTGAACATGGTGGTGTGTGTATCCTGTACCGCTGTGATCCGGGATGATGATTCGAGACCTTTGCTGGGCGTGAATCCATAGGAAACCCTGGGAAAAGAAGATAACAACACCGACATGAGTGTGTGTGTAATAATGACAGGCCCAGAGAGAAGATGAGAGATTGAGTGTGAGTGTGTATGTGTATGTATTGTGTGAGTGATAGGACTCTGCCCTCACTTCCTGTATTCACTGCCATTTCCTGTCTGTGCAGTGGCGTTTAATGAGACAGCAGCCGTCCTGATATCCTGCTCTCACACATCTCAGAGGACATCACACCATCACAAACACAAATCTACTTAAACTTCCCCCTTCACCTCTGGGAAAAAGATCGCCTCTTTTTTGGCCAGTGCAGTTTTATTTAGAGTATTAAAATAATAATAATAATAATAATAATAATAATAATAATAATAATAATAATAATAATACGATAAATATGAAACAGTGTAGAAGTACAAAACAATAAAAAAAAATGAATCACATTTTAAATGTATACTGAATGAGCACTTTATTTCAAGCTGCAAAATAATAATAAAAAAAACTGTTTGCCGATAAAATAGTATGAAATAAAAGCCCACTTAAGTACACTTAAAGATAGACACTTTCATGTTCCCTGTCAAGGGAACTTCGAACTGCGTCCTCTAAAGGGACACTATGGGGAACACCTCTTTGTGACCCGTATCTGAAGCATACTTTGAAAAACGCCAACGTGTTGGCTGGCGACAGCCTCTGACGTTGCTACCAGCGCGACTACAAATACTCGCCCATAGGACCTGTCACTTATCTTCTTCGTCTTCATTGACTGTTTTGTTTGAAGCGTGCATCTGAGAAACGACCAAAACGGTAAGAGCGATCTATTAATTTTTTTTTAATTTATGCATTTAGCAGACGCTTTTATCCAAAGCGACTTACAGTGCATTCAGGCTATCAATTTTTACATATCATGTGTTCCCGGGGAATCGAACCCCCAACCTTGCGCTTGCTTGCTTGCTTGCTAGCGCAGTGCTCTACCAGTTGAGCTACAGGAACACTATTATTGTTCTCATGGCATCCACTAGCAAGGCGTTTAGACAGTGTATGCATCCGTGTCAGTGTTATTTGAAACCTGATGACACACACACTCTTTGCGTCTCTTGTTTGGGCAAAGAGCACGCGCGCGATGTCCTTGAAGGGGCAATCTTCGCACACTGCAAGCATTTTTCTGTGAAAAAGCTCCGCTCTCGTTTGTCTTTCTTTACAAGGAAAGAAGGACAGCCATCTGGATCTCGCGGCTCAGGCTGAGCCTTCTCAATCCTCCTGCCCTGTGTATGAGGAGCTGTTAGAGGTTATGGATCACGCCACGGCAAAATTAGACTTGCCATGGAAGGGTGCCAGAAAGGTAACGTCATGAGGTCGCCTCGATGAGCATTATTTGTCTGACCATAGCCCTCCAGCCCAGGAGAGCCTTCCATTCTTGCCTGACTTGCATGCAGAAGTCGAAAAGGAATGGAAGAGGCCGTTTTCCTCTCACATCCAGTGGTTTCAGCATACAAGTTATGCTAATATCGAGGACATGCACGAAAATGGCTATGAGAGGATGCCACTGTAGAAGAGACACTGACTAGCTATCTCTCTGTGGGGGAAAAGTCCTCTCTTAAATCTCCCTCTTTTCCATCTAAGCCCCTCCAGGATACATCCTGCTTAAATGGCAAATCATACGTGGCAGCAGGTCAGGCTGTGGCTTCATTGCACACGATGGTAGTGCTTCAGGCTTACCAGGCTGACCTGCTGAAGGACCTGGATACAGGCGAGGGCCTTTCACCTGACCAGGTAGCCGAGCTGCGCCGCACCACAGACCTCTCTCTCAAGGCTACCAAGCAGGCCGCCTCCGCCATGGGCAAGTCTATGGTGGCCATGGTGGTAATGGAGAGACATCTGTGGGTGAACCTGGCAGAAGTCGGGAGGGAAGAAAGGGGGTTTCTTCTCGATGCTCCGGTCTCACCTTAAGAGCTTTTTGGTACCTCCGTCGAGATGGTGGTTGAAAAGTTCAGGGAGGCACGTGCGTGCTCAGCTGCCTTTAAATCCTTCATTCCACGAAGGTCCAGGTCCGAGCCTGAACAACAAAGGGGTCCTGGCCCATCTCAATCTGAGGATCCTAAACGGGCGCAAAAGGCTAGTGTTGTGGCTCGCGCTCCTCCCCCGCCTAAGGGCAGGGGCAAGAGGAACCGCGGGTCACGGAGAGGTAAGCAGGGTCTGAGGGATGTGATTCAGATGAGGCAGCGTCCTCGCCCGGATCAGAGCGATACCTAGTTGCTCCGGATGTTTTTTACCTCTGTTTTAACTTCTGTTTTTATCCTCCCCTGCCTAATTCACCTGTAGCCACCAGCTCATCACCTGATCGAGGTTAGATGGAAAGTTTCTCACATAACAGACATCTCACATCTCCTTTCCTGGACCTATGATGTTTTGGTTGGTTCTATGTTCATAGTAACCGCCTTACTGACACTCCGGAACAGAAGGGGGTGCCCCGCAAGCGGGACTCCAATTCAGGAGGGTGGGTGAGTACGTAACCCTTGCTTTACATGCTTATGGGTGTTATGTTGCTGGTGGTTATATGTCTACTAACAAACTCTGTGAGTTTCCTTTACAGAGCCTGGCTGGTCATCAGAAATGGCACAGCACTGCATGGAATTTCATGGATGTTCGGCCAGGTCACCCTGAGGTGCCGCCTGGCCGCTTGGCGCATCCGGGGAGGTAGTTACGGAGTCCTTCTGTATGTACTGCCTCAGGTGATGCTTCCCTCGCTTGAGGGTTGGAGCTCGCCTCTCCCATGCGATCCAGCACCTCTGCGATGCTTATGAACCTTTCTGTAAACTTTCTCAAAACCACATGGTGGTCAGTGTGCACGTGAAAACTTTGCGCACTGTCTCAAATCCACGTAAGTGGTAAGTGTGCACGCAAAACTCTGCGCACTTTCTAAAATCCTGTACGGTAGGGGTTACGCGCTCCGCTTCATTCCCTTTCTGAAAATGATTAGCCCTGGGGTCCATGGGCTTAATTCAACCAATGTGTATTTATTATACACCTCAAGCATCGCTTCCCTCAACATGAGGGCCTGTGTGGAATCCCACAAATTGTGGTTATCAGGTAGTAGGCTTCATCAGGCCTCTCTGATGGTGAGCTCCCACATACTGTGGTTGTCAGGTAGTAGGCCTCACAAGGCCTCCCTGGAGATTTAGCTCCCACATACTGTGCGTTTCCACTAAATAGCATATTGTGGTTTTCAGATAGTAGGCTTCACCAGGTCTCTCTGAAGGCGAGCTCCCACATACTGTGTTTGTCAGGTAGTAGGCCTCACCGGTGAAATGGTAGAGTTGGTACTTAGTGTTTGCCATGATTCTGGCCTGCACTCCCCTCAGCATGGCGGCGTGGGTATACTGTTCCCCATAGTGTCCCTTCAGAGGATGCAGTTCGAAGTTCCCTTGACAGGGAACGTCTCAGGTTATGAATGTAACCATGGTTCCCTGAGAGGGAACGAGATATTGCGTCCTCTAGTTTGTTGTGGATCCATCAAAATAAAGTTTTAGAAGATATGAAGCAGACTGTCTACTAATACTCTAATGACTGCTAGTTGACTTAAGTAAGTTACTTACTGTTGGTAGAACATCTAAAGGGGACTATTAAAATAAAGTGAACACATAATCTGTTGCTCCTAATAATGTTCATCTTAGTTTGGGTATTTAAACACAAAGTAAAATGGTCATACAATCTGCACATATGGCATGCATTAGAGCATGTTTCCAATATAAAAATATTACCCACAGACCCAAGTGTGGGCCCGATCCCTTGTTCTCTATTTAGGCTGTTGACAGCTGAGATTTTCTCTCTTGTTGGTTGACACGTGCTAATCTGGTCAGGAATGTCTGATAAATGGCTCTGGTCTGTCCCACTGACCGGATTATCCCAACACACCTGTCCGAGATCCACATCCAGTTTCCTTTGCAGATTTCCTCAATGAGGAGTTGATTGAAGGGATAGAGCGAGCGTATGGAAACATTTCGCTCCAGTGATCAGACACAGGTGCCCACATTGACTCGCATGGAGCGTATCTAACCCTAGTTGTGTATACAAGCTTAACCAGACACATCCTGACCCTCCAGAACTCATTCTTCACTGCAATTCTGCACTGACAGACACATTGCTAACTGTGATGGTGTGTATTAATTATAGCCGCATGAAAAAGGATAAAGATGTGCTGTTTTGATCTCATAAAAAGAGATGGTGGGCTTTGGTGGAAGTTTGACCTGTTAGGAGGCCTGGAGTATTAAATACACAAATTGTAATTAATGTACAGTGCAATGAATGTAAAATTCTTTGAAATTAAGCTATTTTAATAAAAAATGTCTTTAAAACAACCATGGCTTGTTGGAAAAGATGCCTGTGACAACATTTCTGCAAAAACGTTATGTTGATTCACTTTCAAAGTGAAATGTTCAGTAAGTGACACCAAAAATGCATTTAGTTTTAATCTGAAGCGTGAATCTGGAAACAATTTACTCCTTTTGCTGTTGTATATATATATGTATTGGCTCAAATCAACCATGCCCTTTTTTATCTTGCTTCTTCAAGTGTCTGAGCTCTATGATTGGTTGTCATGACACGTGTTTCACAGGGCTCATATCTGAGTGCTTTGCATCACAAGTGCATTGCTGTACCGGGTGTACTACTGAGCAAGTTTACTACCACAGAGATAGTATACGTATGGAGCTGGTTAAGTGATGCAATGTCAAAATGTTTAAGTTTACATGCACCATGGTAAAAGCGTTTTGAGGTAATAACACAGTATTGTGACAGGAAAGTTATTAGCATGAAATTAAGTCTTAAACTGCCCATAATCATAATTTGTGTGAAAAGGAATAAACGTTGTTGCAATTTTACTACCACTAGCTTTTATTTCAGCTGGAAACTGAAGTAAAATTTCTGTACAGAATAGGTTTCTTTGGAGTTTTGGAAAAATTTGGGTAGAGACATGTTTTTCAATTGAGCCTGTGTTGCATAAAATCCTAAAGTCTGAAGGTACTGTAGATGGTTGAACATGTCTAGTCCAAAATAACCCTTTCAGTGCAAAGTGCGTCTCCTGTTGTCTCTCACATCAAAATCTAGCCACATATTTGTTTATTTTAAGTTGAAGCAGTGGTTTGAAGTTATAACACATTAGTGGTAGATTTTTTTTTCTTTCTTACAAACACACAGCTTTTGTCTTCTCATGACGTTAATAGACCTTTTTCACATTTTCAGGTTTCCCAGCAGTGTGAGTTGTCATGGATGGGTTCACTACGAGAGCAGTAAATGGGAGAGTATAATATAGAGAGAGAAAATGGGAATGCAATATATATATATATATATATATATATATATATATATATATATATATATATATATATATATTGCAATATATATATATTGCATTCCCATTTTCTCTCTACCCATTTTAGCAAAGGTTTACTCATTGATTTTTGTTGCCAATGCCAATGGATGGTGGGTACACCATTGTAAAGTGTCAGCACTCTGGAGCCATATGCTTTTTTATAGCCATTTTCATAGGTTTAACATTAGCTAGGAAAATAAGCCAACTTGACTCGAAACACCTGAGACTGGATATGTAACACAGTTTTCTTGTATGAGTCAGGTGAGATCTCTGGATTGGACACCCTTGCCTTGTGTTGAAGTTTTGACAAAAATGTAGAAAACTACTTCATATAATTACTTAACTACTTAAAAGTTGCTCGTTAACTATAATGACATAATTACATCCATTTATCAAACAAAGTATCAATCTGACCTCATCTACAGTCCTTCTTTAGCCGTCAGTCTTAACCTACCGTCCTGTTCAGCATATTGAAAAACAATAATGCCGTAACAACACCCCTATGAATATACCTTCCCTTTCCGTACGCATAGAGAAACTAGAATCGTGCATCGCTGCCGACTACTAATGATTGCATTAATTACAGATAATTACAGCAGCAGGTCCAGGTCGTTCTGCTCATTGTCACACAGCAGATGTGACTTCCAGCGGACACTCTGTGGAAAATGAAGGAGTCCCTGAGGAAAGGCCAGAGCTAGTATATACTGACCACATGGAATCCTTGTCTTCTTCAGCACTTCCTCACGCAAGAGTGTAGGGACAGAGGGAAGGAAGTGGGCTGTATACTAAGCAGCTGAGAATAGAACAAGACTTTAGCCCATATGAGTTTGTGAAGGAACGTCGCGCATATGCGTGTGTGACGTTTCAGAATTGTAAACTCTGTGTGTGCATTTGGGTGTTGTTGACCGATAAGCAAGAGGTTGAATGAGTCGAGACTCATCCGCCATGCCTGATGATAACGGAACAATGTGCCGAGGGCCGGCAGGAGCTGCTGTCTTCTCCAGGGGCCAGAGATTAGCCCTCATGCATTTCCTTTGGAAAACATGCCGTGTCCCAGAGGAAGCTCTCATCAGACTGCACTCTTTCACCTCTTCCTCTCTCCCTTGTTTCTCTTTATCCCTGTCCCTCCAAATTCCCACAATAAATGAAACAGAGGTCTGGATGACTGACTCGCCACTGACACCGATCAACCCACATCAGGCTACTGGTGTTCCTCTGTCTCTCTTTGTTCTTCTGCGCTCTTCCTCTGTTTGTTTGGGCTTGTGCAGTGAACTGTGGGCCTTCTGCGCTCGGTTTTAGTGCATGCGGCAGCCTTGAGGTGAAACAGAGACTGATCTCTTTCTTCTGGAAAGTATTTTCATCACTCTTTCCTTTTCTCATGTGAGAGTCATGGTGTAATCAAATCTGGAAAGACCTGAATTCCTGAATCTCACATACAGCAGAGTCAAAAAGTCTGAGATGACACTGGAAATCATATTTCTTGCACAATCTTCAAATGCATTGATCATGTGAATTTGTCGTACATATGCTCAGATTTTCTTGATACTTTTGAAAGATGCTCAGAAACATTGTCAAAGTCTTCAATTAAATGTGTCTGTTAAATTCCTAGAAATGACTCGGAAATGAAACAGACAGAAGAACGACATCACTTCCTGTTACAAAAAATCCTTAAAGGTACAGTCTCAATAAGAACACTAAAATAAGAGTGTTCAATGATCTGGGAAAGTTGGAATGCAGTACAATATTACATTACAAAAATAATAATAATAATAATAATAATAATAATTAATTCCATTACTTGGTTACTTTCTATGAAATGCAATTCATAACATTACTTCTGCGTTATATTTGGTCTTCTGGGCTGGGCTTGCTTATTTGTTTTTAATAACAACGACCTAAATTGTTGTTGTGTATAGGTTTAGACTTTTTTACTTCATTGTTGTATGTCTGTATTTATGAAGCACCGTGGTGCTGAGAGGTATGACATTTCGTTCCACTGTATGTTCACACATGTAGCTGGATGACAATAAAGCTCAACTTGACTTGACTTGAAGTTTTATTTATAGCAAATGTAAAAGCCATTTCACACCAAAAAATGTAATGAATAAACGTCAGGCTGAAGGAAAAGTAAATTCACGTCTCTACAGTAGAACACAGGAGAAGAAGGTTAGACACTCTTCAGAAAAAAACAAACAAAAACAAAACAAAACAATGAAGCACAAATGTTAGTTTATCTAAAGTCATTTTTGCTTATAAGTATGGTTGAAGCGGATCATCAAAGCCAAGCAGCAAAGACATTGGTTAATAAAGTGGGATTAGATACATTCGTGTTATTACACATTTAATTATTGCAGGTTTGCATCATATTCTGAGTTTGCATTTCACTGTTTTAATTCATTTTTTTATTAATACTAAAACTTTTTTTTTTGAGTGGGATGAATTAATGCACATTCACATTTAGTCTAGAACTGCATCATGTTCACACAGCGCACACAACACCTCTGTACTCTGTTTTCTCCCAATATGGGGACTTGTCAGTCAATAAATGGAAAAACAAAGTAACTGCCGTTACTTTTTTGAAAAAGTAACTCAGAAATTTTCTTGTAAATTAAAAAGTAATGCGTTACTTTACTAGTTACTTGAGAAAAAGTAATCTGGTTACATTATTTGTAATGCTTTACACCCAACACTATATGTGTTTCATTAAAATTAATGATTAAATTAATTAATTAAAGCTAAATTTCAGACTGTTTCACACAAGAAATTAGCATTTGGCTTCCGAAGATTTTGCCATAATTGACTACTTTCATGTTACTTGTTTTTTTTTTTTTTTTTTTTTTTGGGGGGGGGGGGGTATAGTGTGAATAACCATTTATTTGCAATATATAGAAAAGAGCACCTTAAACATGCTGCATAAAATTTGTTTTTGCATTCCATGTAGAAATAAATAAATACTTAAATCATATTGGTTTGGAACAACATGACTAACATTTTTATTCTTACTGAAATCTATGAATGTATTTAAGGTACAACCTTCATCTTTACTCAGTATATTAAAATAAATAGCAAGAATTCATTCTGGTAACTAATAACACAGCAACCCTTTTGTAAAATGTTTCCAGGGTTTTCGAGGGATTATTGATAATAAATTCTGTCAATAAGATCATGATCCTTTTGTCTAGTTTCCCACCTCAATTTCTTCCAAAATAATACTTGCTGACCTCACCTCAGTCTTTCCAACCTTCCCCCAAAGCATCATCTTCAACCATCTTTAGTATCTTTGGTCAACTAGTCCACATTTAGTCTTTTCTGTCATGACAACATCCATACTTGTGGCTTATCGCCACACGGAGTTGAAAACAGAGTTTAGAGAAAGCATGCTCCTTACGCCATGAGCCAAACACCCCCTGCTAAAGTTATTATGGAGCTTCCCACACCCAGAATGCATCCTGGCTCTCCGACTGACAAAACGCAAGTCACTACTGGGAAAAAAATGACCTTTGAACCCAGGAGAAGTGAGGGCGCTTGTTATCTACCAATGAAATCAGCTCATAGAAACCCTGAAAACAATGGATGCATTACACGTTTTATAGTCAGAGTGGTTAACCTAGATAATGATTTAAAAAAAAAAAAGAAAAGAAAAAATACTTTTTTCCATAAATTAATATAAAACACAAATATTTTGACAAGAACAGAATTACATCCTGCTACATGGAAATTGTTAAATAGGCTTATATCTATGCCAGGATTTTTCTTTACGGCTCAGGAGCAAATACATAAGAGCACATAAAATTATGTTGGCTCTATTTGTTGCCTGCACAAGCTGAGCAATTGTCACTGAGATGAATGGGAAAGCTAACGGGTTGCTCTCTTTTAATTGAGAAGTAATGCTTCTTTCCTGCTGTTGTTGTATTGAGCAATGAATGCATTTTTAAACATGCACGTTTCCGGGTTGTTCTGTCTTTCTGGCTCAGACTTTCAGTAAGTAAAGTGAATGCACACACAGCAGAGTTGTTTTTCAAACATTCCCGAGGTTAGAAGCCTCTATTTTTAGCTCTTCAGCCCTTCATAAGAGAACTGGATCTGACGGGAAGCTCCAGAACGATGGGCCACTTTAACCAGGCTTTCCTGAAGCATTGCCCACCAATGAAGATTGGCATGCCTTAACCCACTAAAGAAAAGTCAATCCACAGGTAATGCTTTCCTGATGTTGTTCCAGGATCTTTAATATTTCCATGGAGAAAAAGAGGGAGTAGGTCCAGCTGAGTCAAGCGTCTCAAACACAAGACCTCTTTTGATACTGCCAGGGCCCTGGACTTACCAGACTCACACCTCACCGAAACCAGCCCTCTTCTGTGGGATCCAGGAGACGACCAGGCCATATGAGGAGCTTGTTTGCTTCAATCAAGGATGCCAAAACCCAGGCCTGAGCAAGAAATCTAGATGGGAACCTCCTGGACAGAGTTAAGCAAGTGTGTGTGTGTGTGTGTGTGTGTGTGTAATAAGGCTTCTGGCTTTTAGCCACCACTGTGGACTGACCGAGAAGAGAAATCAGCTCAGCTCCAGCATATTTTCCCCTTGGTGCACTTTGATAAATGGCAGGCAAAGCGTCTCATTTGTTAGCTCAAGGCATTTCACTTATAAGATTAGGGGGCCTTTCTATGAAACTGGCACATTCGGTTTTTTTTCTTCTTTTTTTTTTTTTTTACTTGTTAGACTGAAAGCCAATTGCATTTCTGAGTTTGGTTCCATTAAGGCTAGTCACCGATCCATTAAATGCTTGGTTTATTGCACTAAACTGCAGTGCAATAGCATTTGCATGATTCAAATGTTAACAGTAGCTAGCAAACAAGCTTTGAAAGATCACTCTCCATTAACAGCATAAATGTCTTTTTATATGATGATACATATTCAAAACGACAGCAAGAATGAGTCAATATTGCAAACGTGACCAGCCACTATGCTATCATATCCTGACTGGAGCTGGGGTTGGAAGTCGCCGGAGGTCTGAATAGGCCAGCGAGTGGAACAACGTGTGATAAACGAGTGTTATCTGGAAGCCGTAGCTTTGGGAAGCACCTCTGTTTCCCTCTGATTACATTAGCAGGCAGGAAGGGGGAGTGCAAGCGGGGACTCAGTCCAATTCCACCAAAGCTAATCTACTTTTCTTTTGCATTTTCTTTCTTGGTCTTGCTGATGATAAGGTTACCTAACACATTGACAGGTTATGAATGTACCAAACACATTCAGTTAATAGCAATAGGCACACACAAGTTTAGATTTGAGAGTTTGAGATCCTCTGAGTTTTTACTGCCACCAAAGAATAACTCCATGCTGTGGTGGAGGTTTCAGGATTATTTAATACAATGTTAATCACATTAATCTCACTCCCAATCCACACGCCCCAATGCCTGTGTTTTTGACTTGGCAAATCCTTCAGATACACTGTACTTTCATTTCCCATTAATCCTTCATAATGACCCTCAACACATCCTTTTCCACAGAATTTCTGGCTAAGAGGTCAGAACCCATCTTCATATCTTATCTCCTCACCTCAGGCCCGGCAATAACAAACAGTTTCTCTGAACGGCCGCATCCTGGCCGGTCCGTCAGCGCTGTCTGTAGATGATTCATGATGCTTGCCGTGGTGTCGCTGGAGTGGACACTTCAATGAATTGTTTCCTAGTGGCAGACCTCTGTGGCCGCACGCTCCGCTTGAATTAAGATTCAAAGAGGACCGAGAACATACGCCATGCTACGATAAACAGAGCTTTGATGAACTGAAGTATTGTGCTGCTTAGACATTCAGTTGTCCACTTTAGACATGCTACTCCATGTACATAACATTACAACTACATGTCAACTAATGCTCATTAATCACACAAATATTGCAGGTGTTTTCACATCTAATTTGAGAACCCAAAGTGGTCTCCGGCTGATATGTACGGACAACCCAAATGATTTCAGCCCCCCCTGAAAGAGCCCAGAAATGTACCATGTAGGGTTTATACAGTTTATTTTAGGTCCTTTTGTGGTTTGATTAATTCAGCTTGTACAGTATATTGTGAACATTGTCTGAGTTACTTTAAAAGAACCGGGCTTGGTTCAGTGAATGTGTGCTACTATACATGAAAACACCCTAAAACCAAAGAAAAAAAAAAGATTGCATATTTATAAATTGTAATCCATTAAAAGTAAAACATTTTTTTAAGACTTCTGAAGTGCACGCTGTAAGTATGTAGGTTTACCTGCAAAAAAAAAGAAAAGAAAAGGGCAAGAAAAATAAAAACTCAAATCATAGGAAAAACAAGTGTTTTTTTTTTTTTGTTTGTTTGTTTTTTTTTTATTTGCAATTTTTTTCCAGTTTGTTTGTCTGTTTTTCAGTTCATTTTCGTCTTTTTTTTTTTTTTTTTTTCGAAAACACTTGCTTCTCAAGGGAATGTACTGTATCATGATTTAGGAATATTTAAATATTTGTAATGGAAAACAAGAGAAAAACAAGACCGTATCAAACAATATTTAAGCTCACACTCAGTTTCACCATATATTATTATATCATGAATAATGTTATAGGATCACTTGGGCAATCTGCTTTTTCTCATGTTCGCACTCAATCTGTGCTCAAATACACGAAACAGTGAGAACTTGTTTTTTTCTTCACACCCTGCTGGAATTCTGCTGTGAAGTAAGATTACTGGACCTATTATTTTCACCCTCTTAGTTTTGATTTTTTTGTTCACCCTTTAGGTCTGTTTTTTTTCACAGATTTGGTTATCTGTTCCCTGCATGCCTGGCCGACACAGCAGGGGTCTGTCAAACACACACACACACACACACACACACACACACATACACACACACACACACACACACACACACACACAAGTCCTGATAAACGCTCTGTTGGGTTCAGTTACGGATGCCAGGCACAATGCCACAATGGCATAAAAAGCCAAAAGTTGAAAACAGAAATAATAGCAATAAGCTTTGAGATTACATGCTTTGAGATACATTTCCATGCAATCTTTTGAAATAAGGCTCACTTAATGTTGACCAATGCCAAAGTTTATGAGATTCATACCAAGCTTGAATTCAATTGATCATGGACAATTTCAACCATATATTCACACAATATAAAATGCATTTGTATAGATATCCAGCATGTAATATTATTAATAGAAATACAATTATGACCTTGTTATTATATGAAAGAATCCACAGTAATTTAATTTTATTTGTCTTTGATTTAATGGTTTTTCCACAACCTAGACACAAATATGCATGAATAAGCAAAATGTTATTGTGGTCCTGTGCTCTTAAAACAAGATGCTGATGTGAAACAGAGACGCTGAGATCTTCTGTCATCAGTGTCCTCTTCAGAAACACATTCAGCAGCAGCATAAGCCAGTCTCTCTGTAGAGTTAATGTAGAGCTGGAAGCTCAAGTAACATGTAGCTTTTACAGGCAAAACATTACATGACTCTCACTGAGGATAATGATGCAGGTGATCTGCCCTCTACTGGTCAGGAGACACACAACATCAGCATTCACAGTGTGGGGGGCTTTCACTCAAGAAGAAGAAGAAGAAGAAAAGAAGGGTATTTTTACTTTAAAACATTTCACGCAGAAATGTATAAATGTATAATAATAATAATATACTATATATTTTTTTTTTCTTTGTACGGTTGACATAAATAGATAAAATGTGTGTGTATGAAACCCTGAACTCTCATGATGTATAATAATAATAATAATAATTATTATTATTATTATTATTATTATTATTATTATTATTATTATTATAATTGGAGTGTATTTAACAAGAAAATACTATTTTCAATTTTCTGCTTAAAAATGTATGGATAATTCAGAGTAACCTGCAATGTATTGTTGCTTTTATTAGTCTTTTTTTTTCTCGTTTATGTAAGATTTATGTAGTAATTTGTTATAATGTTTAAGTGTGGCTTTGTCATTATTATGGTTTTTTTATGTCAACAATTCTGATTTTATTTTATTTTTTAAAATTTTTATTGAAAGTGTAGTATTAGTTATTTTAGTACATCAAGTTAAACTAAATAAAACTGAGAAACGTTTCTTTGGAAACTAGTTGAATTCAAATATGTTTTTGTTGTGTGTGTGTGTGTGTGTGTGTGTGTGTGTATAAACTAACTAGACTTTGAGTTTAAATGTTGAATTGACTGGTTGCCTCTGCCAGTCACTATTAATGCACTCACGAGGTTATGATGGTTTGATGGCTATGTTTTCTCTTTTCTCTTGTTTTTGACTTCTCCTCACCATTTTTGATGCATTGCTTGTGTGGAGATGGACATACTAACCATGACAAGAGTTTAAGAAGAGAGAATGGAGATCCCTCCCACACATCCCAAATGTCATTACGGCGAGGAAATCCATCTCTGAGGGGGAGAGGCGGCCATCGAGCGCTCTTTCTGCTTTATTAGTGTTTTCTCTGGCAGCCGACGCCACGCTCTCTTCTGCAAAGTGCTGACCAGAGGTCTATACCCAGATGGCCACACCGACTCGACAACAAACACATCTTTCAGGCCTGGCGGCCAGCTGGACCTCGACTACTGCAGCGAGGAACCTGGATCCTTCAGCCCACACAGAGAAGCCCGATCCCGGCGGGAGATTTATCTGACTGCTGCGTGAACCTGGACCACATGCAGACTCCAGCAGAGGATCTGTGACCTCTCAGATCAGGATATATGTGATGAGAGATAAACAGAGAGAAAGATTTACAAAGAGACTAAATCAAAAATCTGAGATGAATGAGTCAATTTATGCCAGCAGAGAACTCAATAGGTCAGTTCATCATCAACATATAATCTTCTCCAAACCTCTTCACTGGCAAACGACAAACGCACACACAACCTGCCATTATCAGGATACTCTACTGTGTGAAACTTAGAAGTGAAATATAAAATTAGGATATACATTTCCTGATTTGTATGCCTTTTATAAGCAATACAATTATAACATATTCTTCAGTAAATGTTTATATGATTCTATTACAAATTTAGACAAATGTATATAATAATGTACATTTTACATTAAATATTAATTTAATTACAAATGACAAAATAATAATAATAATAATAATAATAATAATAATAATAATAATAATAATAATAATAATAATAATGATAGGCTATACTTTTACTGAGGTTTATGCTTTTTAAAAGCAATACGAATAATGCATATTTTATATCCAATGTTTATATAATTCTAATTACAAATTACAAAGACTAAATAAATACATTTAAATATAGAAATTATGAAATTAGGTAAAAGGTTTACTAAATAATAATTATAAGAACAATAAGTACTAATAACAAAAAGTAAGTAAATTAAGTAATATATTTATCCAGTTAAAGTATATGCATTTTATAAGCATTAATAAAGAATATAACAAAACATTTGATAAAAAAAGAATATAAATATGATTATTATTTTCAATAGTAAGCAGGTTAAAAATGAAAACGTACAAAACTAAACATGTGTACAGTTAAGGTTTAATAAAGCACTTTGATTGAAAGTCTTTAGATTTTAAAACACCTTAATAAATGAATACATCAATTAATTTTATATAATAACTATATTAATATAAATATTTTGTTTTATCTTTAATATAATCAACTCAGTCCTTTTTAGTGTGCTTTGCAGTGCATTCTGGGATCGTCTTCTCAGAACAAACTAAATAATTGTGTGCACAAAGGTGATAACAAGTACTTTTCTGCCAATAGATAAAGAAAGAAAAGTAAAAATATAACAGAGAACAGATCGACTGTGCTGTCCGAGGCTGATCGCACTCACTGCCACGACTCAAACTGCCAAAGAAAGTACTCGAGAGAGTTTATAATATGGAACCTGGAGCTCGACGTGTCAAACGTCTGAGGTTCCCAAAATAGCCAGTCGAGGAAAGAGCGCTCGAGTTTGGAAAACAAAGCTGAGGAAACCAAGTGAAACGTAGTGCAGAGAGATTGACTTGGAGTATAGAGGGAACCTAATAAAGCAGAAGAAACATGAACATAGAAACACTTTACATTACAGTGGCACATTTTAATTCATAGCATGTGATGTTGTTTTGTGCATTGTATAATTTAGAGCTTAAAAAGTCCAAAAACTAAATTACTGACAAAAGAAGATCATTTGAAGAATGTTGGAAACCAAACCGTTTCTGGTCCCCAATGACTTCAATAGTATTCCTCTCAGTGCGCTCGGGACAGAAGAAAGAAACTCATACAGGGTTGGGGTTTAGGTGAACTGTCCCTTTAAAAGCCAAAACAACATCACAAGCATGATCTGATTAGAATATGATATCTACATGGATATCAACAACCGTTCAGTACAGAGTGAGCTGTGAATGTAGAGTCCTTATGAAAGAGCAGTGTGTGTTGAAGTCAATGTACAGTAGAGTGTCACACAGATGTTTCAGTTGTCAGTAAACAGTAATAAAGGAAGGCATTTTTGCTTTGGTCTTGGGTCATCACCTCACACTGCTGCTTTCCTACGGCTGAAAGATGCCTGGAGACATTATGAACTTATATATGAACTTAAGGACGCTGAATTTATCTGCAAAATTCCTCATTTCACTTCTGATTATTCAATATTATTTGAGAATAAGCAGATCGTTCCTTGTTTCCATAGACTGCAGTAGTGTTAGTTATTTCATATTAACTGTTTGCAGAGTATAAAGTTACAGTCATTACTTGAAGTTTCACTGAATGAAACAGTAATGCGTCACTTCAACAGTTACAAAAGATGATATGATATGAGGACATTACCATCAGAAATGGTGCATCATTAGCTCAGTACCAAAGACGTCACATCTGTATGTGATACAGCACACTTCCCAAACACACACACACACACACACACACACACACACACACACACACACGAGTCTAAACGAACCATTAGATTTTGACGAGACATATGGAACAGTTTGTCTACTGCAGATATTCCTCTGCTGGCGGTCAACATACAGCCGTTAACGAACGAGCAGCGGACGAACTGAAACACACGAGAGATGTGCGTGAAATCTAAATTTACAATGAGACCGAGGAGCACATCCAAACCATAATTCATTTAATTCATGCCTCAGGGAATATTCTGGAAAGATTCCACAAATGGTGAAATGTAATTTATCGGCTGGCGTTTTTTCAGGATCTCTGACCCTGCGCTCAGACTCTCTCAGGGATTCAGGATTGAGTCTCACTCGCGGATCCAGAGCCAGATTACACTCATTTCATGCACTGTGTGTGTGTGTGTGTGTGTGTTTGTTTAGACTTGGCCTCACATAAAGGACTCATTAATGAATTCTCAGACTATATACAGTCTACTGTATAAGCCAAATTCGCAACACCATATCAGACAGTATTTTTATTTATTTTTGTTGTTTTTTTATTGTTTATTTAAAAGGGACAATGCACATTAATTAACGTTTTTAGTTTTACACTCAAAATATAAATGTGCCAGAGTTAGCTAGAGAGCTAATTTTCATAAGATAAAGTAAAAAACTATCAAAATTGAATACATTATATTTAGTAATAATATTGCAGTGGTGATAGCTAATAGGTGTTTGATCTAATATTTTTAAGGTTTGCTTATAAAGGGTTTCTATTGGTTTAAGAGTTGTCACATTTTCTTGGGACCAGCTTGTAAAACAATATGATATTTGAGAAAAAAATCATGGCATACCTAAAAAGTTTGGCTGCCTCTGTTGTTAAATAAGGCCTTATGTGTCTGAAGTTAGCCAGATTATGGTATTAGCCACCTTTTTAACATGCTTTTTAAAAGTTAAATTAGAATCTAAAATAATACCAAGGTATTTAAACTCAAACACAACCATGAGTGTTTCTCCCTCAATAAAACCATCAGCCTGCTGTGCACGTATGGACCTCTTAGAAAAGAACATACAGACTGTTTTGTTAATGTTAAGATGCAGATCTGACGTTTCTAGCCATTCGGAAACATGCACCAGTGCTTCGGTTAATTTAGTTGCAGCCTGTTAAATAAAGTACTGTATCATCTGCATATTTGCACATTAACAGATTTGCAGACTGAAGGCAAATCATTAATGTACAGGCTAAACAAGATACTGACCCCTGTGGTACACCAATATTGCAATCAAGATATGAAGAATAAGAATTACCAATATGTACACTCTGTTTCCTGTTAGTTAAAATATGACTCCATCCATTTCATGGCCTCATCTGAGAAATTAAAAAAAAATATATAATTTTGATAAAAGTGTCCAGTGATTCACAGTGTCAAATGCCTTTTTAAGGTCCAGAAACACTGCACTTACAGTACTTTACCACCCTCATCTAATTGTAACTTAATATTTTCAAGGAGGAAACAGTTAGCTGTCTCTGTAGAATGGTTTGTACGAAATCCAAATTGCATTGGATGCAAAGGGGTGCAGCCCAAGTTTAGATGTTTTTTTCAATCTGAACAAAAGCCATTAGAAATTGTTTAGTAACAAAGCACAAAATGAAAACATACTTAAATTCTTATTTTATCCATGTATACCATTAATAATTAATATATAAAGTATTTAAAAATATTATTATTTTATTAACTCTGTCCTATGTCTATTGAATAAGCATTGGATAGACTTGAACGTCACTGAGCTTGATGAACTTTACAGTAATAGCTGTTTCTATAAACATATTTTAATTCAAATGCTGCGATATTGCATTTAAAAAAAAAATGCTGGATGGAAACAGAAATATATGAAAAATGCATGTGCTCAACTGAGGCGGAAACATTTCTTACTGCACAAAAAAAAAACAAAAAAAAACAAATGTAATTAACCTGATTTGGTTTAATTACTCAATCCCCTCCCAGACATACACATGTGATTGTGTTCATAAACACAGGCATCCGAACACAAGATAGCAGTTATTGCATTTTGTCTGCATGAGTCATTAATGATCTACGAGCCAGTTTCTTCTCTGATATCGGCAACTTTCGTTTTAATCAGCGATATTTTGCATCAGTTTCCCAGGAAGTGACATGTGTGTTCTCCTGAACACATAGGATTGAAACAGCTCTTCATTTACAAATGTTGCATGCAATATTACACATTTGCACATGAATTAAAATCACAATTTTGTATGGAAACAGCTATTGATATTGTTATTCAATAACTTAAGCTCAATCTGCATTGCACAAAGTTCAGATTTCTTCTCTCTTGACTATTAGCTCCTGAAGGACATCTCTTCTAGTGTACAGTATATCCTTAATATGATAACAAAGTTAAATGTTTTACTGAACTTTATTAGCACAGTCAAATGTTTGGATTTCCTTCACTGTGTCAGTGATAACATTGCCATTATCCTTCTCCAGTTATGTCAAATATGTGGGAATTAATGTAACTTTTCAAGCATTGACATCTGTTTTTGATTTTGATTTTTTGATACTTCTGAATGTTTGAAAAATATTTTTTAAGAACCTGTTATTTGTCACATACCTGTGTCCACATTATTTGAGATGACCGAAGACATACAACTATGTATTTCTAAGACATTTTCAGCAGGTTATAAAATAAGAGTATAGTTTTCTCAATAGTTTTGTTCATTTGTTAATTTGAGTCTGTGATGATTTGATCATAAAGTATACAAAATATCAACCACTGACCTGATTTAGACAACATTTGTCTTTCACAATGTAATGATATGCATAGTATGTCATTTCTACTTAGACATTTAAAGATGGTATTAATTATTTATTTCCATATTTGTGATATGTATGATTGATTATGAGATTTGAAAATAAAACAAGAACTTTATTAAATTAATAAAAGTTGTGTTCCAATCATACTGACAGCACAAGAGTTAAATCATTCAACTTTTAAACAGTAGAAAAATAAATACATTTCAGAAAAATAATTAGCACGTCTGTGGTCAGATCTACAGCAAATGAAGCAAAGCAGCAAACGGAAAAATAAATGCATTAAATATCTTCACATTCCTCGCTGTCATCACTTGTAACTCTAATATTTCACAGCGCTGCGACTCTGATGAATTATGTGTTTCATCTGCTTGACATCATGAGATCTTTTTCCTTTCTGTCTCTCTTTTTCTGTTCTTGACTGACAGAGCGACTGCAATCTGATCACGAGGATGAAGTGAAAACACAGCCAGTGACAGCGGACCGGAGTCTGTGCTTCATTTCACACAGTATCAGACTCAAATATCATCTGATCATGTCTGAGACAGACACCACTGCTCAGTGTCACAATGGAAATATATATCGTAGCTAGTAATGCAGACTGTTGGATTAAACACATCAGGTCATCTTTTCTGAATACCTTTAGATTAGATTTGATTTAGCTCATAAGAAAATATTTTCCATTCTTTCTCATCAAAAATTAATGAAGTGTATGAAACATTAAAGAATAATTAGAGCAAATCAAAACATTGTGAATATTTCACTGCCATTGTGTGAATAATATGTAACCATGCAATCTATAAAATGTAATTATAATCTGATTATGAGCACTATAAACTGTAATATAATCTAATTACAAATACTTAATTTCTGGAATCTGATTATGTAATCCAGATTGCATGTTCCTACCCAACTCTAAAATATTAATACATTTTCTCAATATTTCAACATTGCATCAATTTATGATGAACACATTCATTTTTATTAGAATTATCACATCAGCCAAACCTCTCTCACCACATACATTTAATTGATTTGAGATTTCAAGGTAATAATTAAAGAATAAAATATCATATTTGCATGTTGTTTGATTTGCAAATGACGTTCATATTTCATCTTTTTTTTAGTGAGTGTTTTATTTTGATTGTTGTTATATAATTTTTTTTATTTAAATAATAATACTAATGATTTAATTAATGATTAGCTTTTTATTAATCTCACAAACCCTCTGCAGTCCCCTTTTTAAAGCCCAGTTTGGGATTCTTGACATGACATAATATTCAATTAACTTCATTATATTAATAACAACGCTTGTTATACATTTCCTTTCTCTTTGTATTTTTATATCAATATGATACACAGTAATCCTTGTCCAATTAAGGACAAAAGTAATCTGAAAGTAATCAAAAAGTAGTGAAATGTGTGGATTACTTTACTAACTAAAATGTTTGTCATGTAATTTGGAAACAGTTACTGACTACAATTTGTATGAAATCGAACCAGCACTTTAAACAAATGTAAAGAATTTAAACATTTAAAAAATGTACACGTACAAATACAAAACGTAAAAAAAAAAAGAAAGAAAGAAAGATAAAACCATTAACATTTCAAATAAAGTTTGGCTGTTAATATTAAGCCTATTTTTAAGCATCGATAATACATGATCAGAAAAGTTTCTCGAGCAGTAAATCATCATATTTTCATGATTTCTGAAGATCATGTGACACTGAAGACTGGAGGAATGATGCTGAAAATACAGCGGAGCATCACAGAAATACATTACACTTTAACACAGATTCACACAGAAAACACTTATTACATATTTCATAATATTACTGTTTTTAATGTATTTTTTTGGGGGGGCTGAGCATAAATGACCAGTGCTCATGCATGTATCTGACAGGGTGTTAGAGTACACAGATGTGTGTTTGGTCACATATCAAGTGAACTCAGCAGTGGAGCTCAAAATATGGTGCCATAACACGCTGTGTCCTTTAATGTAGCCAGGGAATATAAAAAGAACACAGAAACAACATTTCAGCGTTGACCACCCATAAACCTCAGTGCATAAAACCTCAGTGTTTAGTGATCTTTCCTCTGATCTGTGTTTACACCCCAGATCCTGAATCCTGAGCTGCAGGAGGGACTCATAACTCAGGCCTCAGCAGAGCGGATGAAACATGAAAGCAGCAATATGAGTCTGATTCATATTAGTCATTATATCAGAGTCAGAAAGGATCTGTACCGACACTCAGTTGTCTGACGTCTGATTTTTGGCTTTTGGGTTTGGCATTTATTAAATTTATTTCAAATACAGTGCAAATGTCTGAGAATTCTTCTGAGCAAGGATATAGTTTATATAGCAGGATGGATGGATCAATAATTGAATATTTATAAATATTTGTAGTCTCATCTCCTCACCAAGGCTGTATTTTTAAGATTTAAAATATGTAAAGAAAATAAAATGATGTACTAATAATATACTATTATGAAATATTGTTACAACATAAAATAACTTGGTAGTGTATATTTATGCATTTAAGAGTTTTTCTATTATTTTCTAATGACCCGAAACCTATAAAAATTTTTTTTTTTTAATTCCAAAGCAGCCAATTAAATTTATTGTTTGTTTTCTCCATCCAAGAGGCCAAGTTATGTCTTGTTGTTCCAGTTAATTTCTGTTGTAGATGCCATATTTGTATTATTTTATTATATCAGAACCCTTTTAGACAACACAGAACCACACATGGATTTGGGTTTGTGTTTTGTTTTACTGCAGTGTTTAGACATGATTTTCTTACAGTTGAGTAATGAGTAACATAGCATGTATTTCTCAGTATATCGGTTCAGAAGGTTCTGGGGTGTCATGAGGAAAGAGATCTGTTCCTGAGTTGAATGTGTATGGTCAGTTACAAATATTTTAGTTTCCATCACTCTGTGGCGCCCTCTGTTGGTAGAAATTGCTTAACTAACTTGACTATCTCTATGAGCAGATGCTGTTGACCCTTCGATGTGAGAGACGAGATCAAACCCTTCTCAACATCTGACTGCAGTATCCTTGTTTTAATTGTGATATATAACTACTCTAAACCAAAAACAGTTAAACAATGTCCATGTTTCCATCCTGAATCTGGTCAAATCTATCCACATGAAGAAGACTGTTGGGTTGTTAATGTTTTCTGTTTAAGCTAAAAGCATTTCTTGTCTGTTCTACTGCTATTTGTATCTTTTAGTTAGATATTTTTATGATGAAAAAAAAAAGTATGATGTATGCTTAGAATTTGATCTGTTTATAATAAATTAACTGATTTCATTGTGTGAAAGATTTAAGGGTTTGAGCAGTGCAGTGATAATGTAATTAATAAATTAATAAAATAAAAAATAAATCTAGACATTTATTATTTTTATTATTATTATTTTATTATTATTATTATTGATCTAATGCAGCGGAATGTGTGAAAGGTCACGATCAGTTATTGCCATCAAACATGTATGCACTAAAATGCAGTTGTTGGATATTTGTTATTTAATCTTGTTATTTTTAGTTTAATATGGTTTCGGCAGCATTTTGTAACTTGTACACAGTTAAACTGCTTGACAAACTTCACCTTCATATAATAAAATTTAAGTAAAATAAATGTAAAATAACTGGTTAGATAGAACTAGTGTACATAGTTTATGATGATAGTGAAGCCAAAAGAAACAGCACAAAAAAAACAACCTTCTTTTTCAATTAATTAAAATGCACTAAAGCTACATTTTTTATTAATAAAATGTAATGACTTAATTCTTAGAGGCTGTATGAATTAATTTGTTTATATCAATAAATGGACATTGGATTCCCAAGAGGCTTCGCACTGAATTGCATTTGGAGAGTTAATGTTATGGGACACTTCAAGAAAAAAAAAAAAGAAAAAAAAATTAAATAAACAATCAGTATACAATTTGAAAATGTACTAGTCTCCTGGCAAAACATTTTCTGTTATGTTTACAGATATTTAATTTAATCCTAGATCTTGTCATTACAATGCATAACTAAAAATACAGGTACGATACCTGGAAAAATCCTTCATATTAAAACAGGAAATTGTGCTCTGTTGACAGTTTTTTCAGTGTATATTTGATTACAGAAGTGGAAAGAATCATTAGTGTTTAATCAGATATTCAGTTTTGTGTGGTTAGCACTGTGCTGAACAGTAGAACGGTCTCTTGTTGTAGCTGTAGTCTGTTATTTGTGCCGCTGTGATCCTCCAGTCCAGCGGGTAAAGTTCCCATGCAGAATCACTCCTGAGCACACAAACCCATCCATCACTCTGTCAGATCACTGACAGCAGCTAAAAATAACCACACACACTCACACACAAATGAGCTGCATGGAAAGTTGCAGAACATTTTGACTGGAACAAAAGCTGGAACACTGGGGGAGAGACTGGGATCTGGGAATGTGACAGTGGATTGTTTGCGTGGGGTCTTCGGTGCGCTGGGTTACTCACAGGATGTGTGTGGGCTATTGTTGCTCTCTAACTGCAGCTTCCTGTTCTCCCATGGGATGACCAACGGGCCACACACAGTCTGATCAGTAGATGCCTCACAAATCTACACACAGTACACCACCAAAGCAAATATAAATTGGTTTGGGTCCTCTAGAGGACACTATGGGGAATGTCGCGAACAGGACCATTGTCTGAAGCACTTGTGAAACATCTCTTGTTACACAACAGTCTAATTGGCCCACGTACCCCCCTGACATCACAGGTAGGTGCCCAGAAGTATAAAAGGGTGCCTGCAATAAACATCACCAACTTTTGTTGTCTTCAGGAGCTGTCTGTTTGTTCAGCGTGTGTGAAGCATCATCCTAGTGAGTCAAGCAGCACTTTAGGGAATGTGTCCCTTTGTGTTTGGTTTCTAACACTTGAGGGCATATTCTGACTTTTGCGATACCTCACTCCCCCTCCAGAGCATTTTTCAGCGCTTTGTAGTGAGGCGGGCACCGTCCCCTGATTTCAGGGTATTTCCAAGCAGGCGGTCCAACTGAATCCTGCATGCTAAGTATGTTTGAGGACAAATATATTCCAAGCTGACTTTGGGAAATGTCCCTTCCTGTGTTGAATCAGGCGGATTTAGGAGTAGAGCTGAAGATCTTTGGCCAAACCCGACGGAACCCGTCGGGACCCGACGGGTTCGGTCGGGTTCGGGCTTAATTTCTATCATCTTACGCGGGCTCGGGCCGGGCTCGGGCTTGCGCTCCGGTTTGCGAGGTAAACGAGCGATCATGTGATGTGTTTCGATTAGCGCGAGAAAGATGCGAAAATGAATGCTGAGCAGGTGTAACGGAGGCTTGCCTCTGGTGATTACGTTTTGGTTGCACCAGCAACTAAAGCAAACTCTAAGGCGTGGAAAAGTTTTACCCATGCTTATAATGAGAATAATGAGTGAATAATGATGCACCATCAGTGAGCGCAGGAACGCGCTGAAGACATCTGCAGTGTATTCAAACATTTTCCTCCACATAAACATGTAAACCTAGCCGAATCTCTGTGAGTAAAGGTTTTTCAAATGATAACTAAATATTCATTGAGTCTTAAATGCATAATGTTGACAGAGTGTTTACGCTAATGTTGGCATTATTCTTTTATTAAATAAAGCAAATCCGGCGGAGCCTTTATCTTAATTTCGTTATTGCCAAATACCCATCTTAATTTAAAATGTATCTTAATTTAAATTTTTTTTAAATGACTCGTTTTTATTGGTGCGTTGGTCTATTTATAGGTTAAATGAGCCTATGTCTAGAATGCTGAGATGTTACGATGTGACACAGGACTTATTTTATTTCTTTATTCCAACTTCCATGTGGTCTAGTCTACGTTAGTTATGAGTAAATTATGTTAAAACATGAATAAATTGCTCATTGTTGGCAAAAGGCAAAAGAGCTGTGTGCGTGCGCACATTTAAATAATTTCGGGCTGTAAACGGGTTCGGGCTTTAAAAAAGCTGTCAATCAAAATGTACTTGTCGGGCTCGGGCCGAAACCTGTCGGGGTCGGGTCCTGTCGGGCCTAACTTTTAAGGCCCGATTACAGCTCTATTTAGGAGTGGTCTGCCTCCCCAGGTCTCTCCATCAAGTCACATGAGCAGCGATGACTCATAGCGCTGAAGTGAGTGACCACAGCTGGTGGCAATGTTCCAATCATTGAGGAGGGAGGAGATGGAACCATACCCCATCTGTTAAACCCATCTTCGGCAGGTTCGACCAGGTGGTCTGCTCTAGCCAGATGGAGCATGTCTTTCAGAGCAGCGGGCAACAGCGCAGGCAATGGCAACATTGACAGGAGTATGACTTGCAAGCCGGGCCACATGTCCGAACAAAGACATGCAGGATTTGATGCTGACAGTGCATATGACTGTAGCATTTTGGCATCTTGTGATTGAAGAGTCCAGGTCTTGGAACCGTACAAAAGGATTGGCAACATGCAGTAGAACTGAAGTTTTGTGCTAAGCTGAGTCCTCTGTTGATGCCAAAGGTTCGGAAACAACCTCATTGGTGAAGCAGCCAGACCAATTCAGCATGCAATATCGGTCATGCACCTTCCATCTGAGTTTTGTGCACTCCCCAGATATGTGAACTGTGTGACATTTTCCATCTTGTAACCCATGAAAGTAATATCCCTGATATCGGATCTGCTGCCAAGGCTCTGCAGTTTGTTTTTTTGTCATGATACATGAAGGCTCAGGTGGGAAGCCTCTCACTCAAGATGCTCAAGTGATGTTATCACAATGACCATATCGCTGATTCATGGCACTTATTTGGGGTACACTGGCAGAGGAAATTCAATTTATTTTTTGTACACTTAATTTTCCAAATACAATGACTGCACCAAGATTTTCTGACTTGATATCGGAAGCAGCAATTTTACAAGTAATCCTCATAGCGTCTACCCTTTAGACAACTAAATTGTTCTTAGTATTGAACCCCTGTCAGGCACTGCAAGAGTGCTCCCGGTTGAGCCAACCATTGCCTTTTCCGTTAATAAATAAATAAATAAATACATTTAAAAAATCCCTTTGTGCCCCTTCCCCTTCACTGTCAGGCCAAATACTGGCCATTCAACTTTACCTTTCTGTCTTACGTTCGGAAAGGCTTTCCCGTTTGATGTCATTAGTATTTACCTCCCATCAGACATCGGTGAGAGCCTCCCGTCTAGACCACATTATTTTTCCTTTCTACGGTCAGCGAGGCTTACCCATTCAACGCTGTGAGTATTGAGCTCCCGTCAGATGTTGGTGAGAGTCTCACGGCTAGACAACTTTTTCATCCTTTGGTCAAAAAAGGCTTACCCATCCGATGCCGTCAGTATTGAGCTCCCATGGGATGCTGGCCTAGCCTCCAGGCCACACACCCTTACCTTTCCCTCCTACAGTCAGCGAGGCTTACCCGTTCGATGCCATGAGTATTGAGCTCCCATCGGACGATGGAGAGAGCCTCCCAGCTGGACAACCTTACCTTTTCCTTTCTACGGTCGGCGAGGCTTACCCGTTCGGTGCCGTGAGTATTGAGCTCCCATCAGAAGTCGGCGAGAGTCTCCCAGCCACTTAAACTTTACTTTTCCATGCTACGGTCGGAGAGGCTTACCCGTTCGGTGCCTTGAGTATTGAGCTCCCATCGGACGTCGGCGAGAGCCACCTAACTTTTCGTTCCTGTTTGATGGGTGACGGTGCACGCTGTACGATGACAAGAGTCTCCACCTCCCACCAAACTCTGTCCAAATCTTTTCCCCCCTGTCTGGTGAGGCTTACCCGTTCGATGTTCTGAGTCCTGATCTCCCATTGGATGCTGCGAGAGCCCACGTACAGTCAGGTTTTCCTCTTCCTGCTCTCCGGCCAGCGAGGCTTACCCGTCTGATGTCGTTGAGTATTGTGCTGATGTCAGATGTCGGCGAGAGTGCTCTTGGTTGGGTTTTCTTTTCTTGCTGCCCACAAACAGGTCTTATCCATCTGATGTCATGAGTATTGTTCTCCCATCGGGTGTCGCAAGAGTCCTCTTTGTCGGCGGCCCAAAGCCTGTTTATCTGCTCAACTGAGAGGACCTACACGTCTGTCGTCCTGAGTCTTGATCTCCAGTCGGAAGCTTCATGGGTCCTCTCGATCAGTTATCTGCCCTGGTTGCCCACTGACTAGCAGGGGCTCATCAGCCAGTAGGGCCCGTACGCCAACACCGTGACCTATTCCAGTCGAGGCAACTTGGGCCCTCCTGATTGGGCGCCCCAAATCACACAGTCCGATACAAGCAGCCTGTAGGGCCTATCTCTCCAAATAGGTAAAGTTGCTCCCACTGGAGTACATAGGCTCTTCCGACCTGCCAACGAGCTGACTTTCTAAATATTAGACCCCGCCAAATCTCAACACTATTGTGGTGGGGTCCTTAGTCTGGCGGCTGTCCTTTCAGCTATTGCTTTTTGGGGGGTACTCTAGGTTCGGGCCTTTCCCGAGCATAGAGCCCCTTCCACGGACAGCACGGCAAATATGCATTATAATACTTCAGCTAATTATATGTAAGTTTGAACTCGTGAAATGTAGTTTCATAACAAGGTTCGTGAGGAGCACGTCAGATACTTAGCCTAATTAGCACAGGTGGAGCCACTTAAGATAATCAACTTTAGGGTATAAATACAGCTGAATTTAGCTTACCTGTCTCCATTGACGGTTCATCAGCATCCCCCCTCCACCCCATCTCCTCCACTAGTATACACTTTTGTGTATACTGGGGGGGGGACCCTAGGTTCGGGCCATTCCCGATCTCAGAGCCCCTTCCCCAGACAGCACGCCAAATATGCATTATAATACTTCAGCTAATTATATGTAAGTGTGAACTCGTGAATCATTGATTCACATGATTCATTCAAAAAAGCGGATTTATTCAGAAACCAAACACTGCTGTGTGCTCAAAAAACATAACACAATATCAACTTCTTATTTACTGAACTGTTGTATAAAATAGGATTTAAATTAATCGTCCTATATTCGGGACAAAATCAGCACTCTTGTGATTTTGCTCTCACTGCTCGTGGGATTTTGCTTATTGTATCATATAAATATGAGACAAAAACAAACAAACAAACAAAACTAATACAGAGGCTTTTTTCTGCACCAATATCTTGAATTTTAGAGCATGACATTTTTTTTTTATGGTCTAATTTTGCTCTAAATGTATAAAGTCACACTGGGGGTCATTTAATACAAATTGCATTTTTGTTAAAAATCTTAACATGAAACTGCACATTTTTCATACTTGGTTTATAATTGATGTTTAATTTTGTTTAAGTTATTGTCATTACAAAAAAAAAAAACTATTCTGGACACATTAACTTGTGTTTCACAGAAGAAGAGAGAGAGAAAGAAAAAACACAGACACAGTTAAATATCTCCTAAACACACTGCACAGCCTAATGGCAAGATCAAGTCCCAGGGCAAGTATTTTGCAAGTCTCAATTTTTAAATCTTAACTAATTTGAAAACCATGGGAGACAATAGACATGAAGACAGTTTCAACTGATTTGGATTTACATTTACATTTATTAATTTAGCAGACGCTTTTATCCAAAGCGAGTTACTGTACAAATGAGGACAATATTTATCATTCGACCAGGTGCGAACAGTTAATGAAAAAGTCTGTTAAAGTGATTTTGTGCTTCTTTGAGATGGCACAATAATGTATCATTCACTTGCACAACGCAAGCTTCTAGAGGGCACATAACTCTAAAGTAATGAATTTAGGTAAAGGAGAGCAGAGCCAGTAGTGGTTTTGTAGTCATACATTAATGCATTGAATATTAAGCAAATAGTTACTGGTAGTCAGTGAATTGATGAATAGAGGTGTGGCGTGTGTTCTTTTCAGCTTTTTAAAGATTAATCTTGCAGCAGCATTTTGGATTAATTGTAGAGGTTTGACAGAAGCTTGAGAATTCTTCTAAAAAAACAGAAAGAGTCCCAAAGGGAAAAAACTGGAACCAAAAACTCGTCCTTGTACAAAAGGAGAAAACAAAAGCCACCAGCCGCCCAGGCGGATTCAGTACGGTAGACAGCTCCGCAACCGCACAGTAGAGAGAGATCGGCAGGTCAGGAGACAAGCAGCGGTAAAACTTCAAGGCTCACACTCACAGCAACTCCAAACAGACAGGACTAGGACTGAGACAAACGACAGAGGATAAGACATACAAGGTTAGCGATTCTTAGAAGAATAATCTGGCGAGGCAGGTAGGGAGGAGAGGGAAAGAAGTAGGAGTGCTAATCAAAGGAGAAGAGGAAACAGGTGCGGGAAGCCAAGCGCAAAGAGTAGCGCAATGAGGAGCAGCTGAAGGAGATTAACAGCAGAGGAAAGGTGAGTGCAAAGTAGGAGAGGAGGAGAAAAAAAGTCAGAGAGAAAAGGGGAGGGGGCAAAGGGAAAGGGAACCAGGATCATGACAGTGCCCCCACCTCAACGAGCGCCTCCTGGCGCTCCTGAGGGGGAAGCCTGGCGGGAGCGGAGGAAATCATCAATAAGCAAATGGTCCAGAACATCCCGGGAGGGGATCCAACTTCTCTCCTCGGGACCATAACCCTCCCAGTCCCCTAGGTACTGTTAACCCCGACCCCAGCGGCGGACGTCCAATAATTTATGAACCCTGTAGACAGGGGATCCCTTAATCTGAACGGAGGGGGGGGGGGGGGGGGGGGTTGGGGGGTGGAAGACCGGGGGGGGGCGCGGATGACCGGCTTAATGCAAGACACATGAAAAACAGGATGGACACGACGAAGATTGGGAGGGAGTTGGAGGCGGACCGCGACAGGACTGATAATCCTAGAAATTCGAAAAGGCCCAACAAAACGGGGGGCTAACTTGCATGAGATCGAATGGAGGGGCAGGTTAAGAGTAGACAGCCAAACCCTCTGACCGCAAATATATCTAGGGCTCTTGACTCGGCGGCGATTAGCGATTCGTAGGGTCCGTTCTCGAGAACGGCAAAGAGCGGATCTGACCCTCCTCCAGGTATGCTTACAGCACTGAACGAACGCCTGAGCTGATGGGACGTTGGACTCAGAGTCCTTGCACAAAAACAGGGGTGGCTCATAACCGAGACTCGCTTGAAAAGGGGATAGCCCGGTGGCCGAGGACGGGAGCGAATTATGAGCATATTCAGCCCAGGGGAGCTGTTCAGACCATGATGCCGGGTTGCGAAATGCAAGAATACGTAACATGCGGCCGATGGTTTGATTGGCTCGTTCGGCCTGACCATTAGTCTGAGGATGGAAACCGGACGAGAGACTAGCGGACGCACCGATTAAACGGCAGAATTCCTTCCAAAACTGCAACGCGAATTGTGGACCTCTATCAGAGAAAACATCAGAAGGAAGACCATGTAGCTTAAAAACATTTTCAACGACAATCTGGGCGGTCTCTTTGGCGGAGGGGAGCTTGGGTAGTGGAATAAAATGCGCTGCTTTAGAAAAGCGGTCGATGACAGTGAGGATAACAGTATTACCAGCCGACGGGGGAAGACCCGAAATGAAATCAAGAGCGATATGGGACCAAGGGCGTGAGGGAATGGGGAGGGGTCTAAGAATGCCGGCCGGAGGGGAGTTCCCAGACTTAGTCTGTGCGCACACCGCGCAGACGGCTACAAAACTACGAGTGTCCCGGTCGCGGGAGGGCCACCAGAACCGTTGGCCTATGGAAGCCAGGGTGCCCCTAACGCCGGGATGGGCAGCTAATTTGGACGAGTGAGCCCACTGGTGGACTGCCGGACGGACAGATGCAGGGACGAAAAGAAGATTGGAGGGGCATCGATGGGGAGTGGCGGAGTGAGAAAGAGCCCGTTTGACTAGTCTTTCGAAAATCGAAAAGTCGAAACGGGTGAAAAACAACGCCCAACGAGCCTGACGGGCACTCATGCTCCTCGCGGAACGAATATATTAGAGATTCCTGTGATCCGTCCATACTCTGAAAGGAACACAGGAACCCTCTAGCCACTGACGCCATTCACCTAGCGCAAGGCGGATAGCGAGTAGTTAACGATTACCCACGTTGTAATTACGCTCAGAGGGAGATAATCGGTGAGAGAAATAAGCGCAGGGGTGGATCTGACCATCGGAGGCAGACTGCTGGGAGAGTATAGCTCCAACACCTACTTCGGACGCGTCAACCTCGACTATGAAGTGTTTGGAGGGGTCGGGGGTCATAAGGATGGGAGCGGACGTGAAAAGGGTCTTTAGGCGGTCAAAAGCGCTCTGGGCGGACTCGGTCCATTCAAAACTGGACTTGATAGAAGTAAGGGCGGTTAGGGGCACAGCGACTTGACTGTAGTTGCAAATAAAGCGTCGGTAAAAATTAGCGAACCCCAAGAAATGCTGCAAGGCGACGCGAGAATCAGGAACTGGCCAATCAATAACAGCCTTAACCTTAGCGGGGTCCATGCTAATGCCCTCCCCTGAAATGACCGATCCCAAAAAGGTATATATATTAGGGCTGGGACAACGTGTCGAGGTCATCGATGACGTCGACCCAAAAAATACGTTGATGTAAAATATGCGCATCGATTCGTCGACCTGTTTTTATTTCTCTAAAAAACGTTTGCAAAACGTTTACCTTATGTGCGCTGAATATGCGCGATGGCCGGATCAACAATCTGTCCGACGTTATATAACCAATCCAGGGGTTTTTCTGCATTGATCTTTTTTTTTGGCGGCTGTCAAATCCTTATTTGCCTGACAGGGCGCGTACGAGAGAGCCTCGGCTGCGCGGCGCGCACTCACAGTCTTCAAGCAACACGAGCGCTTCTTGCTCTCTCTCTCCCTTGTGCATATTAATCAAAATCATTAAACACTATAGAAAAAGGGCAAAACACCAAAGTTTCATGCGCGCTCGCGCAATCACAGTCTTTAAACTACACCAGCGCTGTCTCTCTCTCTCTCTCTCCATCGTGCATATTAACCAAAATCATTAGACACGATAGAAAAAGGGCGGAACGCCAAAGTTTCACGTGGAGCATTCGGATATATTATTTTTTTCTCCATGACAGGCTGTTGGCTCCCACTGTTAATTATTTATTTATTTATTTTTTTTGGGGGGGGGGCACTCTCTGTATTAGCTTAAAGCCCTCAAGTTTATATTGGTTACTGTATTCTTTCAATTGCTCTAAACAAGTATTTTCGGTGACCTTTTATATTGAATGCTAGACATCAAGTTGTTATTTTCATCTGAAAGAAGAACTTTTTTTCAGTAAGCTTGTTTCAGTACGCTATGTGTTTTCAATGGTTCAAGGTTTTATTGAATGCTATCTCTATACAAGTGCAAAGTAATGCATTCTTGGTCAGTCTTTTATTTTGTAATTTTAAGAGTAATAAACAATATTGCAATGTAAAGGAATTCATGTTTTTTTCATTCAGATATGTAAATCAACATGTATAGATTGTTAGTAGTCAATTAATGGGGAGATAATCGAAATTGAATCGGTCTGAAAAAATTTATCGTTAGATTAATCGATGCATCGGAAAAATAATCACTAGATTAATCGTTTAAAAATAATCGTTTATCCCAGCCCTAATATATATAAATTGTGATTCTTAATTTATCCAGATTCGTGCAGCTCTACTGATTAGTGCAAACAAACTGAAAATAAACACTCCGATTTTGTCACTGTTGTCACAGCCTTTAATATGTCACAAACAAAGTGGCACAATACTTCGTGCTCTAGCTCCATTATTTTATTTCAAACGTAACAAACTTTATTTGTTTTTAATACTATTGTCTGGCTTAAGAATGAAAATAGTCTTCAGTGTTGACTAGAATTATGGTCAGTGAATTGCAAAGTGTAGAATCACACTAGTCATTATAAAACTATTTGAAAGAATAGGCCATAAAAATTCACTCTTCTGGTTTTCCCAGTCTAAATAAAACTTGGAAGTGGCCATAGTGAAGAAAAAAAGAAAACACATTACAGGAAGAGATTCAAGTTAATGCAAAGTGCTGGAATAGAATTGCCAAACACAACTCATTCACAGGCCCAAAGACTCCCAAATGCCACATTCAGTAATTTTTCAAGTTTTCTTCTCTTATCTGTACATCGTCATCTTCAGACAAATGATTTATTAATAGCAAATATATTATACTAATATTTAAGAAAAATAAGAAAGAAAGAAAAAAAAGGACAGTTTAAAATTCCTAAAAATTACCCTGGCAAAGTGACTCTATAGAATTGAATGGACAATGACAGCAAATACACTTTCTGTACTGTAAATAACATATTCTGCATGACAAATATTCAGAAACACAAAAGTGGAAAATACACACCCAATTTTACTTATTTTGACTAAAAATGTAGTCACTGAATGCTATCTCATGGAATCGGTCTTACTGCTATAGATATTGTATCTCAAAGTGATGATATTACAGACCATTTCCTTGTATCGTACATGCTGCGTCTAACTGATATTAACTATATGTCTCAGCGATACCGTCTGAGCAGAACTATTGTTCCAGCCACCAAAGAAAGATACGCAAATAACCTGCCTGATCTATCTCAGCTGCTATCTGTACACCCAAAAATACACATGAATTAGACAAAATTACTGACAACATGGGCACTATTTTCTCTAATACATTAGAAGCTTTTGCCCCCATCAAATTGAAAAAGATTAGAGAAAAACGTACTGTACCATGGTATAACAGTAATACTCACTCTCTCAAGAAAGTAACTCGTAGTCTTGAACGCAAATGGAGAAAAATCTAAAAAGTTTTTAGAATTGCATGGAAAAACAGTATGTCCAGCTATAGAGAGGCTCTAAAAAGTGCTAGGGCAGAGCATATACACAAACTCATAGAAAATAACCAAAACAATCCAAGGTTTTTATTTAGCACAGTGGCTAAATTAACAAATTACCAGACGCCACCTGATTCAAATATTCCACCAACGTTAAATAGTAATGACTTTATGAATTTCTTCACTGATAAAATAGAAAACATTAGAAATACAATAGCGAATGTAGATTCTACAGCGTCTAACACTTCAGTTTCATCCATCGCACCCACAGATAAACTGCAGTGCTTTACAAATATAGGACAGGAAGAACTAAATAAACTTATCACTGTATCTAAACCAACAACATGTTTATTAAATCCTGTACCCACTAAATTACTGAAAGAGTTGTTACCTGTAGCCGAAGAACCGCTTCTCAATATCATTAACTCGTCGTTATCTTTAGGTCACGTCCCAAAACCATTCAAGTTGGCGGTTATCAAGCCTCTTATTAAGAAACCAAAACTAGATCCTAGTGTACTGGCAAATTATAGGCCTATTTCAAATCTTCCATTTATGTCAAAAATTTTAGAAAAAGTTGTGTTTGCTCAATTGAGCCCCTCCCTGCATAAAAATGATCTGTATGAAGAATGTTCAGGTTTCAGGCCCCACCATAGCACAGTAACTGCACTTGTTAAAATTACAAATGACCTGCTCCTTGCGTCAGATCAAGGCTGCATCTCATTTCTAGTCTTACTTGTTCTTAGTGCTGCGTTCGACACCATAGATCATGACATACTCATAGATAGATTACAAAACTATACAGGTATTCAAAGGCAGGCTCTAAAATGGTTTAGATCCTATCTGTCCTATCGCTACCATTTTGTTTACTTAAATGGGGTGTCATCTCATTTATCATCAGTAAAATATGGAGTGCCACAAGGATCCGTCCTAGGTCCCCTTCTATTTTCAATATACATGTTGCCCCTTGGTAATATTATTAGAAAATATGGAATTAGCTCCCACTGTTATGCTGATGATACTCAGATATATATCTCAACGAGACCAGATGAAACTTCTCAATTATCTAAGCTAACAGAGTGTGTTAAAAATGTAAAAGATTGGATGACAAATTTCTCCAATTTAATTCGGATAAGACGGAGATATTAAATATTGGACCAAAAAACACTACACAGAATCTTGTAGATTACAATCTACAACTAGACGGATGTACTGTTACTTCCTCTACAGTCAGAAATCAGGGTGTCATATTAGACAGCAATTTGTCTTTTGAAAATCATATTTCCAATGTTACAAAAACTGCATTCTTCTATCTTAGAAACATTGCCAAGCTATGAAACATGTTATCTGTTTCTGATGCAGAAAAGCTAGTTCATGCATTCATGACCTCTAGACTGGACTATTGTAATGCACTTCTAGGTGGTTGTCCTGCTTCGTCAATAAACAAGCTACAGGTAGTCCAAAATACAGCAGCTAGAGTCCTCACCCGGTCAAGAAAATATGCCCCAATTTACCCCAATTTTACAGTCTCTGCACTGGCTACCTATTAAGTTCCGTATCCGTTACAAATTATCATTACTTACCTATAAGGCCCTAAATGGTTTAGCTCCTGCGTACCTAACTAGCCTTTTACCATGCTACAACTCATCACGCACCCTAAGGTCACAAAACGCTGGACTTTTGGTAGTTCCTAGCAAAGTCCACTAAAGGAGATAGAGCTTTTTCACATTTGGCTCCCAAACTCTGGAATAGCCTTCCTGATAATGTTCGGGATTCAGACACACTCTCTCTGTTTAAATCTAGAATAAAAACGTATCTCTTTCGCAAAGCATTCGAATAATGCATATCTTAAATTGTGAGTGTAGTTGCATCTGATCAAGTGTTCATTTTTATTCATTAGCTTGGGTTAAACTAATTTTACTTTGTTGGATCAGCAGCTATGCTAATGATGTCTCTATGTGTTTCTCTGTTTCTGCTGGGATCTTCATCCCGTGGTAACCAGGATTTACACAAGCTCCAGTCTGGACCCAGAACACCTGAGAAGAGATGATGCTGACCCTCAGAGGACCTCAGACGATGCTAACCCTGAATCAACAAACAGAACTAACAATTATTGCTACATGTGTGACTACATCATATAAAAATTATTAATTAATAGTATTAATAATGTTCATTGTCTAGCTGACTACGTCTTGTATTATTTTTTTCTAAAAATCCTGTCAAACGTGCACAAACTGACAGTCACCACCATAAGCTACTAATAAATATTGTAGAAACATTATTGTCTGTAAAGTTGCTTTGTAACGATTCGTATTGTAAAAAGCGCTATACAAATAAACTTGAATTGAATTGAATTCAAGTCGTCGATGCTTCTTACCTACAAATTAATAAATAGGTACTATGTCATATCATTTCCTGACATTATATCAATGGGCTCTGTAAGTGCTTGGTTTTTTTTGTTGTTTTTTTTTTTTTTTTTTTTTGCCATGCAATAAAGCTAAGTTCAGAGTCATCATGTTGCGAGATTTGTCCAAAAGTTGTACATTTTGGTGCCAATGCATTGTTAAAGGATCAGTGTGTCATGTAATATTACCAAATAAACTTTAACAACCAATTAAAAAATATTGGTATAGTAAATTTTGCTTATTCACGAGATCAATACATCCTTTATTAAACTTTGTCAACATAGTCAAGTTTAGTGCATCCTTATACAGAGGTGTTGAAATGCTGAATCAGTTAAATCACTTCTAACAGCACTTAATAGGAACAGCGTCACTCACATAGAGGGCAGAGCGACACGTTATTTAAAGAAGTTGTTCATGTGTTAAAGAGTAGCAAAGGATTAAGTTGCTGCATTGATTATTTTTTATGCCACTGACCAGGCTTTTATATGTAGTTTGGGGTAACAAAGTGTTTTATATGGTTGACTGAAATAATAATGTAATAACTGACACTTTATATCAATGTTTCAAGCAACAACAACAAAACAATTCAACAAAAAACAGATAAATACAAAAAGCAGCTATTGCTTATATATAAACGTATCAAAATCCAAATGTAATAAAATTAATTAATGTGTGATTTATGTGCAATGTCTTAGCTACTAGGGATTGTTACATATGGCCATTCAGGCATCTAGTGGCAACACAATGATATTACTGCTAATAAATTGTGCAAAATGTTTATCTTAACAGTCAATTTACAAATAATGCATTTAGATTTGTGGAACTCACAATGAGCTGAATGTCCACAAATTAGTGTTGTTACTATGACAACCAATTTGAACGTGAATGTGACATACGACTAGAGTGTCAAATTGGCTATAAACGGCCCTGCCCTGACTCCACATCCAGAAATAATGGATCATGAATTTGCATTTGGGAAAAATAAAGGTGATGGTGTCCGATGGACATTAGATCGTGAAACCGCAGGCTAATTATAGTATGGAATCATATTATGGTATCAGCTAACAAATTAAGTGTAACTTCCAATTGGATAATTCAGATCCAACTCTCATTGTACAGATTTTTGCCGAAAATAAAAGTAGAAAATATGATCCTGCCCTGATTGCACAAAATGTTCAAATGCAAACAAATAATTTGGGTATATGATTGATTCCACTAACTTACTATAATAGTAATAATAAATGTGTAAAGAGATGATGTATGCATTTATCCAATGTTTCATGCTGTTCCTATATAATCACCACAAGCCTGTTTGAATACCATATTAAATGAATCAATCTGTTCTGCGGTAAATGGGGCCTCTGGCCACCCAATCCACAGCACTGAGCACAAACTGACCCCTCTTTACAGCGGTTGTAACATGACGGCTGTCCGCGCTTTTCTGAGTCACTCCGTGGGAAACTTTCACAGCACAATAGTGGCGGGGCATTTGCGCGGCGGGTGTTTGTGTTGGCCGAGGCGGCTGTGATTCTTGGGGGAGTCAGACAGAGCTCAGGCATGAGATCTGCTCCAGCGGCTCTGCACATCCATCACAACACAGTGCTGGAGCCCCGCCGCAGACAGCTAGGGATGGGGAGAGAAAAAAACTCCAACAGCTACATCATTCTTCTCTGATTTGTTTGGACATGTACCATAGTAATAAAATTCGTTTTCTGACCTCGTACGGTGATAATGCCATGCTTTTTAGACATGGTAGAAATACCATGTTAGTACCATGGGTTTTTGGACATCTAATATAATAATAGGATAGCATGTTTTTTTTTTTTTTTTTACATAGTATAATGATACTACCGTGAGTTCTGGACATGCACTATGGTAAGATCATGTTTTTTTTTTTTTTTATTATTATTATTATAATTTATGTATGTATTTATACATGGTGTCATGGTAATACCATTGGTTCTTTGATAATACCATGGTTTAATAGACATTATTAATTCATAATTGGTAATACCATTTAGAATTGGATTTATTTATTTATTTAAAAAAAAGTTTTACATAATTTCTCTAATTACAGTGATGTAATAATAGAAATAAACTACAGAACTGAGTTCTCTAAATATATATTATGCTAATATAATTGTTATTAGTTATTATACAGTTAGTGTAGCTATATCATAATATGATATAGTTATTACAAATATGTAGTAAAGCCTTATTCAAGTTCAAGTTCAAGTTGAGCTTTATTGTCATTCTGGTACATGTGTGGACATACAGTGGAACGAAATGACGTGTATGGAGCTAGAATTGTGTCTTTATTAAATGCAAGAAAATAAATGATCTGAGAGAAAAAAAAAAGTTTGACATATAATAATGAAGTAAAACAATATAAACCTATACACAACTAACCTACTGACAGATTTTGAATATGAATATACTATACATAAAAGTTTACCTGTACATAAGCTAAAACAAAATACAGACTACACGAATGCTTCACATAATACTATACTTATACAAAACCAACCTAATGTCAGATTTGACTTTAAATTATGTGTAAATGTTAACCTATGCATAAACTGCAAACAAAAAACAAACTATACAAATGCTACACATAAGCACTGTACCTATACACAAACAAACCTAGAGATATGAAAATACTATATATAAATGTTTACTTGTACATAGACTGAAAAGGAAAAATATATAAACTACGAATGCTTCCCATAATACTGTAATAATGTGCAAAGAGAAACATTGTAAATCAAGCAGCTGGCTCAGGAATAGTGCATATTTAAGTCTTTTGTGGTATTGTGCACACACAGCAGTGTGTGTGAAAAGTGTCTAGTACGCATAGAAAAAAAAAATGTTTTATACATTGTATCACAGTAATGTCATTGGTTTTTATACTACTGTAATGCAGTGTTTTGTGCAAGGTACAATGGTAATAATCTGGTTATAACAAAACACAAATGTCTTGGGGTTTTAGCCATATATTCTGGTAATAGCATGGTTAGACATGAACTTCGTAATACCGTGAAGTTGGCTTTATGCATGTATGTATTTATGTATTTAGGAGTTTTAAATTCATTAACTAAAGGGATGTCATAATAGCAATAAACAGTGACAATAGAATTAATGATTAAGCTCAATTATTAAATATTTAATAATTATATAATTAGAATAATTAGAAAAAAAAACAAAAACAACAATGCCACTGGTGTCTGTCCCAAAAACACCCTTACTGGGAAGAAGCCGAAATCTTCCATACTTACATTATGTACCAGTATGCTGGTAACCAAACAGTTGCTGGTCTCCATTGACTTCTGTTACGATGTCCAGCTGAAGTGACCATGAGCTTATCTCGTGGGCACTCCAACTCATTCCTTTGCCACTGTTACCTGGACTACATTTCCCATACTTCCCTATGCCTAGAAACTGATTTAATACACAGCTGTTTCATATCAGAAGGACTACAAATGTTGCACACAAATACAACCACATCACAATCTTTTTTTGCTGTATGTGGACATTTTTTCTTCTTCTTAAATCTCAACGGAGGCAGACATATTTCTTTCCCTCTCCTCCCTTGCCTTCCCCGCTCGTCTCATCTCATCTAATACTTCTGAGAGACTCTCTCTGCACTGCTCTCCTAAACTGAAATTATGGATTTGATCAACTGGTCTCTCAGAGCAATTGACACCATCTTCTCGACGAGGAGCTTGGGTTCGGGGAACCTGACTGCCCTGCCGAAACGTTTGCAGCGGGCTACACGATGGACGCGTGGGAGAGGTGGTGAGTCATGTGTCTGGCGGCTCTTTCCGGGGGGGACATTGAATACATCTACCTATTCGGAAAATAATAATGTAATAAAATTAACAAAAATTGAAAGTTAAAAAATTTTTTCATATCAAAAGTAACAAGACACAAAGCTCACTGCAGTTTATTGGATTGTAGGGACAGTATGATTAACATTTCATGAAGATTTGGCCATGCATCTAAATAAATTAACAAAAATACTAAAAGACCAATTCTTGGGATTTACGAATCGACATGGGTTCATCAAAATGAGAATTGATTAAAATAAAAATATATATATATATATTTTCGACCTAGTTCTAGATTCTGCATAAACATAGGTCATACTAACACTTCAGATTCTTCATGAGTTCACAGTCTCTTGTCCTCCATTTGCACTCGTGATCTTTTGAGAACTGAGCACTCAACACAAGCATTTCCATCGACTGCCCGATGAAATAACCCTGCTCTCTGCTGAGGTCCAGACCCTCCGGCAGAACCCCACCCTGGGCACGGCGAGCGCAGCAGACCCCCGGTGCCACACAAACACCATCAGATCCACCAGTCTGGCCCTCAGCCCAAACACAGCCGGACTCTGACAGCACGGCTTCAGTTCTGTCTCTACATTTGATCAGGCCTCTGAAGAACAGCAGGCCCAGCCCGAGCCCAGAGCTCCCCCGTATGAGCATACGTTACGCCTTGTTTGGATTTCATAAGTCATGTTTGACAGATTGCACAAAGCACTGCCATCACAGAGAGAGCGAATGATTGTTTTACAAGTGTTGTGTGCTGTACGGTTGTGAAAGCTCTAATGTGGTGAACTGAGCTCAGCAGAACTCCAGGATCCTGTTACATTCCAGATGAATTACTGATTCAGACACAAATGATCGTAAAACACATCTCGGTTCTCACAACAATCTCTGCTTTTAATTTAGGTCTAGCTTATCAGCTGTGACAGATGTTGTTGTATTCTGCCAGATCTATTAAAAGGACAATTACTGGCAGTTTCACTTCAAATTAATGTACAAATATCCACTATTAAAGGGATAGTTCACCCAAAATGAAAATTTGCTGTTACTTTAATCAACCTCAGGCAACTTTTTCTTCAGTATTGAGTTTGTTACTCGTGCTGCTAAGGACCAGTGGCCATGCACACACAGCCGTCTTGGGATTGATATCCACATATAAATACAGAAATCACTCAAAATTGCAGTGATTGATATAGAAATGCACAGGAAAAAAATGTATGTAAAGAAAAACAAAACAAAAACACTTTTACTCACGTAAGTAGTTTTTATGCCAGTAAATAACTTGTTTAGAAACGTTTTTGGACTTTTGGTGTAAATTTTTAAATATTAAGACAAGACAAGATATCAAAATATCAAGACATATTTCACCCATAAAATGATTGTGAATTAGCCCAAACATCATATTTTATATACTGTCATACTTTATATAAGGCTCATCATCATGCCAAGCATGAAAAAAAATATAATCTAAATCTATTATTTTACTAATTTGGGAGGTTTTCCAACAAATGTTTCATAAAACAAGTTTACCACATAAGCCAGATTTATTTCAGTTAGTCCTGCTTATTGTCAGTTGATTTGGTTCAAAATAAGTCAGACTTACTGAAATAACTTGTTTTTATGGATCAGAGTCCCTTTCTTTCTTTTTATTTATTTTTTTTTATTTCATAAGCTAATGCTCATGCTTTAAATTGTGCTACTTAGGCATGTTATCATTAAAAATCCTTTCAGGTTGTAAAGTGTTAATGCTGTAAGTACTGTTTTGTTATAGTCACATTAACAAGTGAAACATTTCAAAGTGATGAATAATGTCATTGAGATACATTACAAGCTGTATCAAAAGCATGCCATCAGCAGTATTACATATTTAATTATATATTTGTGTCCGTACTGTATGTGTGTATAGTTCATGCCTGAAGGCTTAATACTGGTGGTCCCTCTGACAATGATATTTATTGTCTTTAGACCATAATAAGTCCATCTGGTTTTGATTGTGCTTCCAAATCCCCCTCTTACTCTGGAGAGACAGAAGAAAAAAAAAACAGAAAAAGAGAAAGAGAGACAGTGGACAAACACTTCTTCTCCTTTCGTTCTCTTTTCAGTGCTCAGATAATACCTGTGAAACAGACATATGAATAAACACCTGAACAGAAACAATGTCACCTGCTTTGGCCAAGAGACATGCAGTCTGAATATTCATCACATTATGGCATTTACAGCAGCGGGTTTGGACATGTGACCTTTGCCACAGGCTCAGCACAGGACATATATAAAAATTTTCACACACTAATATTGAGGCAAAGGGCCACGTCATATCACTTCAGGGTGAGAAAGAGTCTGAACGTGTCTCTTGTGCAACTCTATAAGAGTTCAGATCTCTGGAGTTGACTCACACTGTCCAAGAGACACGAGAAGGAATGTGGGAGTCACGTTATAAGAAATAAAAACACATGCACTTTGTGTTTTCATGCATTTCGTGTTAAAAAAGTCAGGATTGAGTTACAATTTAGCAGTCATAAACATAGGAAAAATAAATAAATAAATGAGAGAGAAGTTATGAAGTTTTTTTTATGTCTGTTAAATGCCAGTTACTTTGTTTCCCGTATTGATTGACAGCTCTGGTGTTGCCATGGTGACAGAAATCAGGAGTAAGTGCAGAACGTTGTGTGTGAACATGATTTCACTTTGGGTCTAGACTTAATCAGTTTGTTTGCTGCTGACCTTCAGTGATCCAGTTCAGCCATATTAATAAGCAGAAATTACTTTAGCTAAACATAACGTCTGTGTTTCCATTTTTTATTACTGAAGTGTGTTGAACTTTCTTCTCTTGTGTGCTGTTCTTCATGTAATCCAGAACGACATCACAGCTGAAAGCTTTGTTTGAGCAGACGTTAACTTACATTTCTCTCAGCCCGAGTCTCTTTATTTCACTTCTGGTGTGAAAGGGCTTCCACATTTGCCAGAAAAATAGCCATGTTATTTTTAAAAACAAGCAAGCAAACCCAGGCCAGACTGGACAAAGTTAAGCAAAAGTAGCGTAATGCATTATATATATATATATATATATATATATATATATATATATATATATATATATAAACAATAGTTTTCATACACTTGTCTAAGCCTTAAGTGCATTACAATAGGGTAAAGTGAAAATTTGTGATGTCCCATAAATCATAATACTATTCAGAAATGGCCCAAAAGGTAATTGTTAAAATTGAACACTTGTCACAAATTCACAAATATGAGAAATACAAGAATGAAAGATTCAATTAGGTGAAAATGTCTTGTAAAGAGCTGTAAATTAAAGTCAAAATCTGCCAAGGGGTTAATAAAGGAAGAACTTTTTTAAAAAGTGATTATTTACAACAGTATTTTGCATGGGTTTAAATAATAATAATAATAAAGGGACAATAAGAGACAATAAAAACATCTCCTACTCCTTCCCTGGTAAGTAAAATAAAAATAAAAAATAGTTTCAACTTGAGCTTCAAAAATTAACACATTTGCATGAGCTGAATCTCAAAATATGTTCTGCCTTGAATATGCAGTGCTTATTTTCTTAAGGCCATGATATAAATCATTTATTACTAATGAGAATACAGCCACTTATGAACGGCCGTCAACCAAGTTTTTGCTCACAGAAAAGAGCAGTTATATCATGCAGCTGGAGGACGTTAAAGCTATAGTTATAGTGTAAATGTGTGTGGAGTCCTGCCCTCTAGTGCACACAGACACAGACAGAAGCAGACCGCCGCTGCACTGCAACTGTGTGAACCGATCTCTGCCTTCACTTCACATGCTTGAGTATAAATATACAGAACATTACTTTATGAAACAAAAACAATGAATACTTAAAGATACATTTCAAAGAGCCCTGTCTATTCGAGCAGAAGTCTAAGGTGTGACTCATTTAAACACCAATCAAAATACTATGTTCATCAATATATACATATAAAAACCTGAACAGACTTCATCTAAATATATAAATATAAATTCAACTTTGTCTCATCTCTCGTTTACAAGACCGACTGAACAAAGGAAAAGAAACGTAAGACTTTTATTTTTATTATATTCTTCTATATTCTACAATATTATTTTTATTCACGTTTATATGGAAAACACTGTTAACATATAAAACAAAATCTCTAAAACTACTTTTGCTTTTGAATCTCTTAAGATCATTTTCATATTATTTTCACAAAACAATTATGTTCTAAAGTGCATATAATGCAATGATACACAACATTCAAATCATAAAGTTAAAAAAAACTACATTAATATATATATATTAGCTTTAACATGATTGTTTTCCTGCTTTCCCTCAGAATAACATCTTTCATCCCTTTTCAATTCTGCAGAACATGTAAAACCTAAAAACTAAATCTATGAAACAATATTCACTCAATCTCTCAATTCAGATATATTTCAGTCATTATATAGGTGCAATCAAAAATCAGCTTATTACAGAGGAAGCTTGCAAATCATAATGTTACAACAATGGAGCTAAAGTTTATTTATAATAGTCAAAAGCTATGGCAACACTTTACGTAAAGCCTTTCAGTAAAATGCATTTATAAAGGTATCCATTGTGTGCATTGTAATTCATTTTATATTTGCATAAATCATTGTAACAAAAGTTTAAATGCATTACAATATATGAAGGTTTGTTTGTTATTTGTTTAATGCCTTGAAACAATGGATAGATAAGTATTATAAAGTATTATAACTGTAGTTACATGAGATCATGCATTTAAAGCTCATTAGAAGTTTTTTTTTTTATAATGCATTAAATATAAAGACTTTAGGTAAAATGTTACTTCAGGTTATGATTAAGATTGCTTTATGGTTCAAGTATGTTTTTTGCTTTACTGCTTACACCTTCCATTAGTGTCGAATATGTTTTTTAATCATATCATATAATACTCTAAGGGCTTTATATAGTGTGATTTCGATTTTGTATTTTGATGTGAACTGCCCATTTTGATTTCTACTTTATTTCAGAATCAGTGAATGAAACCCAAAACAGGAACTTTATGAAGCGGGATGAAATTCTTCACTTCAAATTCCTGAGTAGGATCAATGGTTAAACATAGCTGTAATTCCAGAAATGTCATGGATGTTAATGGAGAAGTTTCAGTGAAAGCGGTGTGTCTGTGTGTAATATAATGTCCAGTAATCCTCATGGTTCCTCAGCAGGCTTGGTCCCTGAAACAGAGAATAAAACATCATCAACTGGACACAGAAAGCACATTTATTATATTATCAGCGGACTTACATTAACTCTCAGGTGGAGGCAGACAGGAGTTTCTGCGCGAGCGGCATCTATTTTTCTGTGAAGAAAACCAACATACCATTAGAAGTTCAAAGAAATCTCATAATTGACAGATTTGGGCAGTCTTGTGTTAAACGCAGGCTGTACCTTCTGATGCAGACGGTAGTGAACGGCTGGATCCGACAGCCAGGGGTGCTTCAGCGCTTCAGTGGCTCCTATCCTCCAGCTACACACACACACACACACACACACAGAGAGAGATAAAGCATCGGCCACAAACACAAGCTTTGAGTTCTAGTCCTGCAAGAGTGATGCATAAACTCCTGCCACTGCACTGTGAGACAGTAATACTCAAACGGTCGAATGGGAATGATGCAACTAACGGCAAATAACCATATCATCATCATCATCATCATCATCATGCAGAGTAACGATCTCGACTGTCTCTTTAATATCTTTATTCATCTTGAGCACCTTTTATCCACCACGAGGAGTTTGGAAATGAAATCCTTGGCTTCTTCTGAGACTTCTGAGAATTCATCCTCCTCGAAGTTCCACTGACAGGCCAAAATATTGTTCAGGGTCTCACTGTCCTCGTCCCCGAGGAAGGGCGACAGACCACTGAGCCTGGAGAATACAGGACATACACAGACACATTGGTGCTGGATTGACTTTGAATGAATTAATACTGTACATTTTGCAAATAATTACATAGAAATGGCAAGTAGCTCACTGAATTAATAAATAAAATGACATATTTAGCATATATTATATAAATAAAAATATAGCAATGTAAAAAAAAAAAAAAATTACAAAAACACAGAACTAAATTACGAAAACCTAAACTAAGTTTAACATGAAAACTGAATATGTCAAAATAAATGTATAAAAACTAATATTAAAATAAAAGTCAAAATATTACTAAATACTATAATAAATTATGAACACTCAAAAAAACATGTAGGATTTACTCTGAAGCAGTTTTCACTCAAATATCACAAATCATTACATAGAGATGGCAAGTTAGACACTGAAGAAAACATAAATAAACTGAAGAAAAAAAATAGAAATGTATAAAAAATAAAATATAATGACAAGGACACAACATACTTTTATTAATAAAAACTTCTAATTATTCATTAATTAAACAGCATATAAACAGATAACTAAAATTGGTGTAGGATTTACTTTGAAACAATCTGCACTCAGACACTGCAAGTATATTTCATGATTAATTGCAAAGAAATGGCAAGAAACACTGAGTAAAATCAAAAACCCAAACAGAAAATAATAATAATAATAATAATAATAATAATAATAATAATAATAATAATAATAATAATAATAATAATAATAATAATAATAAAAGTAAAGAACAAAATTACTAAAGCATAAAATATGAAAATAAAATAAATATAAAACAATATTTATAGGATATAGGATTAATAATAATATAGGATTTTCTTTAAAACATTTTTCATTTGTAAAATTGCAAGTTAATTTTACAAATAATTATCAAGAAAATGCTGCCTTAAACATAATGAATTAAATGCAAATTTTTGAAGTAGAACATCTGAAATAGTATTCTCTTGTAAAATGCACTCCAATAAACTATAAAAACATAACATAAATAAAATACAGTTTTGTTAAATGCTAATTTTAGTTCAGCTTCTGTGTAACAGCACGTGTGACTCACAGCATGTACGTGATGACGCCCAGGCTCCACATGTCCGTGTTGAACGACACAAAATCATAGTTGACCACCTCAGGAGAGAGAAACTCCGGCGTCCCGAAATTCACACGCAACTTCTCTCTGGGCTGATACCTGAAGAGAACCAACGGCTCTTAACTCAGACGCTTTCTCATTTCTGAACAAAGACATCAGTGCGGTGAGTGCACTTACTTCCTGGCCAGTCCGAAGTCGATGATCTTGACTTTATTTGTGAGTCTGCTGACACACAGAATGTTCTCTGGCTGCAGGCCACAAGAAACAGCAAGGGTTATGAAGGTTACTCTGGTTGTTTGCTTTAAAACTAGAGGAATGTCGGCTGTTTTTCTCTTCTTAGGGCCAATGACAGATCATATTTTTGAAATGTAAGTGTTTTTATTGGTGCATTACACTGGATCTCTGCTTGTACCTTTAGGTCCAGATGGAGGATGTACATTTTGTGCATGTAGCGCAAGCCTTCACAGATCTGCCTGATGAACATCACCGTGTCAAGCTCCGTCAGCTTATAGTTCTCATCGATGATTCTGTCGAAGAGTTCCCCTCCATCAACACTGTTCAGAGAGATCGGCACAGAATCAGTTTATTAACTTTACAATCCTTCCTTGTGGTTACAAGTTACTTAAGTATTAGTTAGACAAACTGGAACTTGTTATAGCACTTGCATATCATTGCTCTCTTTTTGATTTCGATTACTTCCATTGTCCTCATTCGTAAGTCGCTTTGACTAAATGTAAATTCGACTCAATTTTTATTGTAAAATCAAAGAAAAAGTAGCATCACTACTTTTGCAACAACATAGGACTATATATACAGTATATGAAAGAATAAATTACATAATAATAATATGATTTTAAAATAATCATAACATTACAAAAAAGTAAATGATGATTGGATTAAAAACAGTTACAAATTAAAAATGCTAAATTATGAAGAATATATATTGAATTCACGTTTAACAGACTTTAATTTGTAATTGACTGCATGCTGTCAATTCTATTTAATGAGCACTAGCCAAGAAGAATGAACCAGTTCAAATGCACGTACTATTCAAGTACAAGGATGATGTCGTTCCTGGACTCGTAGGCGGCGTAGAGCTGGATCAGGTTAGCGTGGTCGAGCTGGTTCATAACCTGAATCTCATTCTTCACCACCTCCTGTCAGATAAAGCAGATTCAAATATGATTTTACAACTGAGCACTGTGTGTAAACCACTGAGTCTGTAGAATACAATTTATCCACCGACAACTTTGTGGAGGATTTACTTTGAAACAATGCCGAGTTAGAAAGCGCCAGTAATTTTTTAATTAATTAAATAATTACAAATAAACGAAAAGTAACATATTACATTAAAATCAAAAACTGATATAAATAAAATAGAAATACCAAACTTACCTTTTCTTTTTGACTCCTAGCTTTGATTATCTTTGCAGCCAAAGTAAGTCCAGAGGAATTTTCAATGCATTTATGCACCTGACCGTATCGACCGCTGAAAGGAGTTAAAATGAGTTTTCAGTTAAGTCACCTAGACCAATTATTACACTTTATTTTGATAGTCCATTTTATACATTATACTAACTATTAGTAACTACATATCAACTAGCAGTTATTACTTAAGTGTTAGCTTAATATCTTTCTAGTGCTAACACTATAATTTTATAGTCCCTAAAACATATTGTTGACTATGCACATACATGTCAACATATCCTACTAACCCAAACCATAACATTCTACTAATACAACTAATGTAGTTGCTTACAGTTACTAATATTTAGAAGAATGTCTAAAGTAGACTGTCAAAATAAAGTGTAACCAAGTGGAAAGTAAACACTAGTTCTGAGAAAAGATCCTGCAGCATTTGTGTGCAGATATAGACACTCTGATATTTTTGATGACATTCACAGATGTCTAAGTGTGGCTTAAGTGTCCAAATACTTTTCTGGAGCCACTGTATATGCAAAACTACATTTTAAGAGACTAAGAGGCGCAGACCAGGAAGGACTTCTGGGACTCTGTTGTAATGCAGCAGGGGTGTCATATTTTTCAGATACCATTGCATTAACAACAAGAAGAACATTCCCTTTGAAGAGATGGATTAACACCTAGTGATTAGTTTCCAGCTGGTGCAGAGGTACAGTTTCACATACCCTGAAATCTCAATGTAAAAATAACTGGCTTGACTCTGAAGTTATGAATCGAGTGAGGGGAGACCGACTGTAAGGTTACGCAAGTAGCCTTTGAGGGGATTAGCAGAATTTACACCGTCTCTAAAACATTCTGTTCTCAGCAATCGGTTCCAAACAGCAAAAAAAATACTTCCACAGACCCTCCAAGAACCTCCTGTCGGTTGATAGTGTAGAAGTTGTTAATCTGGTTGGGTTTGGCAGACACCACGCGGTGGTTGAAGGGTGCTGCTGGAGGGGGGGTGCAATCTGCAGGACAGGAGAAGATGGAGAACAAATATGAAGGTTAAATAGTTGACGTGCCTGCTGACCAGACACATATGTTGTGTTTTATAAACTGCTGGGATGCAGAACGGGCTGCTAAACTAGTTTTCAAGACTTCCTTGGTCAACCAGTACTACTAACCAATTAATTATCTGCTCATTTGCCCATTTTTAGATGACATAGTCAGTTAATGATTGATTAGTTAAAGTCTTGAAGTTTCTCAAATATTAGAAATTTGTTTTGAATAAAAAAATTAATACATACTCATTATGCATGAATGTCAACATTATCAAATGTGCATTATAAATGTGAACTTGTTCATTAAGAATATGTCCAGAGAGTATATTTTCCAAACTATGAAAAATAGTCATAAAGAAGGAGTAGTAGACCAAATATTTCACAAAACACTGATCTGACTATAGGTAACTGCACATACATTTCAACTAATTTTACTGACCCTAACCTAAAAGTCTACTAATACTCTAATGTTAGCTGGCATGTAGTTGTAAAGTTACTTAAAGTTAATAGAATATCTATAGTGGACTTACCAATGAAGAAATTATCACTGTGATCTTCATCTTCATTCTCATAGCTCTCCTTCTTCAGTTTGCTGAAATCCAGGTGGAATTCAACACCATCAGCTTTGAAAACACCACACAGATCTTCAGGTTCCTGTGGCTTCTCCTCACTCTTGTCTTTTCCCTCCTCAACCCTGCTCTTCTTGTGGTCCTCCAAACCCAGATCTTCTTCGGTCACATGTCTTTTGCTGCTGGTTGTCACCTCATCTGTCTGCTCCAACTCAATACTGAAATAAACCAAAAAGAACAGAGGCTGAAGACAGGAAAACCGAAGCTCAAATCTTATTTGCAAGAGCATCAGTGAGGTGGGATGATGGGTTTTGGCTCACAGTTAGTCTTTAATTCACCTCCAAGGTGTTCAATAAAGTTTCAAATCTAGCCTTTGTGTAGGCTAATCAAGTTCTTCCACACTGGACAGTGGACACACAGTAAACCATTTCTATATGTTCATTCGCTTTGTGCACATAATCATGCCAGAATTATGAAAGCACAGAATTCTCTAGAATGCAGTAAAATTGAGGTTTGTCAATGAAATGACTAAACTTGCACAACCCATCAATTACAAGACGGGGTTCACATACTTTTGGTCATTTTGTATATGACATGGAAACCAAATCAGATTCACAACTCACCTTTGCACTGAGTTCTCAGTTGGCGTAGCAGGCTCCATATCAGTAATATCAGGTTCTGAAAGACCACTGGTAATTGTCTGGTCCTCCGTGCCCTCTACCTCCTGATCTTTGAGTATGCCTGTGGTCTCTGATGGCATCTCCTTACTCTCTTCTTCCACTAAACTAGGTGTTTCAGCTTGGACCTCCTCTATCTTGGGCTCTGCATCTTTCATCTCATCTTCTTTCAGATCCAGAGTGACCTCATTTTCTTCTTTCAAACTCTTCTCTTTCTCAGGTTCAAGAGGCTTGGCTTCCTCAAGGATAAGGTCCGGCTGAATTGGAGTAACCAAGCCATCCTCTGATTTCTGCACACCTTTCTCCAGATGCTGGGATGCTTCAGAGCGTTCTGCATTCTCTTGATTTAGTTTCTGAACCTCTTCAAGCAACAGTGCCTGCTTCTTCAAAGAGACTGCTTCTACCACAATATAAACATAGTAAAGCTAAAGATTAGATGCAAATGAAAAGTATATCAATGGATTATACATACATACATATACTGATTAATTGTGCCAGGTGTGATTTAAATGAGTTTTGCATCGAATATATGTTATTAGGTATTCAGCCATCTCATTTTAGTATGCTTTTTGTCTGGATGGTATTAAATGTAAGTGTAATGTTTTCAAGTTTTCTACTGCATTTTACCAGCTGAATCAGGTGGTTTCTTCTTCTTCTGTGCTTTGAGGCCTTTGAGGCTCAGACGAAACTTCCCTTCTTTAACTTTGTGATCTCGTAGCTTAGGAGCAAAAAGAAAATATAGCAAAGACAAAAGATAAAGGAATAGTTTAAAGTGTAAAAAGTTATTTGTTTTTCCTCTGCAACAAAATAAACACACACACACACACACACACATAACTGTAATATTTAAAGCAATTGTTTGCAATTCTCCCAGGGTTGCCAACTGTGATATCACAATTCTTGTAAAATGCACAACCGCATGGCTCATAAACCTATCAACTTAGCACAGGAAGCAAGAAAATGATGTTTATCCAAGATGTTTGAGATCATAAGAGATATTTGGGCCCTCATACAAGAGGATCTTTAGAACTTTTACTCCAGGCAGTTTTCTGTTTTGGACACAATATGAGTGGGATGGGTTGTTAGGGAGCACTGTTAGTCTGGAAATAGTTGTAAAAGTGTTAAAGCATAAAAGTGCTTCTCTGACATATGAAATACAAATAAGTCAAATAATGCATAAATGACATATTTTCCCTTACGTGGCTCTCCCAAAACATAATTACAAACTTCATCTATTTCCTGTTCCCAAGTCACTGTTCTCCTTTCTAATAATTTAAATTATGATGATGCCACAAGGAAGAAACTAAGACCAATTTATTCACCAAAGTCAATCTAACTTCAGTGGCTGGTTTTTGGCCAAGTTAGTGTCAACCTTTTGAAGACCCTCAAATTGGCACCAAATCTTTCATCTCTACTTAAGAAAATGTCAGTGTAATGAATGGAATCGGAACATTGCTTCTTTCATTCAGTCATCTTCACAAATTGCCAGTTTGACCTGGTTGCACATACTATGATGATCTTCCATCGGGAGACTTAACTCACCTTTTTAGTGACAGGCTCATTGTTATCTGAGGCCTGGCACTTGCTGTTCAGTTTGATCTTACACTCCTTGGACCTAAAGGCTGAAGCCACTTTACTTTTCCGAGAAGCTGGCCCTTTGAACATAATATCCATGATTTTGTTCGTTTTCACAGTTTCTCCAATAAAGCTGACCACCTGTTGAATGCTCATCACCAGTCTTTCCATTCCCTCCAGCTTTTGGGTTTGCTGCTCCGAACGTTGATTTACTGCCAACATGATGCTGTTCATTTCTTGGCACATCTCCTTCATCTCATTGGCTGGTCCTGTACGGATAACTGGAGGAAAATGGATCTCCTCTTTTTCCACTTTCAGAGTTTCTATGTCTTTCTCAATTCCATCAATGTCCATAGACATGCCGTTGAGTCGGCTGAGCACTTTTTCCTGGATACTTATGAGCCTGTCCATTTTGTTGCTCAAGGAATCAATCCTGACCTGGAGCAGGTCAATTCCTGTGCTAGAGTTAGCAGAACTCATGGTCTTAACTAAAACCAACTAGACTTGTGGACAAACTAACAGAGATTCACCTGTAGAGGATGTAGTTGGATCAAAAAGATAATCCAACAATAAGCCAAGTGGAAAACTCATACGAAAACAGAAGCCGGACAAAAACAAAACATTTTAAATCCCTCAATAACAAGTTGATCCATCCATCTCTTCATCTCCAATGAACACTCTATGAACCTCGACAAAGTGGAGGTCAGACTAAGAATGGAATGAGCCGGTCTCAGTAAATGTAACTGGTATGGGGGGTTTTACGTCAGCAGGTCCCGGGGAGGGGCTATGTTTGGCTCAGGAATTGCTGTGTGATATCTGAGAAGCTTTGAGTGCTAAAGCCATGTCAGATGCCTCCCTACCAGGTGTCAAAGGGGCCCCGGAGACACCCGGTTTCCAGAGAGTACTGCTCAGCAAATGAATGGAAAGATATTTGAGCACCGATTTCTCTTTCACTATGAGCGGTTTGATCCGACAAAAAATTTCACGTTGATGGAAATTGCCAGGAATTCCAAGTGCTCAAATTCAGAAGGGATAAAGCCAGGGATTGGGGAAACCAAGAGTTTATGGAGAGATCAATTATAAATGATGGGGAAAGTTGATGAAAAATATAGAGGGTGATGACATGGTGTTGGAACAAAAATACAAGATGGGAGGAAAAATGCTTTTGCTTTTTAAGTATTGCGTTCCCCGAAGAAATTAATCTTGCAAAAGTACAGCTTTTCCCTACAAAACATTGCTTTCTCTTGCAAACCATTTTGCGTTTTCTCGCAAAATTACTTCGTTGCCCCTAAATAATGTTGCACTCTCACAAAACATTTACATTCTCTCTGAAAACATTTAAGCTCTCTTGCAAAAGTGTTGAATTCCACAGAGAAACTTTGCATTCTCTCGCATACGTATTCCGTAACCAAGAAATGTTCTGTTCTCTCACCAAGCATTTGTGTTCTCTTGCTATTTTTTTTTTCTCCCAAGAAACATTGCATTCATTTCACAAAACATTTATGGTCTCTCAAGATATTCCACAATTCTCTCACAAAAGTATTGCATTCCTCCAAAAAATACTGCATTCATCCAAGAAATTCTGTGTTCTCTCACAAAACATTTATGTTCTCTCACAAAGCATTTGCGTTGTTTTGTATAACTTTTCCTTACAAACGTTTGCATCCCAATTCGCTCACAAAAGTATTGCATTCCTCAGATAAACTTTGCATTCTCTCGCACAAGTATTGCATTCCCCAATAAACTTTACTTTTGCTTACAAAAGCGTTGAAATAAGAAATAAAAAATAAAAAATTTAATGTGAATAAAATTTCCCTCTAACCACATATTATTTCCATTATTTCCTTTTTTTAAATGTATTTATTTATGTTTTACCCTTACCATGTCCTTTTTAGGGGTTCCAAAGAAAACAACCTAATCTGAGGCTGTTTTTATATATAGATAACATAATGTTTCTTCTGATTTACAAACAGCGCAACAGATGATGGCACGCTACTACAGGAAAACAGGATCTTGTGGAAAACTTTTGACCCTCCCACAACTGAAACTAGAGCCAGTGTCAGTGTTCTGACTGATTCACCCTCTCCAGACATCTAAAACAGCTTACTCATCCACAGATATGACAGTTACGGATCACTTTTAACTTAGAGTATGAAATATGAAGCCCCCATTCACCCTCCCCAGCTCTTCCCTATAATACAGGTCACTCGACCCAGTTCAGATCACCATAAACAAATTATTTTTGCGTTTAGTCATTATGTTGTCCTTAAAAGATATCAAATATCCTCTTAAATTACATATTTCTCAGATTTAATTCACATGCTGCAGACCCAGATGTCTTCTCCCAGAATAGCATTTGAAACAGGGGTGCTACTCCAACACCACAGCCATCGTCTCTTAGTCACATGCATCATTTGACTTACAGATGGTGAAAATGGTATATATACTGTATATAAACACAAATTTAAAGCCTAAAGAATACGGCATACGTATACGCAAATACGCTGAAATAAATAGATTTTTAAACTGTTTTTATTTGAAATTCAGTAAATATTGCGCAAAAAAAAATGCATTGGTCATTAACAAGTCTGTTGGCAAGTCTCAAGAGAAGGAAACTTCTGTTGTTTATTTTAACAATATTCAGGCATCAGACATCTGACACTGATGGTGCTGTGAAAAGTGTGACATTTACATAAGGGTGTGCATCACCTGTCTTGGGACACCAGCAGATGACAGAGTAGAAATGCAGACAGAGGTCATTCTATGTTGTCTTAGACTAAATAGATACTGTGTGACAAGAAAGCACAAATGTGTTCAGGGTCACATTCCATGGACATCTGCTATATAAAAATGTGTACATTAATGCATAATTGTACAGAAACCTGGAAAAAAAACATACTATCACTTAGTTAAAATCTGGAAAAATGTTTGGGTAAAATAATTGTCATACTATAGTGCAGTAATGTTTTACTTTAAATCTTAAAAAAAAAAAAAAAAAAAATCCCCAAATTAAGGCAAATAATAGAAGATTTAATAATTGACAGTCATTTTCAGCCAAATATGCTCAAATATGATCAAATTATATTATATAAACTTTTAGGTTTTCAATAAACTGTATTAATGAATTCTCATTAATTAAAATTACAATTCTAAATGTTACATCATATATCCCTGATTTAGAAATGATTTTATTGATGTCACACAGTGTGTGTCCTCTACATACACCTCTGTTTCAGTGTGAGTTTGACTGACAGCAAAGTATTTGATATGTCAGCCCATCAGCGTATCCAAGAAAAACACATCAGTTCTCTTAGCCAGAGTATAAATTTGGACAGTCGGAGTCAGAGTAACACAAGACACCAGAGGAGGCCCATGCCATTTCAATACAACAAAACCGTGCCACTGTGGAGTAAACAGGAGCAAGCAGAAGAGCTCATTTGAGTTTATATTACTAGCAGTTTACAATGAAACCTGATAGATGGAGGTAATACAGCCACACTGAGTTTTAGGCCAAGTTTTACTGTGCTGTGTTACGGTGAGCAAGTGACGAACACGTGGAAAAGAAGCTTCAGAGCTGCCCAAGCTGACATACACCGCATTCAGACCATTCATGAGCTGATGTCAAAGCTAAATAACATATGTTGTGCTGTAATGAATACTCAACTAGAGATTGAGGCATAATGTGTCATCTCTTGGACAAGGTGGGACAAATGTTTTGAAGTCCCCAATCAGGTCCAAGGACGAATTGTTCTTTTACCAAGATGGAAAGTTGAAAATGAGTAAATAGACACACAAGAGAGTAATCGTCACAGGATAATGGAAGTAAGAAAAAAAAAAAAAAAAAAAAAAAAAAATTCAGTTGAAACTTAGGTTCAAGTTATCTGATTATGTTCCTGATGTCAGCTAGCAAAGTCATTGATAAATGTATTTTAAGCATCACAAGATGCTGAGCTTTTGTGAGAGCTCACAAAAGTATTGCATTCCTCAGATAAACTTTGCGTTCTCTCGCAAAACATTTGCATTCTCTTGCACAAAAAACTTTAATTTTGCTTACAAAAGCTCAGGGTCCATCCAAGATCAGGATGAGTTTGTTTCTTCATCATATTTGTAGAAATGTAGCATTGCATCAGTGTCTCATCAGTGGATGCTCTGCAGTGAATGGGTGCCGTCAGAATGAGAGTCTGATAAAAACATCACAATAATCCACAGCACTCCAGTCCAGCAGTTAACATCTGGAGAAGACAAAAGCTGAAACATATCCATCAAGACGTTTTTAACTCAAATACATAGAGTCCATAATAAAACTTCCTCCAGTGAAAAAGTGTTCTGGTCTGAATCAGGAGAGAAATCTGCACAGATCAAACACTACACAAAACACAAACCAATATGTGGCTGGATTTTGATGTGAAAGACACATTGAAATCCAACAGAAGAGGGACTATTTCACTGGAGGAAGATTTATTGGACTATGGACTCATAATTTAGTTAAAAACTGTTTCATCTTTTGTCTTCTCCAGATGTTAATTATTGTGATGTTTTTATTAGCTGTTAGGACTCTCACTCCGACGGCACCCATTCACTGCAGAGCATCCGTTTGTGATGCAATGACACATTTCTCCAAATCTGATGAAGAAACAAACTCATCTGCATCTTGGATGGCCCGAAAGTAATCACATTTTGAAGACATTTTTCATTTTTTATTGAACTAATCCTTTTTATTGTACTGACTATACACACATTTAAAGTTCTGTTGAATAAAATGTACATAATAAAAGACCATTTATGGTATATGTTCAATAAGAGCATCCAAAGTATTCCCAGACTGGTGTATCTTTTTATGTGACATGTGCTTATTGCATCAGAGCGAGTTAATGTACTGTATGCAAACATGGAGGATGAGCAGCTTTTATCTTGTTTATAAGAAATGATTTATGAATTACAGAGAGTGCCAAAGTGAGCCATAGATGGACACATATAAACACAGAGTGTGAGCGGGACACCCATTCGGCAGGGGACTCTTGATCACCCCCTCCATCCATCCAGAACACGGTGTCCCAGGACATTTGAGGGTGGTTTGCGACCCCTGGCCTGCAGTACCAGTATCATTTTGCCTGTGTTCAAGCCAACTTTCCAGTGACGGAACCGAGACACGACACAAGAGCCGTGTAACGCTGGTGTAATGCTCTGACGCTCATATGGATACAGTTGACATACAACCTTTCTGAATATTTACTGTAATATCTAAAGAAAAAAATAAGACTAAATTGACTTTTCTATGTCATCACATTCTTTTTAAATAGCTTGAGCTAATGTAAACTTTCACAGTCTTTGCACATGTGTCCTTTTCTGATTTGGAGTGGACTCTACAACAGAAAACCTAACATTTGGATGAAAAACCAAAAGATTTGATAAATAGCTAAAATAAGGATCACAAACGGCTTGCATATATATATATATATATATATATATATATATATATATATATATATATATATATATATATATATATATATATATATATATATAATTCTGTGAACGTATATATATTGTGTGATGGATGGTGCATCTGTTTGTGAGGATCAGGCTATTTCAAATCCAGCCTCGTGACAAACTTATGGGCTGCTCATTTCATTCATCTGAGGTGCAGACAGGAAACATACCGACTGTGTGGCGGCACTGAATCACCTGACACTTTAATAATAGATTCAAAGAGTACAAAGTTCAGCCCAACTTTGGTGAATAAATAATACTAATGCATTGGCAAATCAAGCTAAATAGAACCAAAAAAATTACGATCATAAAGAAGACAATTAAATCTTAATATTGCAACAAAGTGACAATGCAAAAACTATTTTAAAAAGCACTGCAAGACAGCTTAATTTCCAACAGTTTGCATTCCCACTTTCTACGGTTCTGGTAATCCAAATACATACATAATACATACAAGTTATATATGTTAAAAAAAAATGAATCACTATGACTTTAATAGTAACTGTTTACTGATTGAGTCTGAACCTTTAGATGAAGGTGCTAATAAATGGACTCGGATCTCGAGGATCATTGGATTGTGCATGACTCTAGTTCACAGTCATGTGAAATGAAAAACTATTCAAACCTCAGCGCAGGGCATTTGTCAACATGTTGTAAAGTCTTAAAGCTGCATGACTCACAGCATCACGTCACTGCTGATCAGCTCTCAATCTATCTGTCAAACAGGTGAATGAGTTTGTGACTACTATGCATCAGGTTTGAAGAAAGTGACATGCAGTGTTACGTCAATTTAGTGTGCTCTGCCAAATGCTTACATTGTTTCCATAAGCATGACTGCACTCAGTGTGCTTAAATATAGCACTGCATCAGTTAGAATGTTAGAAGTATGCTTATTTTGTATGCTAACTTTGGTTAATGAACAAATGTGGTAAAAGAGTTTTACAATTTGCTAATCAAGTGAGCGCATGTTAAATAAAAAGTAATATTTGACTTGCATGCATTAAACATGTCTTCTCTCTCAATCAGCAGTGCATCACACAGAACAGGGATAGTGTGGTGCACAATGTTTCCAATGCAGGGTTATGAACTTCTTGAAAGAAATAAACCATTTTCAAACTTGAGCAATCATTTGGTTGGTAACACTACAGCTGTCAGTATGTATTCAAAAGACTCTAATAATGATTCACTAAAGCAGCTGATGGTACATTTTTGAGCAGCTTCCTTTATGTAACCACAAATTGAAGAGTTTAATGAACAGCAAATCTAGTTGTTGTTCTTACCACTTTCCATCTTTTTATCAGTGGTAATAACAACATTTACCTGTTCACTGGCTGAAGTGGAAGATCTGGATTTTCGCCTGTATGAGAGTAAGCCCCAGATTCTGTTCCAGAGATACGTTGCCATAAGACACACGCTGCCAACTATCCAAATGTATCTGCCCTTGAAGAAACAATCCATTGTCATTCACTACTTCTTATTTCTTCTCTCGGACTGTTATGGGAAACTCGGTGCACAGAAAGCAGTTTTCACAGTGTGAGGGACTCCCTTTAAAAAACGCCCTCTTTTTGTGACCACTGAAGGACCACAGGGATGAACCCATCTGTCTCCAGCAAAACGGGCGTGACAGGTGCAGAGATAAAGCTGTTTGAATGGGCTGCCCTCTTTTCACTCTCACTCATCATCCTTGTGATCTCTAAACAACTGTTATGCAATGAGCTCATACTCGACAAGGCAGCAGGTTCCCTCTGCTTCAGATGCCAACGCCGTTGTTAAAGGGCCGATATGTAAGAATTTTTATGTATTAATCGCTTTCAATTTATAAACAGCTCGTCACAAAACATAAAAAAACAGACCTTCCTCGACTTCCTATTGGTTGCCTATGAACAGAGCTGGGTAGTAACTGATTACATGTAAATGTGGATTGCTTAATCACATTTCTGAAATTAAATACTTGTAATCAGATTAGATTACATTTTAAAATACTCATAATCAGACCACAATTTTTATTTTTATTTTTTTTATTACAAATTATTCCAATGGTCATATCTATATCTTCACACTGAGGACAATGTGTTACAAAAGGTGAAAATGTGTACTGATGCTCAAGAAGGCCACACAATGCATTAATAAACAGGGGACGCTTGGATGTGATTAGTCATGATTAATCATTGCACAGCACTAGTTTTTAGTAAACTCACAAAACCCACAGCATTTTTTATTTATTTATTATTTTAACGAACCTCAGTTTATGAAACCCTTGTGTAATGTATAATGTTTAATGCATTTCATTTTGTTAATAACAACAAATGGAATGTATTTTTATTTTATTTTTTTGATCTATACTGTAATGTGAGTGTGTCATGCAAAGTGAATGGATTAATTCAAACTAAAGTATCACAGATCTATATAATCTATAGTCTACAATCATAATTTATGTGTCGACATGAACTCAAGCAAACATATTTACATCACCATGATCAGATGCTGTCTTTTTGTCACTGTTGTAATTTTGTTGTGCTTATTTTGTTATTGAGAAGAAAGTGTCCACATATTTACATATTCATATAAACGTTGCTTTCGGGAGTGAACAATGTTTGGATGTTCAATAAAAATATATCACTGCAAAGATAATTCTGACTTCTTTTTTATGTTTAAGTGAGAACAAAGACCATTGTCATGAGGTTATTGAGGAACTGAATCACGTACAGGAGAATCATAATGAATTAGAATGTCGTGGAAAAGTCACGAGATTAGAAAAGCAGTCATCAGTGTAATGTTGTGAACACAACAAAGGGGATTTGTTGTACTGTTCTAGTATTGTGGTAAAAATGAATTTTAGCCATTGGTTCTTCTGATCTTCATTCTTTGGCAGTGAAAATAAAACAAACTTGCCTTTACAATTAAAAACACACTCTCCTCACCACTCTCCTCACCAACCAGAGCGTCTGTGTGGGGGGGTGGGGCAGGTAAAAGTTTTGTTTCTCCCAAGACGGTAGGCGGAGATTATTATGCAAAGTGTTCTAGTGACGTACATAGAGATGGGCAAAAGATTTGAAATCTATAACGACTCGTTTCAGCGATTCAGAGTCGACTCCTTACTTTAGAAGCCTATAACTTTATAAATTGTGTAGTTTTTGATTTAATTACTTTGCACATTGTTTACACTGATGGACAGCTACATCATACACTGTAATACAGGTAATTTTTGATTTCCCATCTGTGTGGCTCTTTAACCAACTTTTGGTGCTTTTAGCAGTGTGGGTAGGTCCCAAATCCAGATGGAAATTGAAATCAGTATCTTCAAAAAGCTGGTCAGCAGAAGGAAGCATGAAGTGCTCCGAAATTTCTTGGTAAACGGATGCAGTGAATTTTCTGTTTCTCCGCTGGTTCCGCTCAGCTCTGTATTTCCTGTGTCTCCTGTATTCCCTCCCTGCCTCCCTCTCCCACCTCCTCCTAGACCTGCCAGTCCCTCTGTTCCACTTCCGCTGGTTCCGTCCAGTCCTGATCCTCCTGTGTTTCCCCCATCCTTCCTCTCTCTCCTCCTCCTAGACCAGCCAGTGCCTCGACGTCATCTCTGCTGGTGCCAGTCAGTCCCGCAGCGTTAAGGCCCTGTCTCTGCCTCCAGCCTCCGAGCCCTGGACTCCTCCTCAGTCCTTCAACCCAGTGGCTCTGCCTTGGCTCTTAGCTCCCTCGTCTCCACCGTGGCCTGGCATCCCACCTGCTCCACCGGGCTCCCTCATCTCTCCGGCTCCACCTTGGTCAGTCGTCGCCCATTCGCCGCCTCGGGACTCCATTCCTCTGGTTTCACCTCGTAACTCCATCCCTCCGGCTCTGTCAGGCTCCTCCTTCCCTCTGGTTCCACCTCCATCCTCGGTCGCTCCGGCTCCACAGTGGATTTTCCAGGACTCCGCCTCTGCCTTGGTCGCCTGAGCCTTCTGCTTCACCTAGGCCCTCTGGATCCTCGACGTCACCCTGGCTCTGTGGCTGCGCTGCTCCATCTTGAGCTCCTCACCCACCGGTGCAGTCTCCGCCTGTCGGCCCATTCTCCACCATGGCTCCTCCCTCCATCGACTCCACCATGGATCTCCGTCCTGGCTGATCTCTGGAGGGCCATCTGGCTCCTCCTGCTCCGGGCCCCTACCTCCATCCACTCCGCCCTGGTCCCTACCTCCATGCTCCCTCTTCACCTGCTCCTTGCCTGATCCTCGCCCGCCTCCAGAACCCCCACCCTCCCTCCGCTGGTATTCCTCTTGCGGTGTGAGGACGCACCTTTCCTGTTACGTCAATTAACTTTTTGTTTCCTTATTTGGTCACCTTCCTTTTCTTGTTTTGGTTAATTGATTATTCCCCACCTGTCTCCAGTTCACTCATAACCTTCTGTGTGTTTAAAAACCCGGTCTGTTCAGATTCTCCTGGTCCGTGATTGTATGTGAAGTTATCTGTGAATGTGCAAATTTCTATGTAACATAACCTATTAGTGAAGTGTAGTGTATATTCTGTATCCTCCTTCGTCTTCCAGTAAACTCCTCATTTTGATCACCATCCTCCTCGAGCACATTTGTTTTACGTTAGCACACACCTCATTTGTAACACAGTGTTGACAGGAACGGGCTAATATGGTCATACTTCCTGGTTCTAGTAAGAACTCTTGCTGCTGCATTTTGGACTAGCTGTAGTTTGTTTACTAAGCGTGCAGAACAACAACCCAATAAAGCATTACAATAACTGAACCTTGAGGTCATAAATGCATGGATTACCATTTCTGCATTTGTCATTGAGAGCATAGGCCGTAATTTAGATATATTTTTGAGATGAAAAAATGCTGTTTTACAAATGCTAAGTAGGAAAGATTGCGATCAAATAGCACACCTAGGTTCCTAAATGATGACGGAGAATCGACAGAGCAGCCATCAAGCCTTTTTTCAGAATTTAGCAATAAGAAATTACTCGTCATCCAGTTTTTTTTTTTTTATATCGACTATGCATTCCATTAGTTTTTCAAATTGGTGTGTTTCACCGGGGTGCGAAGAAATATAGAGCTGAGTATCATCAGCATAACAGTTAAAGCTAACACCATGTTTCCTGATGATATCTCCCAAAGGTAACATATAAAGCGTGAAGAGTAGCGGCCTTAGTACTGAGCCTTGAGCTACTCCATACTGCACTTGTGATTGATATGATACCTCTATATTTACTGCTATGAACTGATGGCGGTCATATAAGTATGATTTAAACCATGCTAATGCACTTCCATCAGTCTCAGTACTATGATGCGATCTAAATCCTGACTGGAAATCCTCACATATACCATTTTTCTCTAAGAAGGAATATAATTCTGAGGGTACCACCTTTTCTAGTATCTTCGACAGAAAAGGGAGATTGGCCTATAATTAACTAGTTCTTTGGGGTCAAGTTGTGTTTTTTTGATGAGAGGATTAATAACAGCCAGTTTGAAGGTTTTGGGGACATATCCTAATGACAATGAGGAATTCATAATAGTCAGAAGAGGATTTATGACTTCTGGAAGTACCTCTTTTAGGAGCTTAGATGGTATAGGGTCTAACATACATGTTGTTGGTTTAGATGATTTAACAAGTTTATACAATTCTTCCTCTCCTATAGTAGAGAATGAGTGGAACTGTTCCTCAGGGGGTCTATAGTGCACTGTATGATGTGATACTGTAGCTGACGGCTGAATGGTTAAAATTGTATCTCTAATAATATCGATTTAAGAAGTAAAGTAGTTCATAAAGTCATTACTGCTGGGATGTTGTTAAATGTCGATACTTGTTGAAGCTTTATTTTTCGTTAATTTAGCCACTGTTTTGAATAAATACCTGGGGTTATGTTTTTTTTTTTCTTCTAAAAGAGAAGAAAATTAATTGGATCTAGCAGTTTTTAATGATTTTCTGTAGGATAGGTTACTTTCTTGCCAAGCAATACGAAATACCTCTAGTTTTGTTTTCCTCCAGCTTGCGCTCCATTTCTCGGGCTGCTCTCTTCAGGGTGCGAGTATGCTCATTATACCATGGTGTCAAACTGTTTTCCTTAACCTTTCTTAAGCGTAAAGAAGCAACTGCTTTTAAATTGCTAGAAAAGAGAGAGTCCATAGTTTCTGTTAAATCATCAAGTTGTTCTGAGGTTTTGGGTATGCTAAGGAATTCTGATAAATCAGGAAGATAACTTAAAAAGCAGTCCTTTGTGGTAGAAGTGATGGTTCTTCGATACTTGTAACAAGAAGTAGAATTTACAATTGTGGCTATATGAAGTTTGCACAAAACTAAATAATGATCTGAGATATCATCACTTGGCTGCATACTTTCAACACTATCAATATCAATTCCATGTGACAGTATTAAATCTAGAGTATGATTTCGACAATGCGTAGGACCTGAAACGTGTTCTCTAACCCCAATAGAAATCAGAATGTCTATAAATGCTGATCCCAATGCATCTTTTTCATTATCAACATGGATATTAAAAAATCACCAACTATTAAAACTTTTTCAGAACTAACTCGGATGTAAAATCAGCAAACTCTTTAATAAAGTCTGTATGGTGCCCTGGTGGCCTGTATACAGTAGCCAGAACAAACATAACAGGGGATTTATCATTAACATTTGTTTCTCTGGATAATGTTATATGAACCACCATTACTTCAAACGAGTTATACTTGAAGCCTGGACTAATTTAAAATAATGTAATCATCAGGTTTAACCAGGTTTCCGTCAAACAGAGCACATCTAGATCTAGACAGCCACGTTCATTTTCAGCGTTTATTTGCGCATCTTCTCAGTTAACAACGGCTCTGTGTAGTAACAGCTGTTCTATGTGAAATCACGCACCTGATGGAATTTACCGCTGATTAGAAAACTGGCTTTACTGACAAGATGCGCATTAACGATTGGCCGATTGTAATCGGAGGACCCATGATTATGCTGCCTCACTGTCACCCAGTTGCCCTGCTGCAGGGGCTCTGTTGCCGGAACCGAACAATGCACAGGAATCCCTGAGCTAGACGCATCCAAAGCTGTATCTAGAGCCCTAACATTCTTACTGTCCTCAATTCAAGTTTGGATGTGTCTCTAATTCTGTAATCTTCTCTGTCAGCCTAACTATTTCCCTGCATTTATCACATGTGAATCCATCATCTGCGACAGAGATAGATAAATTTTACATGTGGCAAGAGGCGTAAATAACAATAGCAGGAGAATCCATTACTCACCGTGCTTGATTAAATATTCTTACCACAGTTGTTTGATGAACTTGTGAAAAACTGGAGCGAGAGAGAGGAAAAAAGAAAACAGTGATAGGTTCGAATGAAAACGCTAATGACAAGCTAACGAGTGCTAATGCAATGCAAATGTACTGCACTCACGGATATAAAATAAAAATGAACGATCAAAATTAATCTGATAAATTGATCGATAATATCAGAAATATGGTGTGAATTAAGTTATATTTTATCACTTTAAAGAAACAGAGATTGATAGTAAGATAAAGATTCTAGAGGGGAAAAAAAACAGCTACAGCAAGACCAGCAGGCCAACAGGAAGCATGTAAAACACTTTCCAACAGCGACACCCACAGTCAGGGATTTCAAGTGTGATTGCATCATATAATAATTGCTGTTAATAATGTTCATCGTCTGGTTGACTACTTCTTGTAAAAAAAAAATTCTGAAAAATCCTGTAACACTGACAGTCACCACTTATAAGCTACTAAATATTGTAGAAATGTAATTTTCTGTAAAGTTGCTTTTTTTAATTTTATTTATCGTAAAAAGCACTATACAAATAAACTTTACATTAATTGAATTGAATTTTTCTCGATGCTCAGGTTTTGCCTTCTGAACTTTTCAGAATTTCTGTTAAGACGGTGATCGAGAAGTTCAGGGAGACGAAGGCGTGCTCCACTGCTTTCAGATCCTTTGTTCCACGAAGGAGGTGCCCCTTGAGCGGGGCTGCAGCGCAGGAGGGTGGGTGAGTATGTAACCCTTTCTGTATATACTTATGTGTATTAAATTGCTGGTGGTTATGTGTCTACTAATAAACCCTGTGAGTTTCCTTTGCAGTGCTCAGTTACAGTATTTAATAAACACTCGTCAGCACCAGCAATCTGGCTTCATGTTCCGGTATTAGGCGGAACGTCAGAAACCTCCCACAGGTTTCTGCGGGAGTCTCCTTGATCATCAGGCCTGGCACAGCACTGCAGGGAATTCCATGGATGTCCAGCCAGGTCACCCTGAGGGGTCTCCTGGCCACTTAGTTGTCCTGTCACATCCAGCGGGAAGTGGAGGTGGCAGTTACAGAAGTCTTCTTGTATATGCTGCCTCAGGTGATGCTCCCCTTGCCATATTAGTTCTCCTCTAATATAAGACTGAGTTCTCAGTTTTTTTCCCCAGAGCGCTCCAGCATTATTTCCACAGATCGAGTTGATGACTCTCAAACATTCTGTTTTGAGATGCACCATTCCATCTATGAGCTACTCTATCAGAGTGCCACGAGAGCCCATCCTTAGAACAATATTTGAAAATCCATACTATGGTATGTGTGCACCTGAAGTCTTTGCGCACTTTCTAAAATTCACACTGTGGTAAGTTCGCACGCTAGTATTCTGCGTTCTTTCTAAAATCCTATATGGTGAGGGCTGCGCGTGGTTGCTTCATGCCCTTTCTTTAGTTGGTACAATAAAAGCCCCATTCATCTTGGGCACCACTCCACCTATGTATCCTCGGATACCTATCTAAACAGGGTGTTGCTTCTAGGTATCTGTTGAGAAAGCCCCTTCAGCAAGCTTATGCGAAAGCTAGCAGTAGCCCCTGTGTGACAGGCAAGACTTGGTATAAAATGCTAGGTTCTAAGCCGTATCCCTTTAAAGGAATCTTTCCTGATTCCAAGCTTTCATCTCTACCCCGGGCCGAGGCCCAAACAATTAAGTTTGGTATGTAGCTTAGGCCTTTGGCCGTAAGGGGTACTGTCACAGACAGCCGTCTAAACGTCCCAGGGGCAACTCCCATGGAAATGGTAGCGTGTTCGCGGTGATTCTGGCCTGCACTCCCCTCAGCATGGCACAGTGGGTTTACTGTCAAGCCAAATCAAGTCACCTTTATTTATAAAGCGCTTTAAACAAAATACATTGTGTCAAAGCAACTGAAAAACATTCATTAGGAAAAAAGTGTTTCAATAATGCAAAATGACAGTTAAAGGCAGTTCATCATTGAATTCAGTGATGTCATCATCTCAGTTCAGTTTAAATGGTATCTGTGCAATCATTTGCAATCAAGTCAACGATATCGCTGTAAATGAAGTGAGCCCAACTACTGTTCCCCATAGCGACCCCTAGAGAATGCAGTGTCTCCTTTCCTACTCAGGGAAACATGGTTACATTAGTTTTTTGTTAAATGTGAGCCAAAATCATCACAACTAAAAGAACCAAAGACTTAAATTACTTCAGTCTGTGTGCATTGCATTTATTTTACACACACTTTTCAAAATTTGTGTTGAATTACTGAAATAAATTAACTTTTCCATGACATTCACATTTTTTTTAGATGCACGTGTAAGTTACATGAGTGCAAGCTCAAGCGATAAATTGCTGGCTGCAGTTCACTTAAAGGCCACCCGTGTCGCTAATAACAAGGGAGTCTCAACTCTATACATAAGCTCTGACCAAATAAAACTAAAGTGCATATGATAAGCTTACATGAGATGTAGCTTCAGATTTCAGCTTCTTTAACATAAAAGCATTTTTGTAACTCTGAGTATGTCCTGAATATCATTCTGTGGACACCAAATATATGCAGTGCAGTCCTTTGTTTGGACATACACCTGGTCATGTTATTTTTATGTTATAAAGGTACAAACAGTTTCACTTAATACATACTTCAGGTTGAACTATAATAAGCTGTTAGTGTCTTGGTGTTGGCCAGCCCCTAGTACAAAAACTGACATATATTTCCAATCTAATTTCATTATCTATATTATATTACATATATTATATATCTAAGTATGTTTAATATCTGTGTTGTTATTTGAATTGAAATGCAAACACACTCTTTAAAAACAAAAGAACCAACTAATGATCCAAGAGACTTTTAGTTGATTTCCATGTAGCTGTGTGTGCTTATTTGTGAGTCTGCAGCACAAGCCTTCCACTGGATGGCAGCAGTCTACAATGTTTTATCTCTGTGGAGCCAAGGTTTGAGAGAAAGACCTCAAACTGAAAATGTGTGGTAAAAGCTAAAAGTTTCATAAAATTCAAACCAGTAACCTAAACCTAGCTGTTAATAGTGCCATGCGTTAGTTAGTTTATCTACAGCAACATGGCATGACTTGCATGGAATTCAAAACTTAGATCACATACAAAAAATATGGTGTGTGTGTGTGTGTGTGTGTGTGTGTGTGTGTGTTCTTGTGTGCTTTTATTTCTACCTGTTTGCCCTCAAGCTCGATATGTTTCAGCTCCCAGAAGCAGCGCATGGTCTCGACTCTCTCCAGATAGTGGAAAAAGGCCAGTTTGCCCAGAATGATGCTTTTAGGGCACCGATGCACAGCCTTCAGTCTGGCCCTTTTGACTCGAGGAGATTCGTCGTGAGTCTCTGTGTTTCTCAGCAGCTTCGTGTCAGGCACTGGCCTCTCATGTCTTACTTTCTTTTCACAGCTAGATGTGTAAAACAAAGAGGAAATTAATAAGTGCATTAATACAATTCTGCAACAGAAAGTAACTGTGAAATATGTTTCATTATGTAGCTTAGCAGATGATACACATACAGTAACATCAACCTGGTCTGGTAATAAAACATACAAAATAACATAAGTAGGCCTACACACAAACATACAACATAAATAAATTTGAAAGCAAACATAATTTATTATTTAACTTTTCGCAGGCGCAGTTTTTGTTTTACATGACTTTTGCAATTTGCTATTTAAAAACTCAGTGTTTTTTTCTTTTCTTTCTTTCTTTCTTTTATGCAGCTAAATATTTAACTGCGTCCTATGACAAAGTTTATATTTATATACTTCTCTACTTGACATCTTAACCTTGTCATATGAAGTAGCTGTGAGTTGCAAGCTGTAGATGTATGTATCCTATGTGTTTGATTCATTAAAAATAATCGACTCATTTGAATCATTCCATCCACTTTTAGCTTTAACGATTCATTAAAACGAATCGGTTCAGAAGAACGGTTCAGTTATGAATCGATGTAGACTTCTGTCGAATCTGTTTCTCGCTGTGGTGAACAAATAGTGCAGGAATCACTGTCAGGATTTTAGAAGTTTAACCGAAGGTCTGATTGATTCAGAAAGTTTTGGCTGCGGTTCAAAGTTCATGTGGAAGTTTGCTGTGTCAGTAAAGAAGAATATCGCGAGATTACAATACCCCCGCGTCATAAACTCTCGGAAGAGCGCTCTTTTTCTACATGTGGGTAAATGTCAGTGAGAGCTTAGTGATAAACACAGGAATACAGCGCGACCATGTCGCAGAAAGTGTCAGACAGTGTTACAGTGAAGTGTCCGGTTTGCGCCGGTGACTTTGATCCAGACAGAATTAACGCGCACTTGGACGAGTGTTTACAGAGCGATGTCCATCAGCACACAGCAGCTCAAGAGGAACCAGCAGGACCTCCGTCCAAAAAGGCCCGTACTAACACCCCAGACACCCCTCCAGCTGCTGCAGTGTTCTCCGTGTTTCAGTCCAGAGCCAAAGCGAGCGATCAGAAACAGAGGAGCGAGTCAGAAACCCCTGCTCCAGGTCTGAGAGTGATGATGGAGAAACCCGAGTGTCCCGATGGAGCTGGCGCAAAAGCGCTGAAGCTGAACCATGACAAACCCCTGGCAGAAGTCTTGAGACCCAGCACTCTGGAGGAGTATTTCGGCCAGAACAAGCTGATCGGAGAGCAGACCCTGCTCAGATCCCTGCTGCAGTCTCAGGAGATCCCCTCTCTCATTCTCTGGGGGCCTCCGGGCTGTGGAAAGGTCTCTGGTTTGTAGCTGGTTCACTCTTGTGCACCAGATATACCTTCAAGTCTTCTATTAAGGGGTGTGTGATCAAACTCGTGTAGTTGGGTGAAAGATGAAAAGGGATTACCAAGCATCAAAACAATAAAAAGTTAATCTAAAAGGTGTCTCAAATGACATTAACTGTAACGATAATGTATACTAAAAAAAAACTTTTGTCTGGCATATTTAGAGAGAACTAGAATCAGTAGCCCCTAGGTTTCTCAGCAAGACGTTTTTAATCATTTCTAATATAAAAACCAAAATGAGGTGTCATTGCATTATTTGAATATTTCAATACGCACAGGTCTGAATAATTTATTATTATTATTATTATTATTATTATTTTTACATTAGTATATCTGTTATTATGACGTTGGAGCCATATTTCACAGCATTTAGTTTTAGCAAATGTTATTTGAAACATTCAAGTAGACAATTGAATTAAAAAAGCTTCTCTTTTAAATAAAAACACTTTTGGTAAATCATATTCGATGATTTCGATGACACCAGAGTGTGAATCTTTGGTCTTTGACCCAGTATCTCTTAAAGAAAACGTTATAAACAGAATTTCAGCTTGATAACGTGTTTCAGAAGTATTTAATCGTGTTCCCAGAGACACCAGGTTTAGAATTAACACATTTGTGTAGTATTGTTTATTGTTTACTTGAGCCCACATTTTCACAAGTATTTGACCGATGAAATCGTGAAAACTTAATTTTAATAGCTTTAAAATATACTATGGGAAACATTGTGATGTCTTTACAAACCTGTAAAGATTTATTTATGTTTTTTTTTTTTTTTTTTTTTTTTGTCTTTTAAAAAGCTATTTTTCTTAATTATGTTGTGTCATGCAGGTATAGAACAGAGTAAATAGTGGCAGAGTTTGAATTTGGGGGTGAACTTAATATTTTACAGAAGTCTGTACAGTATCAGTTTCTTTCTTCTGCTGAGCAGAAATGAAGAGATGTCATTTTTTGGTGAAATAAATGTTTAAATCTCAAATATTTAAACTTCTTTAAAAAATAAATTAGGCCTTCCGTCTACACTAAATTAGCATTTCTTTCTCCAAAATGGTACATGCTTTCTGCATCTTGCATGTCATTGCTGTTCTATGCACTCCAGATTGTTTGGCTGGAACAGTATGGTTTATATATTTCCAGACTCTTAAAACACATCACTCAGCTGCTGTAGAATAATAATTACAGTGTAATCTGACTCCAGTGCAATCTTTCCATTCCTTGTTTGAACTCAGTATTTTGACTAATAATGAAGACTCTTTGTAGGTGGTATGAGCCTGTTTCAGTGTTATTATTCAGATTAGATTCATTAATAATTGTGAAGTTACATAGTGTGAAGTCTTTGGTTTTGTTTGAGCTAGTTGGCCCTATTGAATGCTATTGTAAAGTGACTCATTAAACCGTGTGAAAAGCTCAGATTAGCGTCTGACAGGTAATGATAGTCCCTGAGGGTCATTTAGTGAACATGAATGTGCTATTTTTAAAAAGGCTGGACAGGATGATATACTTTAATGTATTTCAGTAATGAGAATGAACTGTCATGAAGATAATGGCACTGTGTGATCATCTTGCCTTGGGTGTTTGTACGGCAGATGTCTTCAGACTAGAAGCGTATGTTGATTGCTGTAGTGGTGGACAGTGCAGATTGTGTTGTGTTAGTAGCCCATCAGATTCAGAACAGACCTTCCTGCGTCACGTGTCTGGTTTCACTTATTTATTTCGGTGTTTTATAGATTGTCAGATGGATTTACAGCACAGCAGAGCAAATGTTGGCTGTCTGTGTCATTCTCCCTATTTCAATTGAGTCTAGAAGTACGGCTTGTCAGGCGTGAGAAAATGTTAAAGACTTTGTTTGTCTGCGTGTTGCTTACAGACCACTTTGGCCCATATAATCGCCAGTTCCGTTAAGAAGAAAGGCACAGGACGTTTTGTGACGCTCTCTGCCACCAGTGCGTCCACGGGCGATGTGCGAGAGGTCATCAAACAGGCCCAGAATGAGCTCCGTCTGTTTAAGAGAAAGACCATTCTGTTCATCGATGAGATTCATCGCTTTAACAAATCCCAGCAGGTCAGTTACATTACATTACAGCCATATCAAATCAGTTTTGTTTTATTTTTATTTTTTTTTACATATTTTAATAATCATAAAGTAGGTCTATTAAATAAATGCAAAATAAAAAATGTATTTACTTACCACTAGAAATTCTGTGTTGCATATATGTTTTATTAATTAATTTATTAATTTATTTATTTAGGTGTTCAAATGAAGTAAAAAAAAACATTGATTTATCTTTTAATCAAAACAAATAAACAAACCCTTTTATATTTTGGCAAACAAAGTTCTGCACAACAACTTTTAAAAATAAAAGGGAAAAATGTTTTGTTATTACTTTTAAAAATATGTTTTAATGATTGTATTATTGTTATTTTAACATTGTACTGTACAATTATAACATATTTCTGTCACAATTTCTTCAACTTAAACCAAACTTTTATTTTGATGGGTTGCCTTAAAGACCTTTTATGTTTCATTGTATATGATATAAAGATGTTGTTCATGTATTTATGTCTGAAAACACAGCATGTGTCACACATGCTTAAATAGTTCAAAGCCCACATCTGTGCCATTCATTCACACTTTAAGAGTCTTTAAGAGAGACACAGAGATACACACATACTTTGGATCTATTCATGCAAACATGGCAAATTCCATGACATTCTGCAGACAATTCTGTATTTATAACTAGATTTGGTGATTCCGTCCATGTGTTCTGCATCATGGAAATCACAGAGCACTTGTACTGTACTGACAAAAATGATGAAAAGTGGAAAAAGATCCTGTAGCATTTCAGATACAGAAACTTTATTTGAAATTTCTGACTTTTTACATTTGACTTGTGTCTCCAAATAGATTTTGGTAGCACTGTATGTGATCAGGTGGGAATTGGAAATGTTGTGAGATGTCTGGTGTAGGGACAGCTGGCACCGGATCACTCTGGAAGCGTGTTTATTTGTGTATGACTGACAGTCAAGAAGAGAAAAACACCAGTGGCTTTAAATACATCCAGAATTATATTCAGAAATGAAGCAGACGATATAGCATCCAAAGGGATTCCCTCCACATGCTTTCCTATTTATCCTGGATTTAAACCACCTGAACCACATTTTGAATAAACCAAGAGACTTATATGTATACTGGACTTCATTGTGCTGATTTATCACTCAGCCATAATGAAAATACACATAGCTTATTATTTGATGCATTAATTAGTTCTTCAGATCAACTATCCTGACTATTATGAGGCCACTTTTGATGGCCATCAATGGATAATCCTGCTTTTTAGCACCGATATCAGTACAGATGTTGAATTTACTGTACCAGCGGAGCTAAAGTTAAAATATAACAATCATTATATATATATATAGGCAGCGAGAGAGAGAGAGAAAGAGGATAGGATTTTATAAAATATATAAAATATGAATTATTAAATAAAAAACTAAATGTTAAAGTTTGCAAAATAAAAATTCATTGATAAGTACTTTTTATATTTAATACTTAAGTACATAAAAAAAAAAAAAAAAAAAAACTTTTACTCCAGTCAAATTGAAAAGTAGTACTCAGTGTTTTTTTTTAATGGAGTTATAATTTATTTGTGTATCTGTACTCAATATTTGATTTGTGTAAAAGTAAAATCAATTCACAATTCAAAGTTTATTATTATTATTATTATTATTATTATATTTCATACATTTCACCGATGATTTTTACTATTTCAGAACCATTTGATTCACAATGTGATTCAGCTTAAATTGCTGGTTAATTCTGCATTCATATAAACCTTACTTTATCATTGAAAGCTTCAAATTCTGTCAATGAGTTTAAAACCAAATTGAAATCTTGACTTTTTAAATCTTGTATGTTAAATTCTCTTGATTTTACTGATGTTATTTTTTTCTGTTTTATATTTTGTTTGTACAGCACTATGGTCAACCGCTGTTGTGTCTATTATTGCTTAATAATCACATTTAATGAAATGAACAAAATAAATACATATATATTTACCTAATGTGTCTGAAGCAGGAAAATTAGCTGAAAATACTAAGAGTTCTGCTTTAATCATTTAACCTGTTTTGCTTTTCCAAGACACTGTCATCTTCTTTTCTGTAGAACGGACCCACCTTTGATATTTCTGCCCTTTTGGAGAGTATGGTGTCTTCTCTTGTCCTCCCATGTCTCCTCTGTTCTTGTCTCAGGACACCTTCTTGCCTCACGTGGAGTGTGGGACGATCACTCTTATTGGTGCCACCACAGAGAACCCTTCCTTCCAGGTCAACAGTGCGCTGCTGAGCCGCTGCAGGGTTCTGGTTCTGGAGCGGCTGTCGGTGGAAGCGATGGGCTCGATCCTGCGCCGGGCTGTAGACTTTCTGGGACTGCAGGTGTTGAACGGGGATGCGGTGGAGCAGGACACTTCAGAGGTCTGCTCAGAGTAAGTGTCAGTCGTTCCCTTGTTATCACGGCGGGTCTGAGACGGCCCATCTTCTGACTTCACTGCCTCATTTTGATGATTTATTAGTGGTTTGGATTGGTAAGTAGGACAAACGGTTGTCTCTCAGCCCGGCCTCGAGTGGACCAGCTGTGAAGTGCTGCAGATCAGGTTTTAGGGCCCTCAGGAGTCATGGAAGCATCCGCTGTAAACACAAACGGTTTTGAGTTTCGCTGAACCGAACGCTCTTGTTGATTTATGAGTTTTCTCAGTCTGAAGAACAGCCGGTGACTTACTGATGAGAATGAGACTGTGAAGAAAAATATCAATCTGTGGTGTTTTCAGCTGATGCTTGAACAAAACGTTGCCAAAAATTATTTGCATCGTGCATCACATTCGATAGATCACAATAAGCTTTGTGTTCTGTTACTTCTGATATGAAACAAAGACTCAGCTTTTAAAATCTTTCATTCAGGAAATGAAAGCCTCAGGAAAACCATTTAATGTAAATATCTCAGTAGTTAATTAGAAAAACAAACACTAGTCTTGGTCTCTGACAAGTCTCGGGTAGCCTAACACAGTAGACATAGCAAGTGTTTTTTTTTTTTTTTTTTTATCTATCTATATATATATATATATCAATAATTAAATAATTAAAAATATCTATATCAGTTAAAAAACTTTGCTACATGTACTGCATTTAGGCTAACCTAGACTTGATTAACAGAGGTGTGATGTGTGTACTGTTTGACTTGTTAAATACACTGAATAAAATTATAAAGGCAACACTTTTGTTTTTGCAAAATATTTCCCCATATTTCATGAGCTGAACTCAAAGATCTAAGACTTTTTCAATGTACACAAAAGGCCTATTCCTTTCAAGTATTGTTCACAAATCTGTCTAAATCTATGTTAGGGAGCACTTCTCTTTTGCCGAGATAATCCATCAACCTCACAGGTGTGGCATATCAAGATGCTGATTAGACAGCATGATTATTGCACAGGTGTGCCTTAGGCAGGCTACAATAAAACGCCACTCTAAATTGTGCAGCCCTAACCACAAGCAGTTCTGTCTTGGCAAGGTTGAGTTGAAGGTGATGGTCCATCATCCAGGAAGAAATGTCTGTTAGACAAGCTGAGATGCGAATAGCTACCGTCGGATCATCAGGATGGAATGAGAGGTAGAGTTGAGTGTCATCAGCATAGCAGTGGTATGAAAAGCCATGTTTCTGAATGACAGAACCTTATGATGCCATGTAGACAGAGAAGAGAAGTGGTCCAAGAACTGAGCCCTGAGGCACCCCAGTAGTTAGATGTTGAGACTTGGACACCTCACCTCTCCAAGATACTTTGAAAGACCTATCTGATAGGTAAGACTCAAACCACTGGAGTGCGGTTCCTGAGATGCCCTTTGCCAGTAATGTTGACAGGAGGATCTGGTGGTTAACCGTGTCAAAAGCAGCGGACAGATCAAGCAGAATAAGTACTGAAGATCTGGATTCCTCTCTTGCCAGTCTTAGAGCTTCAACAACTGAGAGCAATGCAGTCTCAGTTAAATGTCCACTTCTGAAACCAGACTGGTTGTTATCGAGGAGGTTGTTCTGTGTGAGAAAGGCAGAGACTTGCAATGAAAGGAAGAAGGCAAACCAGTCTGTAGTTCACTAAAAGAGATGGGTTATGAGTGAGTTTCTTAAGCTGTGGGGTTATATGAGTCTGTTTAAATACTGAGGGGAAACCACCAGTGTGGAGTGATGTGTTAATGATGTGAGTGAGTGCAAGAACAACTGCAGGAGAAATGGCTTGAAAGAGATGAGATGGAATAGGATCAAGTGGACAAGTAGTAGGACAATTGGAAAGGATGAGTTTAAAGATTTCTGCATCAGAGAGTGGAGAGAAGGATGTGAATGGGTGTATGTTTGGTGGTAAGATATGTTTAACAGATTGTGGTGTGGAGAATTGTTTACTGATGGTTGTAATTTTATTACTGAAGAATGTGGAATAGTCATCAGCTGTTAAGAGTTGATGCAGGAGGGGTAGGAGGAGGACAAAGGAGAGAGAAAAATGTTTTAAATGTTTTAATTTTGTTTTGATAGTATGTTCTTTTAGCAATGAAGACTTTAGCAGAGAAGGAAGAGAGGAGTGATCGATACACTTTTAGGTCTTGCGATATACTCTTTCAGCAGCTGATGAGTGGCACCACTAATGCAAAAATAGACAAGTATAATCGAAAGATGTAATGTATAAATGTACTTATTATTTTATGACAGCTGTAGTATATGCAGTATACCATAGCTATCAGTGTACTGATTGATCATCTTGCTTTTTTTTTATGAAAAATGTAATTGTTTAATCAAAACCATAGAAGGCTTGAGTTTTTCTCTTTTTTTTTTTTTACCGGAATTTTTAACGGTCACCATAAATTTACATAATTTAACATTCAACATACTGTACAACATTCAACATTATTCCATTCAAGTTGGCTGTAACCTTGTATGCCAGGTCAGATTTTTATTTATTGTCCGCTTTCATTTATGGAAGCTGCCATAAATGTGTAAGATGAGAGCCGTGCCCCAGTTAAACATTATCGTGTCCCAATTCAACTTTAGGGCAGAGATTCAAATTCTTTCAAAGTGTTCATTTCACTCCGCCAATATTTTATGATGGAAATGTCATAACTGTCTACAAGAAACCAGTGCAGCAGTTCACAAATGATCTGGTGTGATTTGGGATAGTATGATTGGTCTGTGGTCCAGTGACACTCTACCTGGCCCTGCAATGCTAAATCTGGTTTAAATGAATAAAACAGATTTTAGTGGGGTATGAAGTGAGTCCCTTGTTTCACCCGTTTTTTTTTTTTTTTCTTTCTTTTTTTTTAGATAGAAAAACATTAAAGGGTTCATGAAGTTGATATGTACACATATATGTAAGTGGTTACACTACAATTTAAAAAAAAAAAACATACTGCAAATTTCATTTGATTTGGAATTGACTGATTACATGTAATCTTGATTGCGTCATCAGTGCTCGTAATATATTACATTTTAGAATGTACATAATTAGATTAATGTTGACATATTATTCACACAATTGCAGTGAATCGTTCAAAATGTCTGTTCCCTCAGTAGTAGTTGATTCTGGAAACCTGGACATATTTTTTTGCCAATTTTTTTTTTTTTTTTTTTTTTTTTTTAGGTGTGTATAATGTCATTGCTGTTTTCACGTCTATTAATCTTTGTTCATGTAATGCAGGGATTCCCAAACATTTTTGTCAGCCAAACCCTTTTGACTTATTTATTTGCTTGAAATATCTCTGAGGACGATCATAGTTTATAACACAGTTGCATATTTACAGTTTAGTAACATTTAATGGTCACACTGACATGCAGGTCAACAAATTCAAAAACTTAATTTTAGTGTTTAAGTTTTTAAATAATGTATTTTACATGATTATGATTGAATTAATTATTAGTTTTTTTATCAACTCACAAACCCACTGCCCATTTTGGGAAATCCTGGTTTAATGTAATGTTTAATGCATTTAATATTATGTTGATTATATTATTATATAATATTATATAAGTATGTCATGTTTACTGGTAAGTTTGAAACAAGGATGTATGTAAAATAATAAATTCTAAATACAGGTGCATCTCAGTTAATTATAATGTCATGGAAAAGTTCATTTTTATCAGTAATTCAACTCAAATTGTTAAACTCATGCATTAAATAAATGTCATGCACACTGACCGATGTAGTTTAAGTTTTTGTTTGAACATTTTCAGTGAATTGTTGGCCTTCTGGAAGGTATGTTCATTTACTGCACATGTACTCAATACTTGGTAGGGGCTCCTTTTGCTTTAATTACTGCCTCAGTTCAGCTTGGCATGGAGGTGATCAGTTTGTGGCACTGCTGAGGTGGTCTGGAGCCCAGGTTTCTTTGACAGTGGCTTTCAGCTCATCTGCATTGTCTGGTCTCTTGTTTCTCATTTAACTCTTGACAATAGCCCATAGATTCTCTCTGGGGTTCAGGTCTGGTGAGTTTGCTGGCCAGTCAAGCACACCACATTTAACCAACTTTTGGTGCTTTTGGCAGTGTGGGTAGGTGCCAAATCCAGATGGAAATTGAAATCAGCATCTTCAAAAAGCTGGTCAGCAGAAAGAAGCATACGGTGCTCCTAAATTTATTGGTAAACGGGTGCAGTGACTTTAGTTTTCAAAAAACACAATGGACCAACACCAGCAGATGTCATTGCACCCCAAATCATCACAGACTGTTGAAACCTAACACTGGACTTCAAGCAACTTCCTCCAGACTCTAGGGCCTTGGTTTCCAAATGAAATACAAAACTTGCTCTCACTTTGGATCACTGGGCAACAGTCCAGTTCTTCTTCTCCTTATCCCAGGTAAGACACCTCTGAAGTTGTCTGTGGTTCAGTAAATCTCTTGACACGTCTGTGTGTGGTGCTCTTGATGTCTTGACCCCAGCATCAGTCCATTCCTTGTGAAGTTCTCTCAAATTCTTGAATCCAGTTTGGTTGACAATCCTCATAAAGCTGCGGTTCTCTCAGTTGGTTGTGCATCTTTTTCTTCCACACTTTTTCCTTCCACTCAACTTTCTGTTAACATGCTTGGATACAGCACTCTGTGAACAGCCAGCTTCTTTGGCAATGAATGTTTGTGGCTTCCCCTCCTTGGGAAGGGTGTCAATGATTGTCTTCTGGACAACTGTCAGATCAGCAGTCTTCCCCATGATTGTGTAGCCTAGTGAACCAAACTGAGAGACCCGGTTAAAGGCTCAGGAAACATTTGCAGGTGTTTTGAGTTGTTTCACAATTTGATTTGAATTACTGAAATAAATGAACTTTTCCACAACATTATAATTTATTGAGATTTACCTGTATATACTTTAATTATCTTGTACATTTCTTGATTATTTAGTGTATTTCTTAACATGAGAGTCTGGTTGGTTGAGCAGGCCTGAGCTCTGTGTGCTGTCTGTGTTCAGATCTCAGGTGTGTATCGAGCAGAAGGCGCTGGACACGGTGGCACACCTGTGTGATGGAGACGCTCGAGTCGCTCTCAACGGTCTGCAGCTGGCGGTGCAGGCGTGTGTGGCACAGGTGCGCACCACTTCACCCAAACCCCACACCGGCCCGCAGTCAATAACAGTGCGTGAGCAGCACATCAAAGAAGGTCTTCAGAGATCCCACATCCTTTATGATAAAGCAGGTGTGTCCTGTTTTTACTCAAGTCATCAGTTTGTTTCATAAAGTACAGTTATTGTGTCTCACCTGTAACAAACAAACAGATCCACCGAATTCAAGTCTGGCCACTGAACAAGCTCTATGGCACTTGTCAAAAATTTCTAGTGACGTGACATTCAACCAAGCATGGTGACCCATACTCGGAATTCGTGCTCTGCATTTAAGTGAGTGAGTGACGTGACGTGACACATCCGAAGTGCATTTAACCCATCCGAAGTGCGCACACACAGAGCAGTGGGCAGCCATTTATGCTGCTGCACCCGGGGAGCATTTGGGGGTTCAGTGCCTTGCTCAAGGACACATCAGTCTCGGTATTGACCCGAGATTCGAACCCACAACCCTAGGGTTAGGAGTCAAACTCACTAACCACTAGGCCACGACTTCCCTTAAATTTGAGTACATTTGCAATCTGATTGTGGTATAGCTCTTAGGGTCTTGAATTTGTGCTGGTTGGATGTTTTTAGCTTAATAAAGTATTTTGACATAAGTTTACATGCAGAATTGCAAAATGTTAATTTGAACAAAATAAGGGATTGCATGTTAAAATTGCATGTTATTGTTTAATACAGTCCTTAATAAGCTATTACACATACTGTAACATATATTTATATATTCTCCACATGACAAAATAAGAACTGAATTTATAAAAATGACCCCGTTCAAAAGTTTACATACCCTTGAATCTTAATACTGTGTCATTTCCTGGATGATCCACGACTGTTTTTATAATATGTGATAATAGTTCACGATTTGGTCTTGAGCAGTTCAACTATCTGCTAAAAATGTTAACCCTTTCCAAAAAGTGACTGTATGATTTTGAGATCCATCTTTAAATATTGAGGACAACTGAGGGTCTCAAACACAACTATTACTAAAGATGAAAACGTACTGATTCTCAAGAAGGCCACACAATGCACTAAGAGACGGGGGATGAGTTATTCAATGAAAAAAAAAAAGTGTTATCATTTTTGAGGTAAGCTGCTGCAATTCTTTGCCACTGTGAACACTTGCAAGATGCTGGTGAAAACTATACATCAAGATGCAAGTAAAAACTCCACTGTGTTTTTTGTTAAATGCTTAGAAAATGTATTGTGTAATGCTTTCCATACTACTGTATGTCACATCTACAGTATATCCACAGTTAGTTTGGATTGTAAAATCTGACGTGTGTGCCGCACACAGGCGAGGAGCACTATAACTGTATCTCAGCCCTTCACAAGTCAATGCGAGGCTCCGAGCCCAACGCTGCCCTCTACTGGCTGGCCAGAATGCTGGAGGGTGGTGAAGACCCGCTGTATGTGGCCCGCAGACTCGTCCGCTTCGCCAGCGAGGATATCGGTAAGCAGACGCTCCTTTTCAACTCAACTTATCTGTTACAGGGAAACTGTTCAACATTTCCCAAAACCGCTGTTTTACTACAATAGAAACTTCATGATTAGTGTATAATCCCAAAGTGAGCGTCTTGACAGACTAGATGTGTTGTGGACTCTCCTGAAGGTCTGGCAGACCCAGCGGCGCTCACTCAAGCCGTATCAGCGTTTCAGGCCTGTCACTTCATCGGCATGCCCGAGTGTGAGGTACCACACACACACACACACACACACACACGCAACAAAGATACTGCCAGGGCTGAGAATCTACACACTTCTCATCATTTAGGCCCATTATTATTTTAATTTATATAAAAATTTCTTAGCCTGTAGAAATGCTTTATGAATACTGATATGGTATGAAGAAAACAAGATAAAAAAAAAAATAAAAAAAGTGTATAAATATTTATTGAGTAATCCAGGGGGGAAATTACTTAAAAGATGGGAGCTTAATTATTTTATTTTGATACATTGTTTTGATAAAAGGAAACAAAAAACATTTCTAGTTTCAGCTTCAGACATTCAGAATACTAAGAGACCTATGGTATTGTTCAAAATAATAGCAGTACAATGTGACTAACCAGAATAATCCAGGTTTTTAGTATATTTTTATTGCTACGTGGCAAACAAGTTACCAGTAGGTTCAGTAGATTGTCAGAAAACAAACAAGACCCAGCATTCATGATATGCACGCTCTTAAGGCTGTGCAATTGGGCAATTAGTTGAAAGGGGTGTGTTCAAAAAAATAGCAGTGTCTACCTTTGACTGTACAAACTCAAAACTATTTTGTTCAAACGTTTTTGTTTCTGGGATTTAGCAATCCTGTGAATCACTAAACTAATCGTTGTATGACCACAGTTTTTTAAAACTGCTTCACATTGGTTGGAGTCAACCAACTTGTGGCACCTCTCAGCTGTTATTCCACTCCATGATTCTTTAACAACATTCCACAATTCATTCACATTTCTTGGTTTTGCTTCAGAAACAGCATTTTTGATATCACCCCACAAGTTCTCAATTGGATTAAGGTCTGGAGATTGGGCTGGCCACTCCATAACATTAATTTTGTTGGTTTGGAACCAAGACTTTGCCCGTTTACTAGTGTGTTTTTGGGTCATTGTCTTGTTGAAACAACCATTTCAAGGGCATGTCCTCTTCAGCATAGGGCAACATGACCTCTTCAAGTATTTTAACATATGCAAACTGATCCATGATCCCTGGTATGCGATAAATAGGCCCAACACCATAGTAGGAGAAACATGCCCATATCATGATGCTTGCACCTCCATGCTTCACTGTCTTCACTGTGTACTGTGGCTTGAATTCAGAGTTTGGGGGTCGTCTCACAAACTGCCTGTGGCCCTTGGACCCAAAAACAACAATTTTACTCTCATCAGTCCACAAAATGTTCCTCCATTTCTCTTTAGGCCAGTTGATGTGTTCTTTGGCAAATTGTAACCTCTTCTTCACATGCCTTTTTTAACAGAAGGACTTTGCGTGGGATTCTTGTAAATAGATTAGTTTCACGAATACGTCTTCTGTCACAGTACTCACAGGTAACTCCAGACTGTCTTTGATCATCCTGGAGGTGATCATTGGCTGAGCCTTTGCCATTCTGGTTATTCTTCAATCCATTTTGATGGTTGTCTTCCGTTTTCTTCCACATCTCTCTTGTTTAGTCTCCATTTTAAGGCATTGGAGATCATTTTAACTGAACAGCCTATATTTTTTTTGCACCTCTTTACAGGTTTTCCCCTCTCCAATCCAATTTTAAATCAAAGTACGCTGTTCTTCTGAACAATGTCTTGAACGACCCATTTTCCTCAGGCTTTCAAATGCACGTTCATCCTTTTTTTCACAAAATTGATGACCTCAGTGATCGAATGCCACACTGCTATTTTTTTTAACACACCCCTTTCAACTAATTGCCCAATTGCACAGCCTTAAGAGCGTGCGTATCATGAATGCTGGGTCTTGTTGGTTTTCTGAGAATCTACTGAACCTACTGGTAACTTGTTTGCCACGTAGCAATAAAAAATATACTAAAAACCTGGATTATTCTGGTTAGTCACATTGTACTGCTATTATTTTGAACAATACTGTACATTTGGTTTTTGACCACTGCAAATGTGTACTCATCGAGCCATATTGAGTCCCTGATATCTCTGGAAATGAATCATGCAGGGCCTTAAACATAAAAATACCAAATGAAACATTGGTAACACTTTAGTGCCAATTTACGACCAATTCTCACTATTAACTAGTTGCTTATTAACATGCCTTTTATTAAAATATTGGCTGTTTATAAGTGCTTATAAAGCACATATTCTGCATGACCATATTCTACACCCCTAATCATACCCAATACTTCATCACTACCTTACTATTAATAACCAGCAAATTAAGAGACCTGTTGTGCCTGTCTCTGTTGTGCCTAAACTCATTTTGACCCTCCTCTACAAAATAGTGGATTACACAGAAAATATTAATCCATGGCATTTAATAGTTTTGCCCTTAATCACTATTCATGTTACTCTTCTTCAAAATAAAAATATTAACAAAACCAAGGTTGCCTTTGTAATCCGCTTCCAGCTCTCCAAATTCATTAAGGTTTAGATACTTGTTTTAGGTGTTACCCTACTCTTCCTCGCTAGCGTTTATCTTCATTCTCTCCTACATCTCTTCTCAAATTATTTGAGGTCATTCTGGCGCAGTGTGTGGTTTATATGGCCCGAGCGCCCAAGTCTGTGGAGGTGTACAAGGCCTATAACAACGTCAAGTCCTCTCTGAGGAGCCATCAGGGTCCGTTACCGTCCGTTCCCCTCCACCTGCGCAACGCTCCCACCAAACTGATGAAGAATCTGGGCTACGCCAAAGGATACAAATACAACCCAAACTACAGCGGACCAGTGGAGCAATCATATCTTCCTGAGGAACTGCACGGTGTTAACTTCTTCACCTGGACGCCCCCCAAACTATGACTGATTGTCTTTCTAAGATTGGAGTTCTGCTGTTGTCTTTATCGCTGTTGCTGTATCTTATACTTATTACAGATCGATTTCATGCCTTTGGTCCATATTGTGAATGAATAAATATGCATTTGCTTATATTATATGTTTAATGTACAACATGAAGATTGCAGCAACTGATTTCCATTTTTATCTCAGGTAAGTAAGAAATGAATACATAGAAACAATGAGATTGTACTTTTAAGTGCAAAAAAATCCCTGATTTGAATACGAGTGATTTGGCTTTATTTACAAATACACTTTTACACTGGCATTTATATTAGTTTAGCTTCGTCTTCCTTTGGGTTTCCTCTAATATTCAAACTTGAGTTGCATCCCTGACAATTCATGTTTCAGCTCCATTACATGTTTGCATTGTTGTTTTACACTCTTATCTACAAGCAAGCAATAATTTTGCTTAACAGCACTGCTTTACTAGAATCATTTTTTTTTTTTTCTGCACTGAAGATGTTGCACTTACAAATCATTAGGTCAATGTAATTTTCACCAGTAATTAAAAGGATCGTTCATCCAAATATGTAAATATGTTGTAATCATCATGTCATTCAAAAGCAGTATGATGTGTGTTTTCATGAAAATAGAAGCAGTCAACATTACAGTTCAGTTTTCATTCCATTCGTTTTTCTCAAGGTTGCATAGAGTCGCTGATTCTTTGAGGGAAACAAACGTCAACTACAGTAACACTACTGCTGTAAATTCCCAATGTACAGTTACTGTTAATTGCACGAAATATCATTTAAAAATGCCCAAAATGCAATGCATATTACACTGGAGAAGCAATAAAATAATTGTATTGGTCATTTTGCAGTAAGGAACTTTAGAACTTTTTTTGAAATTACTTAATTTTTTACTGATATAAATTAAGTTGGTGCATGGTAAAAACACAGTACTTGGTAGGACAGCACGATATATTTAAATAAAACCGATAAAAACATTGTGCAGGCTGTGATGTGATTAACCTTCATTCGTCCCTCAGATTTTTTATTTATTTATTTATTTTTAAATAATGTGTTGATTGTACCAGTCCAAGATTTCTTTACTTTTCTCACACTTGCACCTCGAAAACAAACAAACAAAAAAAAATTAAAATTAGAGTGGATTCATGGAGTTTAAATTGTTGCAATAAAAAAGTAACACAAGTGTCCCTCATGGGTCATTTTGACACATATGGGAATTAATGGAATTTACTGAATTTTTATTTCTTTTTTAAATATACAAAATCTGAGACAATCCAGTAAAGATTTATACTCAAACAAAGGGCTCAGACTACAGAATATTCCCAATGTATAAAAAACTCACATACACACACACACACACACACGGCAAACACACTCTCATAGAACACATTATAATATGTTTCAAATTTCTGCTGTGATATGACTTATTTGACTTATTAAAATGTCTCATTTTATTTTGTTTTTTTAACAGTTATTTTTGAGTGATGTGCCAGAGACCAATGGGTTTATATATTTATATATATATATTTTTTTTATATATATATTTTCATGGCTTATATTTAGGCCAGACAATTAGGACACCCACCCCCCCCCCCCCCCGGAACCACCTGAAAGAAACAGAATGTGGGATAAGATTGGCTGAGTGGATGGAAAAAGGGAGAGAAGTGTGGGTTCGAGAGAAATAGAAAAACAGTACAGTTTGAGGTGGCCCGATAAATGGAAATTTCAGGAAGTCAGGTGATCGATTGGGGCGTGGCCCTGCTCCCAAACGTCAGCTAACTAATTAACTCCCTTTCACTAGCTAGGGCCATGACATAAACAAGCTATAAAACAGTTAGTTGAACAAAGTGTTGGGAAATAGTATAAAGAGGACGAAGGGGTATAGGGAAGAGGTTGATCAGGGCATCTAGAATTGATGGCTCAGAGAGTGGGGGTACCATCTCGAGCGTATATTTAGGCCAGACAATTATTACCCCAAAGTTGGGAAGAGCTTAGTTAATCGCAAGATTGGTTTGTAGATGGCCTGATCATACGGAGAGGATGCAGAGGCTAAATAGTTCAGGTGTTCAATGGTTAACGCAGGTTTTTGTTTTCGTAAGCCTTTATTAGTATGAATGTGTGAGAATGAGAGTAAGCTGTGCAACTGGAGCCAGTGATTGTTCATAGAAGTTGATTCTTGACAACTATGTTTAGAAACACACATGTGGAACTTAGGAAGGAACGACCGTCATACGAAAAGTTGCTGCTTTTGACAGAATGTCTGATGCGAAGGATTTCCCTTGAGGAATTATCTGGATGGCATTGTTAAGGTGGCCTAGAAGTCCTTGTAGCTGACGCTTTGTACATCTATCTAGCTCAGAGGAAGTGTGAGGCTCTGAGGTTTCTACTGTAATAATGGAAAGCACAGTTCAGTGAAAACCCAGATTAGTGTGAAAATCCTAATATGGTGGTGCAGATGAAGGTGCAACGACTGGAAGTCATTGACGAGATGAAGGACGTAAAGGAGTCTGTGGTTTTTGGTAAAAATCTATCGTAGCTTCAGAAAGAGAGTCTTAAAATCCTAGAGCTGCTTCTGCAATAGAATATGGCTTACAGTCAAGTAATGGCACCTTCCCAGAAGACTCGCCAGACTCTTGATGGATAGGCAAGACTTGAAGGCATTAGTGGTGTTGGCTTTGGCGAGCTAAGCTCCGTGGCCTGCTAACTGAATGAGTTTGCTGGGATGATCGACAGTAGTGTATGGCATGGAGCATTCTGGGGCTGTGATGATACTGTTAATGGTTGGAATTTGAGTGTCATGGGGAGAAGATATGTTGATGAAAAGTTATACATATATGGCTGATAAGTATGACAGAATAAGATTTGTTGAAGGGACCTTTTGTGAATTAAAAAAAATAATTGTTAGATGGTTAGATGACAGGGAAATGATGACAGGAAGGGAGGAAGAATGGATGTTGGGGTGAAAGGATGTTTGTAAGTGGGGAGTGTTGCATTATGGCAGGATGAGAGGGTATTGATGGAGTGAGGGAGGGGAGAACGGATAGATTATTTTGGAAATGGAATTGGAGGTGAAGGAGTCCACACTGGCCCATGTGAGGTAGTGTCTCTAGGCAGAGAGTGTCTTGCTAGGAGTTGCCAGATGTGCTTAAAACTTGGAGTCTGTTGATACTGAATAAAGTTTGAATAATCTTGCTTGTTGTGAAGTGTATCTATCTTCATGTAATATATATATATAGATATATGAGGAGACAGTAGATCGTCTTTAACTCGCTTTATTTCAGCATGAAGCAACCGCATACACATAATTCTCTCTCTTGTGTTATCTTCCTGAATCCGTCACGCATACGTAAGCTCTGACGTATGCCCAATCACAGAGCATAACTGGTTCACGTGACATCTCCCCCCTTTTAGTCTAAGGATTCATACAGTATTAAACAAAACAACTGTTTCTCAGAAACATACCTTGAAATTACTTTTCCGTATAAAACACAATATTTTCCATATTCTCTTTTTTTCAAAAATGTATTAAATAAACATAAGAACTCTTATTCTATTTATCAATATTATTTTTAAACTTGCTGTTTAAGTAGACATTAACAAAATACATCTGAACAAGCAAATATAAACAAACATTCTTCTCAGACCTTCCCTTTTGTCCTTCAACATAAGTGGTCTGTACTCATTTGTGAACATCTCTAGTTAACTCATTTCTTCTGACTAGTAAGTTAACTTGACGGCAGGTTTCACAACACGTCCAGAGCGTGTTCTCAAAACTCTGTTATGACGATGTTATGCTACCAGTCTCTGAATTATTTTGAGTTGGACAGGTAGCTGATGTTATGCTGCCCGGCGGGTTGGACACTTTTGGTGATTGTGTTGGAGAGTCGTTCCTTTCTTGGTGGACAATCTGCAGGTGCCTCCAGTTTCGTCTGATGGTGTCTCCTTGTGGCGTTTTCACCACAAACGAATGGGGAGTGGAGGCCGCTATGTAGCCTCATTTATTATTGTCGTGTCAGCACCAGAATCAATCTTGAAGCTGACTGGAGTGTGGCATAACACTAGTGTTGTGCGCCATGGTGGCTCTGTATCTGTGATGACTTCATCCACTGTAGCCTCATTCTTGGTCATAGTCTCATTTATTGATCCTAAGAATAAGCTGTCAACTTCTTCAGTCACTTCTTGTATCATTCTGGTTTTGCATTTGTTTGCGAAGTGACCAATTTTGTGGCATTTGTTACATTTTCTGTCTTTAGCTGGACATTTGTCTCTTGCATGTCTGCGCCCACATCTACCACAGTTTTTCTTTTGATTTTCTTCTCGTCCTCCTGCTGCCTCATATTGTGTTTTTTTTCCACTTATTTTTATAAACTTTTGATTTCCCTTCATCAACGTGCCCTGATGCACCAGCTTCGCTGTTCTGTTGCTACACTAACTCAGAACGCCTGGCCATGTCAACTGCTTTTTTCAGAGTAAGGTCACTTGTCATTTGCAGCTTCAATGAAAGATCTTTGTCTTTAATCCCTATAACAAGTCTATCTCTTATTTCCTCATCCTTTTCATGATAATCACAGTGGTCTGCGAGTTCATACCAGTGCCTTATATACTGTTCAATGAACTCACCCGCCTCTTGTGTCCGCGAATGAAAACGTGCTCTCTCAAAAATCACATTTCTTTTTGGCACGAAGTGCACGTCGAACCGCTTCAGCACTTGGTCAAAATCCTCCTCCTCTCCCTCGTCGTCATCCGGCGAGACGAATGAATTGTACACTTGCTCTGCCTCCGGGCCCATAGAATAAATCAGTGCGCTGACCTGAACATCGGATGGCTCTTTGTTAAGCTTCGTTGCTATTCGGTACAGGGAGAAGCGTTGTTTCCAATCGGGCCAATCCTTCGGTTTAGCAAAGTTAAGCTGCTCCGGCGCCGAAAACTTTGCCATCCTGTCCGGTTTTCTCCTGTCAAACTACTTCCTTCAGTCAGCGTGTTGTGTCGGTTCACTTCTGACACCATGTGAAGTGTATCTATCTTCATGTAATATATATAGATATATGAGTAGACAGTAGATCGTCTTTAACCCCTTTGCGTGCAAACATCGCTGACGGCCCCAGTTTATTATTGTTTCACTTTCACAGCACATTAAACATCACTGTCTTACTTCATCTGGACAAACTGTGCATCAATGGAAAGTTTAAAGACTCAAGCTTCGATATTTGACCAATATTTTGATAAAACATTGTTGCAGTGACAGATATTTAGTGATTTATGTCAGGAGTGCAAAATAATAAATCCGTATTATGCCACATTTTGAATAGAAATTCACAACTCACTCATATAAAGTCACGTCAAGAGCGGTTTATTTGTGTTCACATAGACTCACTGAACAGCGTCAATAAGGATTTACAGACCAAAGATGCATATCTGCGGAGATATATGGATATATTTACTGATGTTTACTTCATATTTCTTCAGACAGAATCGTCATTTCTATTCATTTTCCACGGATTTACGCGATCAGATGATAAACAGCCTCTCCCAGCGATCTCTGTGTGCGTGCAGTAGTCACAACTCGTGCGGTGTGTGACTCAGACTCTGATTGGGTCTTTCAAACATCAATCTTAGAGTTTCATATCTGGACACCGCCCCATCGTGTCACATGCTTCCTGCACACTTCCTGGTAGTTATCTGGCCAAAACAACACTGAAACACCTCTGTACACACAAAATATCCGAATAATAAAGCCGCGATTACGATAGTAAAGCTTGGTATGAGAATTTCTTGAGATCTGGGGCGTTTTTATAAAAAAAATCGAAAATGTACATCGGAAATGCTAACTTGTGCAGCGATGAAAAAGGCTACAAATAACATATTTTTACAACAGTAAACGACCAAATTCCACCCCTGATCGCTAAAGGAAGTTATTATAAACACTCGATCGGGGTTTAAAGTGAGTTTTGAGTAAAAGTGTACTAATAATTTCATAAATTGTCAGATGTAGCTTGATGCTAACGTTAGCACCAATGCTACTAATAGCAGGTGCTTTTCTTCTTCATAATGCATTTTTGTCTCAATAATTCACGTAAGGTCGTAAGAAAATGTTTTGTTGTATTTTTATAGTAAGACTTTTGATAAATAAGGGCTAAATGCAAAGAGAGACTGAAGTGAGATCGCTGCTTTGTTGCTTTGTAAAGCCTGAAAAACCACAATCAAGGCTAATAAAGGTGGAATAAAAACAAAAGAATAATGATAAAAGAATAATGCGGATAATGTGTCATACTTGGCGGAGGTGTGAAAGAACCGTTTGGTGAGAACAATACAATCATGATTCGGGCAGTTTTCAACAGTGAAACATACACAAAGAGCACAGGAAAGTTTACATGTGAGATCTTACAGAGATGACAAGGGCCATAAATCAATCTGATTAGCCTTCTCTAAAAACACACATGACATGGCCTTAGAAAATATTTCATAAAATTCACAGTTTTACAGATTCGATTATGAAATTTTTTATGAAGTCTTGGAAGACTTGTGGCCTTAGCTACACTGTGTTTTCAAACTCATTTCCTACATCAACATTTTTTTAAATACATTTAAAACATATGTTTTTAATATTTTTATTTTTGTTTTTATGTTTGAGCTTATATATCTCTATTATCATAACAGTCTGAGTGATTCTGATTCCTGAACAGTAAACTTTAAAGTGTCAGCTTTGTGAACAAAGGTTGATTATTTATCTAGTCAGAAAGAATCATGAGCAGAAACCTTTTTATTTTGGGTATGTAATTTCGGTCTCCATGCCAAAAAAGGGGGGTTACTAGTAAGGGGTTAACTCGCTTTATTTCAGCATGAAGCAACCGCATACACGTGAATCTCTCTCTTGTGCTATCTTCCTGAATCAGTCACGCATACGTAAGCTCTGACGTATGCCCAATCACAGAGCATAACTGGTTCACGTGACACTTGTTATCTGAACGATTGAATTGGATACCTTTAGATTTAAGTGCACGTTGAAGGTGAGCCGTGGTTTAGTTTCTGGTGTTGACCTCGGCTCTGGAAGGCCTCAACGGGAGCGCTGGAGAAGGCTATCGGGAGTTGCGTGCTGGGAAAGCAGATCGCAAGGATTCTGTTCCGTGTCTACTATGGATATGATGATCTCTGTTCGTAGATCTTGCTGACAGAGAGAACAGAGCATGGAAACTGCTCTGAGCATTGTGTTGAGATGAGTTCGTGTTAGAATGCTCAGAATGTTGAGAGGTATCCCCGAAGTAGTGGGATTGAGATCAAGCAGATGGTCATCTGGACCAGGTGAGTTTATCGGTTTCTCTAGATCAGTTGTCTTCAAGAGAAAGAGACAACCAGTACGGTATGAGGTGACCCAATATATGGACGTTTTGGGAAATCAGGTGATCGTTTGGGGCGTGGCCCTCTGCTCCCGAATGTCAGCTCACAAATTAACCCTCTTTGAATCCATAAACAACCAAACTGAAGGCTCAAGATTATCTAATTTCTCATATTTTGCTCAGTTAAAAGTCTCCATAGGATTCTATAGGCCCCTCTAGAGGCTGTTACTATAAAATGCAATTTTATGCCATTGTTTCCCACCAGATGGCATCACAGACACTCAGTGACTCAAAACCCAAGCCATCTGTTCATTTTTCATAAGAGATTTTGATAAAAAAATTTTTTTTTTTTTTTTTTTTTGGTGAAATAATGAAAAAAAAAATGCTTATTTGCTTATATTTTCTTAAAGAAATATTCAGACTAAAAGGTAAAAATAATAAAAATCACCTATATATACATATATATATATATATATATATATATATATATATATATGTATATATATTATCATTTATACAAGTTTATTAAGTCTTGTCGATTGTTACATTCAAGCAATTTTTCACCATTCAATTGCAAGAGCACACAACAGAGGTAACTTTAACCCTGAATTCAGTTTTATTTCACATCTGCTTAAACTTAAATAGACAAATACACAAACAATTGTCCAAAAAAAGCATTGTCTTTGTCGAGTTTTCTTGTTTACACTTTTATGTCTCTATCGAATGTTAACAGTTACGAAATAAACCTGATGTGTAGAAGTGCAGGCAAACATTCTGAAGCCAATTTAGATGAGCTTAAAAACACAGCAACCCTTTAAAGTACTGCAAAACTGTTATTTGTTAAATGCAATTTTTATATCTCTATTGGAAGCATGGAATGAAAACTACCATAGATATGCCATGAAAATATCTTTAATTATGCAAATCAAACAATGAAATGCAGCAGCTGGTTAAAGTGAGTTGGTTACGCTGTAATATAACAGCATTTCTTCCAAAGATCTCTATGTGGAACGTCTGCATCAGATACTCCTCGCCTCTGGAAGCAAAGAACACAAAACAGACACTAAGTTCGCTGTCAAATCCAAACACTGTGTTGTTTACTGGTGATGATAAACCCACCTGCTAATAGCTGCACTGCTAGATACTGCGTGTGGCACTGCATGTGTTCAACAACACGTCTCCTGTGGAAGAGTAAGCGCCCAGATCTTCCACTCTGTAAAGAGAATCAGGTCTGCAAACACACAAACACACACATGAGCTGACACACTGGTGTAAACCAAGAGACCATGTACACATAGGTTTATGAGGAGTTTAAGCAAGCGGAGGCATAAACGTGAATAATGACCTCCTCAGATACAGGTTGGAGATGCAGCCCTTGAAGGTGTCTTTGCCCAGGATCACGCTGGAAGAATACGGTCCAGATGAAGACCCTGTCACCATCTTGCCAAGATCATCTTCATTGATGCGCAATTCAATGCTAAAACCAAAAAGAGAACATCAGTATGAAAAAATTTTAATGAAAAATGCTTAATTACATGTGTTTTTGAAGTCCCTCAGTTCATTCATTTAAACGAATGAGTCCCTATTGGCTGCGACTTGTTTTCATTGCTATTTTTCAACAAAAGGCAGTAAAGAATAATTTGAGTAAATGTTATAAGATGCTAATTATATTTTTTATAATCATATTAATAACTGCAATCAGGCAAATGAATCTTACTTTTGGCCCTGATTGAAAACAGTGAGATAATGCCATTTCCCATCCTGGTACTGCTTAGTAGATTTCCAGACGCTCTTCTGGAATCTGAGGAGCACATATCCGCTCTCCATGGAGATCTCCATGTCTTTACTCTGCCAAATACACAGAGATATATACAACAATAAAGCCACCAGTGGAATGTATTGGATTATGTAACTTAAAACTGTATATTAAATAGAAATCTCAATGAAATATACAGTATATTGTATATTTCTTACTGAATGTTATTCACATGTTCACATTTCCTATAGACGACAGGTATTTCTTCAGCTGTGACAAATTTGAATGCATTTTCTTGGACTGAAATATATGGAGAGAATATATATATATTTTTTTAATGCTTTAAAAAAGATTTCTATTTTTTAAATATATTTTCAGAAATACATTTTCTATTCCATATTTCCATTTTTTATTTTTTTTATTTTAGCAAATGTATATTTAATGTATTTTTGTGTATGTACTTGTTTGTTGGTTTGCTCTTCTGAACATTTTAATTTCCTCACAAACCACCAGAGCTCTTCACAATGAGAGTTAAGGTCCTTGCACACTGAGTCTCAAATATTCGCATCCGTTTTTCGTATTCGTCATCTTTCCGATCAAAATGCTTGCTATGGATGCGAAAACGCAGAAAATCTAACTTTGTCTGATTAAAAAAAAAATCGGACAAAAGTTTTGGAGGCAACTTTCGGACTCAGTGTGCAAAGGCATTTAGACTTCTACATGCTTTTGACCATGTAGTGTGTGTGACTGTGGAAGAGATACACACGTTTTTGCTGTTCTGCAGCAGGATGCCGTCTGGTTCTGTGCTCCTGAAGCCCAGAGAAAGACTGACGCTGTCTAAGCTGAAGTCTTCATAGAGTTTCTCCAGTGCACCGCCGAGGCCGAACTCCGCTTTCCTCAACATCTGGAAAATAGCATGATGGTTAGGTGCCTTTCTCTTGTTGTGAATTTTGAAGAAACCAAGCTGGCATATTACATGCACATTTAGTCATTTAGCAGACGCTTTTATCCAAAGCACAATAGAAGCAATCAAAATCTGACTGCATAACATGTTTACATATAATTAACTCAAAAATGAATAGAGAAGCTAGGGTTTAAGAGTCAAATAAAGATGGAAGAGATGTGTTTTTAGCCAGTTCTTGAAGATGGCTAAGGACTAAGCGTGTCATTAAATGTAAATCTGGATGATTGATTACCTGCAGCTCTTTAGTGCAGCCTTTTCCGACTCCCACTTTCTCCAGGACGTTTGGGGTGAGGGTGGCCGCTGTGCCGATCTTCACACAGCCTTTCAGAGCCGGGGTACTGATGTTGTATCTAGAGTAACACGACATCAGGAAACTTTAGAAAAGAGCTCCAGACGATAGAAACGATACGATAGATGATGCAGCGCTAAATCGGACTATATCTGATTCAGTGTCGCATTGTGAGTAGCTGTGTTATTGACTCTGTTCCTGATTGTTTGATCAGGGTTCATTTTTAATCCAAATGACCCAAGCTGATTGCAGAGTACATCACATTATATTATTGTAATATGCGAAACTGTTTACCGTTTACCGTTTACCGCTATCATTGAAATTACAAAATTGAAATTGAAATTTGTGAGTAATCTACCCAGCTCTGTCTATTACTTCTAAATGATGATGTTTTATGGTTTATAATTCTTGCTAACATTATAAGCAGACTTTAGAGAATGCTAAAAATGTGCAGTTCATGATCACTGCAAAGGGAAGACATTAAGACACGGACCTCTCACGCAAAGAGTCGGGAATCCCGCCGATGTAGAAGTGCTTGAACATTTGTGGAATGACGTCCGTCCTTTTGACCTCCACCTTCCCTACTCGGACTGTAAACTCTCTTCCTGCAGAAATGAAAACTTTCACATCTGTTCCCTGAAATGCAAAAGACAGAGTGCGATTTATTTGTCACCGCTGTGACTTTGGACAACATCTTAAAGAAAAAGTCAACTTGGCTCTTCCTTACCGGAGGAAGGCTTGCTTTATCTTGACTCATGACGGGCTCCAAAATATTAGTTTTGTCTTGGCCACGCATAACGACGTAGCCGTTCTCAAGAGAGATGCTGTAGAAAAAGTCCTGATGTAGGGCATGAAGAAAACAAGAATGAAAATCTAAAAGAAAATAACGAACTAAAATAACAATTACTTTTATGGGAAATTTGTATGAAAGACACATCAGGAAAGGTTCAGACTCTTACATCCTCCTCGTCTCCTAAATACAGCAGAAGAGCATCCTTAGCTCTCGTTTCCACTTGCTGTAAGATCGACAGATAACTGGGGAATTTTCCAAGCTCGACTTTGGCGTAACCGGTGCCTTCATAGTATTCTGAGTCTGAGATCAACAGTGGGATTTGTCTGAGCCAAAAGAAACAGATTTTACTGAATGTGATGTTCAAAGAAACATCTACACACAAACCAACAGTGAATGTGAGTATATTATTACTCATAAGTACATCAGCATATCTGCAGTCACGTGTTAAGAGCTTACCTCTTGCAAGGGGTTTCTAAGTTAATATCAACCGCGTTCTTAAAGTTGTACAGACTGATGAATTTGTCATTGAAGGTGGAAAACTCAATGCAGCCGTTGTATTTGCCGTAGTTGAGAGAGTCTGGTGGCTACAAAAGACAGAAATGCTCTTTTTAAAAAAACGAATATGTATTTAAAAATGCACCAAGAATTAAAGAGCTCATCACCAGTTTTGGGTGTAACGCTTTGGACAATTAACACGAGTCGCGTAATCAGATTTCTTTTTCAAGCAACTAGTAAAGTATTGTATTACTTTTGAATTTACAACAAGTTGTTATTAAAAAAAATAAGCAAACTCAGCTCAAACAGAAGAAACACAATATCGTATGCATTACTTTGAAAAGTAACTTTCCCAAACAGAATCCTACAGAATAATAAAAGCATGCATATTTACAGTGAAGTCATCTGGATATCCTCCGACATAGAAGACCACTTGATCTGGGCTGAGGTCCAGCAGGTTTTGTGTCAGTTCACCCAAGTATTCCTTCAGCTGTGAAGGCTTCGGATTAATTGACGTGAATTGATTTGTTTGATTGACTTGTGCATCTTGATAAATTCTAGATGACATATGGAAAAAAATAAAAATAGGTATGGTATATAAGATATAGTTCAAGTACTAATTATATAATATAATGCAACTATACTAATTTAGATGCACCAGTGGATCCAGCAAACAAAAGCCCCAAAACGGGTAAAACATGCTTTATTCCTTTAAATAGGAGCAAACTTTAACATGTTTAACAGCAGCTACTTGTGACAAAACATTATGCACACACGCAGCTGTTTGCATATAAATTAATGCACAGATGATGCATTCAGCATATTACCAAGATCATAAACCTTGCAGATGCTTTCGGAGATACTAACAGATACATTTACTGTACATTCAGAACATAAAATACATTGCATTTGTTTTTTGTTTTTCAAATGATTTGTAGTACATGTGTGGCAAAGTGGATGCAATAATACAGCAGCAACTCCACCTTTACTGCATCTAAATAATCACACTTACTATGCAATACTGAAAAAAAAAAATATATTAAAATAAATCCTTTTAGTGACAGCGATAGCACACAGTTTTCAGGAAGTAATGGAGAACGACCGGAATTCAAACCAAACCTAAAATAAACAATCTTAAAACAGCAGTGGTTTTTGTGATCGATGCATGCTACTATACCTGTAAAGGTCAATTTTGTCGAAGAAAGACACTTCAGATGAGGACTCGGTGATGCTGGACGCCTCGATATCATACTCCTTTCCACTGAGCTTATAGATGACGTGCAGGATGTTACTGCGAAGAGCCATGCCGATGTAGTCTCCGAATGCCTGCGAGAACATTTAACGAATGCATGCATGATGCTCAAGCTAAATAAAACCCTGATGTAGCCTGGAAAGATCCGAATGAACTGTAGTTGATGCACAGTAAAAGCACACTCACGTCCTTGTTTCCGAGGTACATCACAAACAGATTGTCATCAGCTGTCTGCCGCCGCCGGCGGCTGCCCCCATCGAGCCGATTGGGGGGTTTCTCGGGTCTCTGGAGCGACAGGCTGAGAGCGGTGTACGCCCGCAGGTCGTCCAAATCCTGTGGAGGACGCAGCTCTACGTACCCTTTCCCCGTGAATTTCATCGGCACAACAACCTGCACCAAATTGAAACATTAAGAGGAGAACCTGACCATTTTTTCAATCCACGTGTCCTGTCACAGTAATTTCTACTCTAGTTGATTTTTCTCAATTCTAATGCGATGTCGCTTTACACTTCAGCAGTTATGCTTTATTTTCAACCTACTGTTGATTGAATCTATAAAATGAATAGCCTTACTCTGTTAGCAGCTTCTCGCGCTTGCTCGATCAGCTCCTTTATCTTTTTAATATTATCAGTCACGTTGTTCCCGGTGCTTAACTCAGAATTTATCTCATCTATTTTATCCAGCAGGGACGGGATGGAGCCGCTCAGGTTTCTGACTGTCAGACGAGAAAATAGTGCATGGGTTAAAGATGTACAGTAGATGATAAAGAAACGGATTAAAAACTACGGGTGCAGCGCTTACTGGTCATTTCGACATTATTGAGAGCCCTGTCCATGTTAGGGAGAGTAGGAGTAATGGAGATATTGGTAACTTCTGCTCTGATGTTGTTTAGCTGGTCCATTGTGTCATTCGTGGAGCGAATGGCCGCCGCTGCCGTTTTCTTAGCCGCGTCGATAATCTTACCAATATCATCTGTGATGGGACAGAATGAAAACATATATTGTTCAACAAGAGAAAGAAACTCAAGCAGGTTTGGAACAACTTGAGAATGAGTAACTGATGAGAGTTTTCATGTTTGGGTGAACTGTCTCTTTAAGACTAAGCAAGGGCTTGTAAATCAAACGTGCCAGCACTTGTCATTTCAGAAAGCAAAGCTCTCTATGAACGGGTCTGTGTGAGGAATAAGCTTGTTTTGTGGTCTGTTCTCTCACCTCTCTGAATCCCCTTCAAACCCTCCTGAACCGCGAGCAGATCCTTTCCCAGTGCCTCCTTCTTCTTTTCTGCAGCTTGCAAGCGTTTCTTCTGATTTTTGAGGTCTTTCGTTGCTCCTGATGAAGACAGAATACAGTGTTTAAATGACACATGATTGATTATGTAAAAGCAGATTCAACATATAGCTTGATCTTCACAGAGTTAGGTTTTTAACTGAATTCACACATACCTTCAAGATCTTTAGTAGCAGTTTTGGCATCTTCAAGGAGGTTATTGCTATCGTTTTTCAGATCTATTGCTCTGTTGAATAAGTCCCCTTCAATGACGTCCTGGAATAAAATTATTATAATAAAAATCCAAACACATATTTTTGGCATTGTGCATTGGCCCAAAAAAGTCCTTGAAAACTTTTGAAAACAGTTCCTCAGATGATGACCACATTATTTTATTTTATTAATTAAATATAAATTATTATTTTTTCAATTACATGATTGAACTGTTTTAGTTAATTTATTATTTAATAATTTATATTTTTAGTGTATTTTATTGTAGTTCTGATCCATTTCATATCTGCTAACAACTTTTTAAGCATAGACCAAATAAAGTTTTCAAAGTAAATTGTCTTAAATCTTGATAGTTTAACACTCTATAACACTAATCTTTGTTTTATTATTTGAAGCTTATTTTTGTGGATGCTTGGCTTGAAAAGCATGCTTGTGCTATATTTTTTTGGCATCAAATGCAATGATATCCAGTCATTTTAAGCACACAGACACTTAACATCCTAACTTTGACATGAATGTCTCCTACATTGAGTGCTTTGTCAGCCGCCTCTTTGGCCCTCTTCGCCATCTCCTCTGCAGCGTTGACGGCGTCGGTGATGTTTTTGTACGCCTCTATCCCAGAGAGAGCGGTCTGCACACCAGAGCGCCCACTCACATTCTGTACAGCCCTGTCCGGGACAAAAACAGCACTTACATGATATATATCAGCAATATATCAGCAGATTCTCAGCCCTCTGGGGGAAGAAATATGTATGAACCAATGCAACTGGAATTATATTGAGATGACAATCGAAGTGAAAGCGACACAAGTGTCTTACTCTTGCAGCTCTTTGGCCAGTCTGTGCATGTTTTCTGCATGTTCTTCTGCCTGTTTCACGATCTTCTCTTTGGCTGCTGCTTGTGAGAGGATTTGGACTCTGTCCTCGAGTTCAGTCTTTGATCTGTTGAGCTGCGCCGCGAGCTTCTCGTATTCCTGTGGGATCATGAGAGGCTTTGTCACCAGCGAAATCACTAAAACTGGAGCTGATCATACCAAAAATACCATATCAAAATGTACCGTCTAAGTGTTTCTGAATGCTCACCGTTCTGCTGTCATTGAACATATTCAGAGCGTCTTCAGTGTCCTTCAGATGTTTGACTGCAAGAGCGATCTGATCCTGTACGCGGTCTCTCTCACGCTCCAGATCCTTCACTCGCTTCTGAAAGATCAAACCCGAATGTATTCTCTGTTGACAGCGTGTGTTTTTGAGTTTCCAGGATTGTGAGGTTCTTGATTCTCACCAGAATGTCTCGGAGGCCTTCTGCGTTGATGTCGTTCTGACCGCTGGCGTTCTTCAGCGTATCCCCCGCCTGTTTGAGCAAATCCTCCAGCGCTTTGAGTTTGTCCTCGTAGCTGCTCAGCAGACTGTCCACACGCTTCGACGCCGCCTCGTTCTCATCGCACCGCTTTGTGATGTTTCTAACATCCTCCAGAACTGCAATGAGAGCCAAACATTAATACGACAGCTGGCAGTCACTGTCAATACAGATCAGCAGCTGAGACGTGCGCAGGATGAATCCACAGTAAATGTACATTTGTTAGCTTCAGCTTGCTCTGTCTTAGCTGCGTCCTTCTGCGGCGTGAAGCTTCTCTTCTGCATCTCCTTCACCATGCTCTGAGCCTGCTCCAGGAGTTTGGCTAAATCAGCGTGAGGCAGAGTGGATCCACTGCTCTCGGAGTCCATCAGCTGCTTCAGGAGCTCTGAGGAACCAATCATGTACACACACGTGACCCTGGAGCACACAACCAGTCATAAGGGTCCATGTTTCCAAACTGAGATTTATACATCATCTGAACGCTGAATAAATCATCTCTGCATTGATGTGTGGTTTGTTTGGAGGACATTATGTGTCTGAGATACAACTATTAGAAAATCTGGAATCTGAGGGAGCAAAACAATCTAAATATTGAGAAAATCATCTTTAAATCTGTCCAAGTGAAGTTCTGAGCAATGCATATTACTAATCAAACATTAAGTTTTGATATATTTACTAAATATCTTCATGGAACATGATCTTTACTTCATATCCTAATGATTCAAAAATTTGATTTACAATCGAATACAATGCACAATACACATATCATAAATACAATACTGATTTCTTTAGCATTAATAAACACTTTCTTTTTTATTTATATAAATTCTAATATGTATTATTATTATTTATTTTTTTAATCTAAAAAGACGATATTTGCCTATTATAAATGTAGTGTGGGTGTTTAACCAGCATAATGTGTTAACAACTGGTACACTATTTTTGCACTATGGGTCCATTTGGACCCGAAAAAAACTATATTTTATAAAACATTAATGACGTAATACTATAAAAACAAATAATAATTGTTTTAAAAAAATAGTAAATGCAGTAATAACATGGTAATAACATAGTAACATTCAAATATTTTAAATATTTTCACATTTTTCAAATTCATGAATTCATGAGAATATCAATGAGAAGTTGCTTATTAATGAGTGAATGTTATGGGTTTTGAATGTTTGAATGATTACCATGTTATTACTACATTTATGTATTTTAATGTACTAAAAAAAAATTAGTTAACCCCACTGGAACAAATATAAGTTAATTCAATTCCTTTGATTTTATAACTCATGATTGCTACATATTTTTTTAAACAAAACAACAAATAAAAAAATAAATAAAAAATAAAATAAAAACAAGTGTTTAATTTGTTATACTACAATGGCTCATCAATAGGCATCAAAAGATTCAGTTCAAAAAACATCTACAAAACATCTGCTTTCATATACCACACAGAATTACAGGAAATTAATATTATTAAAGAAAATCTGTTTGTGTTCCTTCTTACCCTGTATTTTTCTGAGGAGGTTCTGTGTCTCGGTGTCCAGATCTTTTGCTCTTTGGTGGCTGTTTTCAGCGTTAGAAAGAGCCTTCTGTGCATCCTCAGATTGCTTTCTGACCTGGACATAAAACAGTGCATGAGTTATTTGAGTTATTTGATCCACAGCAGCAAATATCCCATACAAAAAAGTGAATATATATGTATATTTGTCCAAAATGTATTTTAAATATATGTTAAATATGTTGTAAACTTTGAACTATATTTTTATTTAATATATTTAATTTCAACATATACAAAAAAAGAAAAATAAAGAATAATAATATAATAATATTCTATATAATTAATAATAATTTAAACTGCAAAAAATAAATAAAAAATGCTTTAAAAAAATGAACATATTCCCCCAAGGGAAAAGTAAAAATCTATGTAAATCTATGTTTACACATTTAAACAAATACAGTTTGCGGCCCTTTTTTGTATATTGTGAAATTACTTGTAAGAATATAGATCTTTTCTCTCTGGCTCATAAACAGTATTCTATATGAAACCTGCATATTGTGCATCAGAAAACACATCTTCTAGTACCTGTTCTTTCAGCTTGTCCATATCGTTGGTCACACTGATAACATCTTGCTCCAGCTGGTTAATTTTAGGCACCTGGCTGTCGACGGTGAAGCTGAACGTGTTCACCAGATCCTGAAAGAAAGCCATCACGGATATAAAGAGCAGAAGGAGATGTGTTCATGTGTGTTCTTCCAAACATTGGATGACAAAACAGACACTTGGCCATCAGACTCAGAGGAGATTCTGGGTCCATCAGGAAAACATGATATATTTAAATGATAAACGCTATGATATTTCAAACTACATTCTTATTTCATGCAACAGCAAGAAGAAGAGAGTGTGTGTGTGTGTGTGTGTGTGTGTGTGTGTGTGTGTGTGTGTGTGTGTGTGTGTGTGTGTGTGTGTCAGACCCTTAAAATGTGCATGATCACACTTGTTTTATGTGCAGTAATAACTGTTGACTTGATATAACAATGTCATGTGACTACAGGAATAAGACAGAAGGAAAGGAGATGGGGGGATACCCTTGTGGCAGTAATGGCTTCTTCAAGCTTCCTCAGATGCTCTTTAGATGAAGGTCTGAGAGAGTCGACATCCAGCTGATCTTTAATTCTTCTGAGCTCAGCATCAAACTTTTCCAGATCGTTCAGCAGTTTCTGTGCACAGTTATCACACTCTGAAAAAAATCACACACACACACACACACACACACCGTTACAAAATAATAAGATAATAAAATAATGAAGACAATCAGAGCCAGTGGTTTGTGAGATGCTAGTAACATCCTCTACCTTCACAACGCTCCTCTGTGTTTGTGTCCTGGAGCTCCAGAGAGTTCCTGCACACTACATCGAGAATGGAAATATTCTCTGATTATTATGAAACTGATTAGTTCAACCCTATTATAATTTCAATATCCATAAAAATCTACTCATTAATACATTACAAATCTACCGCAGATGAACACAGCTTTACATTAGCAAAAAAAGAGAGATAGAGAAAGAGAGAGAAATAGTTTATGGGTGAATTTCACATAGAAGATGTTCAGGTCTTATTTGCTATTTAATATAAGAAATAAAATGCTACTTAAAGAATCAAAATATTTATTTATGTCTATTTTTCTAATGTATCTGCATTAGGACATAGCAGAATTTTTATTTTTTTGTATTGTCATTTGGTTTAAATGCTAATTAAAAGTAACTATTATTGTAATAACAAAATAACAATAACTGTTAGGAATTATGAAAACTTAAAAAGTAAGAACTTAAAAGTAAAACATCCATATGCATTATGATGTTTTTTAATATTTTTGCAGTGGTATTGAGAAATAGTTTGTGTTGGGAGTTAGAATTGAATGTTATTGTGCTACGTTTTTGCTAGCATTTTGAGTCGAAATGTGATAATCACCCATGAAGAGCTAAATGCATATAATACACACACACACACACACACACCTCCAGTGTTAGAGTCACACAGGTTTCCAGGACAGCTGCACAGACGACAGCGTCCACCGGAGACCAGAGGATCGCCGTAATATCCCGGAGCACATCTGAGGAGACATGAGCACAGACAGATTCATCTCTGCAGCGCACAGATCCGCACAGGTTGTGTATTTCCTCTAGGAGCTGATCGATCGCAAGCTTCAATGATCTGATATCATGCACTTCATTTTTTGAGCAAAAGAACATATTTTGTGGATCATTTTGGCTTGGTCACATCCAGCTTGAGTAGAAAACCACGCAGATTGACCAATACCTGATCAGCATGAACCAGCCTGGACAAGCACAGAAATGCATGCTGGTTTGAGCTTGTCTTTTCAGCTCTGATGTGATCTGTACATACTGCAGACTCACCGCTCACATCTTTCGCCGGTGTAACCGTCTTTACACAGACACAGAAGTCTGCCATCGCTTTGAGTGCAGCCCAGAGCAAAACTGAGGAAAGAGACGCCACCATTACTTCACAACATACATCTTTAAATAAACAGTGGGCACAATATATCACCGTACTTCCTCAGCTGATCGATTACACTAAGAATTGCAAACATGTTTTCTGAAATGTTATGTCTGAATATGCAAATAAAGCATTAACCCATTAAAACAAAACAATATGAATTATTAAAGTTTTTTTTTTTTTTTTTTTTTTTTTTACAAAGGGGATTTTCGGATTTCTCCTTGTATCACTCCATAAATCTCTCTCACACACACATACACACAAACACACATTTTTTAAAGGTGAATGCTATATGAACAACCCCCTCAGTAAAACCCTTCGGAAAGTCACTTCTGCTCACAAAAGCTGCATTTATTTGATCAAAAATGCAGTGAAAATAAATGAATGTGTTTACATTTTAAATTGTCTGTTTTCTGTGTGAATCTCTGATCAAATTTAATTTATTTCTGTGATGCTCCACTGTATTTTCAGCATCATTCCTCCAGTCTTCAGTGTCACATGATCTTCAGAAATCAGAATAATATGATGATTTACTGCTCAATATTTGTGATGATGAATATTTTTTGTGGCTGTAACTGAAATCTACAGATGCATATAGACAAAGTGCAATAAAATAAGCACAAAAAAAAGTGTATTTTGGATGTTTTCTGTCCACTAGTCTGTTACAACATGATATTGAAACGTCAGTGTTTTTGGCGGCAATGTTTCTGTCAGGGCTGTGTCCATCACAGATGGGACTCTTACTTGTTGGCGAGGTTGCTGAAGGGACATGGGCAGGCGCTGCATCTCCTCTGAGCAGCGTGTGAGTAATATCCGTCTCTGCAGCGCTCACAGTGATCTCCTGCTGTATTATCACTGCACTTCTGTTACACAGAGCACTCGTGTTACTGAACTACACACAAACACAGGAGACTAATCCATGGAGCAACACTGAAGACCGAGCACATTCTTACCAGACACCGGCCGGTGTTCTCCTCACACTCATCAGAGAAACCGTTACAGGAGCAGCGAACACAACGAGCAAACGCACCGCTTCTGTCCAGATAGAAACCAGCAGCACATCTCTGAGGAGAGAGATACTGAGTTAACAAATCAAACCACCACCACAAATCATGACATGATGAAGATGAAGTATTTGGACATGTCCAATACAGTGTAATTTGAGTTGCCTCTGAAATATTTTAAGTTATATAATAAGTTATATGTATAACATATTGTGAGATGTGGCAATGTACATAACAATTATAGTTAGATGAAAGAACTCTGTTCAAAAGTAAAAGCACCCAGGCAAAGATTAACTTACAAAAGTGGAAAAAAAATAATTTACTCATTAAATTAAATCACAGTTCCCAATGCCAGACTATCAGATATTGGGTAATAATCTCAATAGCAAAAATAAATGTCATATGAGCATATCTGACTGAAAAACAAAGCATATAGTTTAAGTCACGACTTTGATCCTCAAGTGTTTTAAATAAAATACCTCTAGCCTATTTTAAATATTGTTTTTTTTTTGTTTGTTTTTTGTTTTCTTCGTTTTTTTTTTTTTTTTTTTGTTTTTTTTTAAATAAGGACGGGTGTCTATATTGACGTCTCAAAACAAAACAAAACACATTATTTTACAACGTCTAAAATATGGGAAAGGTTATTTTTCGAATTTGTAAAAAAAAAAAAAAATATATATATATATATATATATATATATATATATATATATATTTGAGGTAACACTGTTTTACTTGCCATTTCTTTGTAATTGTTTATGAGATTTACTAGCAATTTCTGAGTGAAAACTGGTACTACACTATTTTTCCAGTGTCCTTATACTTCATACCTCTGTATACAGTATAGAAATGAAACAAATCGGTTTATAGCAGTTATGAAAGCTGAATGAAATTATAGACAAAACGCATTTGATTTAGGCTAATAAGCTGTTTTCATTCACACAGATAGATCAGATCTGTCTCTGCACCTGTGGGTCGTCCACCGATGGAAACATGACGCGCTGAGCGTCGTCCACCGCGGGATACTGAACTCTCTGCGTCCACTCGGCGTGCTCTCTTCTGTTCTCGGGTCTGGGTCCTCCATAAACCAGTCCCAGCAGGGCCCCGAGCGCGAGGGCCCTCAGCGTCCCGCTGCTGCACGCGACTGATGCTGACATTCCGTGAAATAGCGTGCCTCGCGCTCGGGTGCGCTTTTAAAGACGGAGAGAAACGCCCCAGACGCGCGCTGACGCGTCAATCCTCAGATGCACCAGGATCTGAGTCAGACGTGTGTACTGTACTCAACACCGGAGAAATACCAAAAACACACGCTTCCAAGACGGAGAGAAAATACCCAAGCCATTTTTATCAGTATTGTTTTGACCAATTCTCACCATTAACTATTAGCAAGTCTGTGTATTAGTACTTATAAACACATTCAACTATTTGAAAATCTGGAGTCTGAAAAAATAAATAATAATAAAGACGTATAAAATCTCCTTTAAAGTTGTTCAAATGAAGTGCAATGCATATTACTCATCAAAAAAAAAAAATTGTTTTAATATATTTATAGTAGGACATTTACAAAATATCTTCATGGGACATGATCTTTACTTAATATCCTAATGATTTTGACAAAAAAGAAAAATCGATCATTTTGACCCCTTCAGGGATATTAATGCATCATTCTTCATGACCATATTCTAGATCCATATACTAAATTAAGAGTTTATTGAGGGAAAAATCATAAAATAATAGTGAGAATTGTTCCCCAAACTTAAATATGCAGAATAAGGCATAAAAATGTGCTTAATAAACAGCCAATGTTGTTAGTTGTTAATAGTTTTTGCATGTTAATTCTGAGAACTGGTCCCTAAACTAAAGTGATTTAATATTAATATTTCTTCTCACCTCCCCATGCAAGAAGCTCTCACAAATGCTATTGTTGTTATGTCTTTCATTCGTCAGCTGTTTTAACTTATCATTGTTCGTAACGATGACAAACAGTGAGTGTTTGAGATGCCGCACACTGATCAGAATGATTCACGTGTGTTTTCTCCGCTTCCACACCCAGTCTAGAGAAGTCTCCACACGTCCCGTGCGTAAGAAAGCATGTCCTCCGGTTACAGACTTCAGCTCTTCACTTCTCTTTATGGACATGTCACAAACACTAAATGTGTTTGGGTGTGGTGAAGGATATGCATTCGGACAGGACTCTGGAAATGCAGTACACGCTCGGAAAAAAGGGTCAGCTGTCAGTGGGGCAGTACTTATTCAGAAGGTACAAATATGTACCATTTAGGTACTATATATCTAATACCTTTAAGGTACTCATATGTGCCCTTTAGGGGTTAAAAAGGTACAGATGTTTAGCTTTTGAGAGGGTTCCGCCCCGGTTTGTACCTTTTTTTTTTTTTTTTTATGATAGAGCTAGTTGCTTAACAATCTAACAAAACAAGTTCTTATTTTGCTGTGGTTAAAGCCTATTAAAATGGGAATGTTCCACTCGTTCTGAATTAATTTAGTTATATGTATTCAACAACTTGAAGGGCTCTTATTTATTGAATAAAAAATATGATTCATGTAGACAATGAATTTAATACAATGTAGCTCTTTATTGCACATACATGCTGTTCTGAACTCTCACAAGATTTGCATTTGCTGCTGTTGAAGCTAGGTTTAATACACAGTGTAATTTAATAGTGTTTTACTTATAAATAATCACATTCTTTAAAAAATACAATGGAACAACATGTTGATCCACATTGTGTAAATGCTTAATTATTATTTTTTTTAATTGTACATCCCATACAGCAAAAATATATAGAGAGGCTATGTATATACAAATACAAATAATAATAATGAATAATTCCTATAGACCATTGTAATATTGGATATGTATTTTCTTGCTGCTGAACGACATTTGGAAACATATTTTGTACTGTATTTACTTTGTATATGAAGATTAAAATAAAATATCATACATGATAAAACCAATATTATATGTGTGTTAAAGAACTAATAGGCTACTCATTTCTGTTGCATTTCCAGAATCCTGTCATAAAGGAGTATTATTTCTTTAACAAATGGAACATCATGTAAACACAATAAGTAGCCTACAGTAATCCAATATTTCCTTTATTGTAAATGCATCACAGAATGTATTTAGAAGTGGCCAGGCCGTATTGTGTATGTAACCGCTGACTGTTACATCCGCTGTGTGTGTGATTCAGATAAGTGTTGTGCTCAGTATCTCAGAATTGCTGTATGATATTAGTGTACATGGGTGTGATTGGGCATGTCAGTACAGCAGACTGTAATTACCAAACCTAACCTGTAATTTCATACAAAAAATACAGAGTGTTTTGATCTCCATTCAACATTCCTGCCAAATACACAAAAATATTCAGCCATTCCTTAGCTTTCAAATTATTTTAGGTAATAACTGGTTTATATTATTATATATTATATTATATAATATTATTATATATTAGTATTATATATATATATTATTATTAATGATTAACTAATTATTATTATTAGTAGTAGTATTATTATATAAGATCAAGGGAACCCACAGGTGCTTAAAAAGTCTTAATTGTCATGTATTTCTAAACTCATGGTTCTAGGGGGGTTAATGTAAAAGCTCTTGTATGTTCAATTATTCTGGGAGCAAGAACCCCCTTAAAGAACCCTACCGCCAAAGATAAACTGTGTTCAATAAAGTCAAGTAAACTTGCCAAAGTGGTTCCTGTCTGAAATATATATATGTATGCATTGTGCGTGTATACAGTATATATACACACACACAGTACAGACCAAAAGTTTGGACACACCTTCTCATTCAAAGAGTTTTTATTTTCATGACTACGAAAATTGTAGATTCACACTGAAGGCATCAAAACTATTAATTAACCCATGTGGAATTATATATGGAATTATATACATAACAAAAAAAGTGTGAAACAACTGAAATGTCATTCCAGGTTCTTCAAAGTAGCCCCCTTTGATTACTGCTTTGCACACTCTTTGCATTCTCTTGATGAGCTTCAAGAGGTAGTCACCTGAAATGGTCTTCCAACAGTCTTGAAGGAGTTCCCCGAGAGATGCGTAGCACTTGTTGGCCCTTTTGCCTTCTGTCTGCGGTCCAGCTCACCCCTAAACCATCTCGATTGGGTTCAGGTCCAGTGACTGTGGAGGCCAGGTCATCTGGCGCAGCCCACCATCTCTCTCCTTCTTGGTCAAACAGCCCTTACACAGCCTGGAGGTGTGTTTGGGGTCATTGTCCTGTTGGAAAATAAATGGTCCAACTAAACGCAAACCGGATGGAATAGCATGCCGCTGCAAGATGCTGTGGTAGCCATGCTGGTTCAGTATGCCTTCAATTTTGAATAAATCCCCAACAGTGTCACCAGCAAGCACCCCCACACCATCACACCTCCTCCTCCATGCTTCACGGTGGGAACCAGGCGTGTAATCAAAGCAATAGGTGGCTACTTTGAAGAACCTAGAATATGACATATTTTCAGTTGTTTCACACTTTTTTGTTATGTATATAATTCCACATGTGTTAATTCATAGTTTTGATGCCTTCAGTCATGAAAAATAAAGAAAACTTTGAATGAAAAGGTGTGTCCAAACTTTTGGTCTGTACTGTATATATATATATATATATGTGTGTGTGTGTGTGTGTGTGTGTGTGTGTGTGTGTGTGTGTGTGTGTGTGTGTGTGTGTATACATTTCAATGAAACTACATTGAAAGAAAGGAAAGAAAGAAAGTGCAGTTCTTCTTATGCATTTAAAACATACTCAGTTGATTCTCATAAAATAATCTAATGTTAAATCTAATGTAACAGAAGAAAAATATATATTAGGTTATTAGGTTACTTATTAAATAAGTACAATCTACAATCTATTTTTTGATAACGTGTAAAAAAAAAAAAGCTCTGTCCAGTTTCACCAAAATTCACTTATGCACTAGCGTATTGTTTTACTGTTTTCTGAGTAAACTGTAGAACATGCAAATTGTCATTAGCTGGAGTGCACATGAACTTCAGTAGACCCAACAACCACCAGATGTCACCATATCATCACTTGGACAATAACACCTCTCATCTGTTGCACCACACCCAAACTACATCTCCCATGAGTCACTGCATCACTATCACCTTGCCACACCTGCACCTCATTCATCAACTAATCTCCTTGCCACACCTGCACCTCCTTTACACACTCATATAAGCAGCACTCACACGGTCATTTTGAGAAGTCTTCTTTAGCCTGTCTGACATTTCTGAGAGTTTTTTCCCCTGTGTTTGTTATTCCTGTGTTTGACCTTTGGACTGTGTATTTGACTCTGATTTCTCTGCTGCCTGCCCCGATCTCCACTTGTTTCTGTTATCGATTCTGATTATCCTACATACCTGACACCGTTACTGATCATTGCCTGTCTGACCATTCTCATAATTAAAGTTCTACATATGGATCCGAACATCTCTGGCTCATCATTACACAAATCATAGGCTAGTCAACATGTTGTTTGCTCCTATAAATGAAACCAAAATCAATTAATATTAAACAGAAGTCAGTTTTCCCTGCAACCAACAGATGTCCTCATTGCTCCAGTTTATTCAGTCAGTTTCCATGGTAAACATTACTGATCATAACTTGGTTAAATCTGTTAGTTAAGTAAGAATCTGTTTTAAATACAGTTTGTTCTGAGAATGTCTAGGTCTGATACCAGACTGTGCTTTGATTTATGTTTGTCCCATCTGCCTTTTTGGATCAGAGCTTTTGGACCATTTGTCCTTATCAATCTATTTATTTATTATTTGACAGATGAAACTGAGGCTACTGTATACAAGCACTGAAGTACAGTGTGTTCAAAGGATTGTACTATAGTTTAGTAACACACTAACTGTTCAGCTTTTTTGTAATTAATTATATATTTTTGCATGAGTATTAGTCATTTTTTGATTTACACTTTACAGCTTGAATGTGTCTTTTAATAGCACAGCACATGCGTGTTAAATTGCACGTTTCATCTGAAACTGGATCAGTGGGTCATCGGTGTGTACTGTACCTGTCGCTCTCATACAGTCGTCTGTTTACCATCAGTGAGGAAACCTCTGAAAGACCACACTAAAGCAAGCCTAGGAGCATTAAAAAGGAAAGAAAATGTATCTGTAAAGTTAAGGTGTGACTATTTTTCTGTTAACTGGTTTACTGATATAACTCCTGTGGATGAAGATTTTCTCCTTTAAAAAAAAGTGCTAATAGATGTTTTTATGAACTGAGGGATGACTCAAAATACTTGTGTGTGGTAAATGACAGCATGCTAGAGATGCTGTAAAAGAGAGCGCAGCTCAGAAAACAATGGGGCTAAAGCCTGTCGATTATCTTCAAAAATAGCAACAAAACCCACTGCAACACTGTCCTCAATACTTTGTCAAAGTGAAATGAATATGTGATCCTCCATTAACATAGCAATATTAATATTTGGTGTGTTATGTGATGAAAATTTACAATAAAATCAATAGGTTTTCCTCAACTGTTAAAAACTGGAACGTGGTACTTGCTATAAGATGTTATTGGGGTCAAAGGCCATTCGTTAAAAATATAAAAGGAGGAAGATGCAGGATAATTTTACTGTAACAGTTATTTAATCCAAAATAATTATTCAAAAAATGACAGATATGAGAAGGAAATTGTGAATTCGGGGGTGATTTGTGGAGCAAATGTGTCTTTTGATTGTGGATTAATCTTATTTTCAGATTCTTGTGAGCACTAGAATATAGTATAATATAACAACTCCTACAATAGTGTATTTAATAAAACATCACGCTAATAATAATAATAATAATAATAATAATAATAAATATACAACTCTAGAAAAGAGGCTTAATGTTCTGACAAAAATAAAAATAAATGAGTAAATAAAACCCAAAGTAATGCATAATTCAAAATGTGGGTAAAACACCTTTTACAAAATCAATACAGAAAATTATTTCATATTAACATGATACATTGGTCTGACTTTTCCTATAGTGAATAAATTAATGAAAGTGGGCAGAATTACAGAATATTAGTATTTTCCAAACTATCGTTGCTTAAATTCTAAAGCTGATAACATTTGTGAGCCTGTGCTTTCTGTGATTTTTTTTTTTTTTAAATATGATATCTCATATTTAATATTATTATTCATGATGTTTTATTATTCATCATAACAATTTTAATATGCAATACTTCCTATTTGAATATTATTGTTTCCTCCATGACTGTATATTGCCCTGCGATAAGCAAAGGAAAATAAAAGCGAACAGAATGTGAACAAACTGTAAGCGGTGATGCACATGGAGAGAAAGCCTATGATGCACATCAAAGAAGATGCCTTATGAACTAACAGATGAAGCTAACTGTGGTTCTATGGCAACAGAATAATTATAATTTAAATGATTGTAAGTTAACCTGAAATGTTTGCAACTGATGAACACCAGTATATGAATTAGGCTTTAAGTCAGTGTTGTGACAAATAGTGTCTTAAAGCTTTGGCCATTAAAATATGTTGCTGACCGTATTTTTCTTGTTCAGTTTTATTCATGTAAAACATATATATATATATATATATATATATATATATATATATATATATATATATATATATATATATATATATATATATATATATATAATGGCAAAGTGTGTGTGAACTGACTACTTTTGGGTTACTTTTGATCAAACTAAAATAGATTTGAATGGGATCATTGTTATTAGAGAGAGATAAATAAAATATATTCTGTTCTTTGTTAGCAACATCATGGAATTCAACAGACATTATGTCACCTACAAACTAGGAAAAATAATAATAATAATAATAAAATAAAAGAGTTTCATGAGTTGATGAAAATCTAGTAATTAATAAAAGCATAAAAATGTAAAAAAAAAAATAAGATAAATAAATGAAATCACATCTGAAATACTTTATTTGTTAATCAATATCAGAAACTGTAAACATGCAAATTTGTCAAATGGTTGAAATATGACTTTTAAATTTCAGTAAATTCAATTAAACTCTTCAATTAAATATTTTAGGTCAAAGGAGATTGACTGACAAAAAAACCCTTCATGAACAAGAGTTTAATAAATGTGAAAACAGCGGTGACATATACAGTCAAAGTATTCTAGGGTTTAAATATTTGTTTCAGTTATTTACCAGCAACAACTTTATTAATTATTCATCTGAATCGTCTCATACATGAAAGGTGCTCGTGTTTCTGAAGGAGTTTGTATGACACTGATATGTTCTATAAATACTGTGAACATTCGAAGCTAAACAATATGGCACAGCATAGATTTATAGAAAGAAAAAAATAATAAAAGAGAAAAAAAAGAGTTAGGGAGAATCGATAAATAATGAATCATTTACTGCCACTGTCTCAATAATTTGCAATCATGCAATCCATAAAGTGAACTGTAATCAGATGATGTGCATGTTATAAAATGTAATCTAATTACATACTACATTGTTGGAATATGATGAAGTAATCCAGATTACATATAATCACTACCCAGCACTGAATATGAATGTAGTCAGAATTATCAAGTGCTAAAATGAGAGGAAGGCATTTAGACAAACTCAAGCTGAGACTTTCCAGGACGGCTGTCACAGTTTGAGTACGAAAGACACTGTGCAAATGATAATACTGCCAAACGCCTGAAATTAACCTACATTTAGCCTGTTTCAATCATGTGATCACTGTGAAGTTACTGTGACACTTGTTCCAGGGTAAGATGAGCAAAAATTAATGTAGATTTTCCATATTCATTTATGCATACTGTGAATCAAATTATGCATTTATTAGATGCAGGTGTGAGAGCAACATTTCAACTTTAAGGGACTGTACCTTTTATAAAAATAAAATGAAAAGGAGCTTCTCATTTCATCCTGGCCATGATTTCGTTTTTGAGTTACTCGCTGATGATCGAATGAGGGAGACAAATATATTCATTGTTGAGGTTACAGACGCCTTAACTGTGCTACAAATCTGTTTCAGCTCATCATCTGACAAACTCAATGATAAGCCACTTTCACAATCACATTATAAGATGTAAAATACATTTCCATGGTAACCAGTTTTTCCTATGTCCTGATTTCCCATAGTGTGTGTGTGTGTGTGTGTGTGTGTGTGTGTGGGAGGGGGAGCATTGGGGCAGAGAGAAAGAGAGAAAGAAAGAGCGCGAGAGAGAGAGAGAAATGGGGGCGGGTGAGTGTGAGAGATGAGGCAATATGTGATGGTTAAAGACCACATTCACTGTTATAGAGCACAGTACCAGTGTAACAGGTAGTACACACCATTCATCTGCGCATCGAGAAAAATGGTCTGCTTTTTGCCTAAATTTCACATTTTATAGCCTAAGATTTAGAAGTGTCATTTGAAAAGAATTTCATGATCAAGAGAAACATGGCAGAACACTTCCAAGAAAAGGATACAAGGCTTCGGAAAAGACATGCAGGCTTCTGAGAAACAGGACTGTATTTTTTAAAACATTTTTATTTATTTTTTTAAATCACAAAAAGTTTCTTTTGCAGCGCAACAGGCAGGACTGAGCAAACCTCGTGAGATATTCTCCGAGCTGGTTTGCCGTTGGAAGCATGGAGTAAAGCTGGGATCGTCTATGAAAGCTGGGATTGATTATTCCAGATCTTGAGACATGGCTCAGTCTGAAGAGATGCCTAAGGAGGTGAGCGCCGAGGAGAAGGCAGAGATCGCGTCCGCCGGGGAGATCAAACGGGCTCGGACCATGGCTCTCTACAACCCCATCCCAGCCAAACACAACTGTCTCACCGTCAACAGGTCTCTCTTTATCTTCGCTGAGAATAATATGATCAGAAAATATGCAAAGAGGATTATAGAGTGGCCATATCCTTTCATAAGCCTTCTGTGAATAATACAGTTCAGAATTGCATGCCATTATCACAGATTTATTGATTTGTTTGATGGTTGTGTTGTCGTACCTGTTGTGTCTTTTGATTGAAGTGACCTGCTGTTAGTTGTTTTGTGGAAACATTTCGGATGCATTTAGTAAAAGCCAGAAAGAAACATTTACAAAAAGCATCTATTGGCATCTAGTTCTGTATTAAAAGACACACTTGCTTTTTCTAGGCTTATCTAGACTTTCTAGACACTTAGATAAATGGTTAGCATTTGTACCGTTAAAATAAGTAAGACTTTGTAGTAGAGACTCATTCTGGGATACAACAGTTTAATAAATTATAGTTCATAGTCCAAACAGTTTGTGATAGCTTTACATAGTTAAATATTGTATGAAATACTAAAATGAGTTGGGAACATATACAAACATACAATTAGTACATTAAAACTGTATTAAAATATTGATATGCTTGCCACTAGACAAGTTAAGTGAACAGATCAAGGTTAATCTAATCTTTCCGAAATGAAATGAACAAGATGAGATTAATTGAAAGCATGTGGAGATATTCATCTTCTCAGGTTATTATTCTGAAAACAGAGTAATTATCATATTTGCTAAGCATTTAAAATAGAGACAGTTATATACAAATGCAAAAATGTCTTGTTCTTCCAAAACCAAATAATCTGAACTATCTGTACATCTGACCTTGACGTGAAAATGTGAGAAATGTGAATTTATTTGTGTGCTGGATGAATTCATGTCCAATAACAAGACTAGATTAATCCATAAAACCTACAGACTAATTGAGGCTATACCAATGACAAGACACACCTGAATATATTTATATACCAAAGAACAGAACTTTAAAATGACAAATCAACAAAACATTTCTTCCCCAAACCCTCAGAAAAAAGGTACATGTTTGTATCTCATTTAGCCCTAAAGAGTGCATTAGTACATTAGGCATAAATATAAGTACCTATCAGTTGTGTATTAGTACTTTAATGGTAGATGTAAGTATCGTTTTGAAAGTGTAGGGATGGATTTTTTTATGGCCAAAACATAGCATAACAAACTAAACTTAAAAAAAAAAATACACAGTCTCAATGATGGCTTAAGGCTGGTGGATGATGACAGCAGTGATGCTAAAGTGGACCAGGACCACAGCCATCTGACATCTGGACCGGGACATTGTGCTGGTGCTGGATAGTGCTCCACGCTGACTGTAGAAAGTGACTCTGTGATTGCAAACACAAGCAGATGGACTGCGGTATCAATTATAATGACATGATTTGACATGCAGAACCGCAGTGCCTGCGACAAGCCATTGTTCAAAACTAGCTGACAAGAGTGCATGGGCAGGAGAGATCCATTGGTTGATTAAGAAGCAGTGGTGGAGATGAGAATGGGTGGATGTGGTGACATGAACACAGTCTATAGCGGACTGCAGGGTTGCTCTCACTTTGACCTGGGACAAGAGTCGTCGCATGTTACCCAGGGACATAACCAAACTACTTCTGAACCACAAAATGTGCTCTGATTGGTTAGCCGGCCCAGTGTGTCGTGATTGGCGAACTGCTTAAAACGTGTTGCAGAAAAGTCACGGCCTTATCATAACGGCGACATTGCGACAACACGCTACTAAAGCAGATGCTCTTTATCATCTTCTCTAGTGCAGCTCACCCAGGCCCCGCCCACTTTTACTGTATACTGTGGGTGGGGATTATTTAAATTAGATACTTTGTGATGTCACAAAATCTGGAAGAAGGATGCTGTAGTCCAAACATGCCGTTTGTTGGATTTCTTGAATATCTCCTTTCAGATTGGACTTTGAGCTTTGGGTAACCTTCTTAATGCCCAAACAGCAACATTACACATTAATGCGGAAAAAGCATAATAGGAGCTCTTTAAGATGTGTTGTAGTCAATCCAATCATGAGTGGACAATGCTAAATACAGTACAGGTGGAAATGGGATCTGAAATGTTTTGAGCGTGTCCACTTATGACCATGTTTCTTAGATGGTTGAGAATGCATTCAACCGGATTGCTTTCTTAGTGGAAATGTTGAATGTGTTAGAGCAGCCATGAAAGACCACATCCTCTCTGCCTAATGAGTGTAAACATTAGGGTATGTTGTTGAAGCACACTAGCCAGGTGAGTTTTAAACTTTGCAACTGAAATTGTAAGGTTGGTTTCATGGCCAAAAATGTAAAAAGTGCAATGCTCTCTCACCAGTCCTGATTCTAACACAAAGCCACGGCGTTCCACGTAGTTTTGAGGCCATCAGAAAATAAACGAAAGCTATTGCTGTCTCTTGTCATTTTTTCTTGTCTTCTTTAGTGTACATATGTAAACTGCACAATTGCTTGTTTTGCAATATTATTTTGAAAGATCAGGAAAAGTCCATTCATAGACCCTACCTTCAAAGAATCAGAAAAGTGCTTTAAAAGAGAGCGATTAAAATGGGAATGTGTCTGTCTGGTCTGGTTATAATCCAAATGAACGAAATGCATCTTAAAAGACATGGCTTACGACAAGGAACCCATAACATAATCTTCTGGTTTGAGGCAGGGAGTTTGAGTAGATGTGAACAGCTTGGGTGCTGATAGTACACCAGTTTGGTTTGAGATGGAGATGACCTCATCTGTAGCAGATATGGGTGCTGATTCAGGGTCTGTGGTGGGCATGAGCGTCGACTCGTGGCTGTGAACGTGACAGCAGATGGAAGTGAGAAATCTGACGTTCTTGAGCCAAACTGAGGGAAAATTGTGATCGTGCCTGTAATTAGACTGGCTCATTTAGTCAAATGTTTTTGAGAGCAGTCTCCTTAAAATCTATCAAATGAGAAATCTCACAAAAACCAGACCCATTGGAAAAGCATGCCTGTGGTGCCCCAAAACAAACAGTGCTGAGATTAGAGAACATATTTTAACATCAAATTCAATTAAACTCGGTACTATAACAAATAAAATCCATTTATGCTATGCAAGGTGTTTCCATCATGTGACCTTATGTTGCATTGCATAAAAAAATACAATTTACAGCACATTAAAGACTTAAATAAAATGTATTAAAACCTTTATTTCCCTGAAGAAGTGCACCAAATTGCATTTTTAGAGTGTACACTAAACCTAAACGACAGTACTAACAAAAGCAATTCTGAGATTAAAATGCATTTGCTGAATCTACCATGCCATATTATCTTGCTTCTGCAAGTCTTTGAACTCTTTTATCTGGATTTGGGGATTCATGGGACTCTTTACATCATAAGTGCAATGCTGTACCAGGTGCACTACCAAGCAAGTTTACAACATTAGAAAAAGCATACAAATAGAGAAGGTTATGTGATACAGATATGAAAATGTGTTCATTTATAAATCACACACTATGGTGGAAGTATCATTCAAAAACATGCCTTTATTTATGGATAATCTGACCCTGTAATTATAATTAGTGTGAGCAGGAATTAAAGTTGTTGGTGAAGTACTGCCAGTAGTCTTAATTTCAGAAGGAAACTGCACCGAATTTGATGTATAGGTATTTTTTTTGGAGCGGTAGAGAAGTAAATATCCATTATGGTACATATGTCTCTCTGTCCTTGACTAAGAAGAGAAAAAGGTTTGCTGGATAGCTGGTGGTTATGAATTGTTCTGTAGAGTGACATGAAGTTGGAGTTGAAGTGCAGTTTAGTAATCATAAGAGCCAACACAACTGTTAAAGCTATCTGCATTCATTTTTACGGCTCTACATTCTTATTGAATGCAACAATTATCCCATTGATCTATTTTTTAGGACTTTTGGAGAAACATCTGAGAAAAAGTTGTTATTTAAATAAAAAGAACAAGTTCTGAATGAAAATAAAGATTGCTCTGGGCTATAGTGAGCATTTCATTATGATTGTAACAAAGCCTCTGAGATTGTGTTTGGGGAAAATAAATCGCAAATGTCTTTCCATAGCAAACTATTTTGGACAATTTATTACACGACTACATATTGCATTTATATTTTGAACACAGACTGAAAAATGTCTGTTATGCAACGGTAGGACAGAACCAAAGACACTGTACTGGTATTACACTCAAATTCATGCTGTTATATAGTGTATGCGGCGTATTACAGCCTATGCAGCATGTTAGATAGCTGTACATTTTTTTATTTATACCCGTTTTAGGTTCAAAGTGGATAAATAGGCTACAACTCACAAATAACAGTCAGTTACCCCAATAAGAAACAGACTTATGGATATGAGGAAATTATAACATTTGATTACAGTTTTTCTGCTGCTAATCTAATAGTAATTGTCACTAAATTAGTTAATATTTCTTGTACATGTATAAACCCATCCTCTCTGTGTAGTCTATGTCTTCGGTTACTTGTTCTTTTAAACACTTGTTGAGTTGTTGGCCATCATGTCACTCAACAAACTGATTACATTTCATGTTTCCTGTCATTCCTTCAACTTTAATGAATTAAATCAGCAGATTTCAGGTCATTATGAGGAATGCACTTGCCGTTCATACTTCATCCTGAAAGCACATGACAAGCAGCACTTGAGATAATGTTTGGATGTTTCTCAGGTGAGCCAAACTCACAGTCAACCCTCCCCAGAGGAGGTTAAGTGTAGAAAGAAGGTTGCCATGGCAATCCTGGCTGCTAGAGAGATGCCAAAAATAAAAAAGCTGAAAATTCTAGGTTAGTGCATTCCTGACTGAACTGACATTACTATGCTTGTTACTTTATAATGTGTGTGTGTGTGTGTGTGTGTGTGTGTTTTTTTTTTTTTTTTTTTTGTGGCTGTATTATAGCTTCCAAGTATCAAGTATTTTACCTTGCAACCATATTCTTGCCTGACATGAATGTTAAAATTAGCCATCTGGTTACATATATATATATATATATATATATATATATATATATATATATATATATATATATATATATATATATATATATATATATATATATATATATATATGGTAACACTTTAGTATAGGGTCCAACACATGAGTCTACCATAAATTGCTTCTATAAATGTGTAGTTTATCTTTATTATCACTTGAAACGAAAACAATTAATGGACAAGTGCTTTTAATTACTAATAACTTATATTTTAATTAATTATTTTATACAGTGCACATGTTGTGTATATACATGTTTTACATAGTACTTAAATTTAAAAATACCTTTCTGTAATTACATTTCTAATCAAGTTATGTAGTTACATCTATACTTACACGATCAACCCTACCTTAACCGCTTAAACCCAATCATAACCCATCTCTAAACTTACTCTGTCACCCCTCAATAGCTTCAAAAGTCTATTACATTTCAACATGAACACAATATTTTACCTTAAATATTTTTGGCCATAAGCACACAGTAGTTACAAAACATCTGCATATAAAGCAGGACACATTTAATTAAATAATTTGTCATTTGTGATGGACGCCACCATTGTCCTTCTGTAACACCCACATCTAAAAACACACCACACCATCGCTATATGATAAGAGTTGCATCTTAAATGTTGTCCAGTCCAAGAATGGCTTCAGTAAAATATAAAAGATCGTATTACTGTGCTAGTTGAGAAATGCATTGAATACATACAAAAAAAAAAAAAAAAATTTACATTCTTTTTTTTTATGAAATGAAACTCTTAATATGAAACTAAAAGTCACTGCAAGTTGTAATGAGTGAGTCACTGAGTCATTCATTCAATTGATTCATTTAAACAGCTGATTCGTTCTGAAACAATGTGACTGTTCTTATGAATGGGTCACTGAGTCATTGACTCACCTGATTCGTTTAATGAAGTGGAATCATTCGCTAACAAAACGCTGCTGTGTGTTACTCAAGGCACAATCAATGTAATTTATGCTGGCTTACTTGAATGTGCTGTTCGGGGTGGCACCAGTCAGTAATTAATAACTCACAGTAGGTCGGTGGACAGTGAATGACATGTTGGGTCACAAAGCTTTTACAAGCGAACCGCACAGCTGGTTCTACAGATATTGTCTGTTAATAAGAGTGTTCACAAATGATCCAAAATACAAGGGAAATCAGGGCTGACAGGAGCTAAAGCAATACAATACAGCTATACAGCAGTCTGTCAGTGAAGATACTGTATGCACACTTCATCCACTCACATTCTCCATTAATATAGCACTGACTCATTTACATGAGCTAAACTGAACTGGTCAATACATAGACATCAAGGAAACACAGTGTATTTGCAGAATTAATGCAGGCAGATGTACAAGATTTTTGCATGAGTTAAGTGAAGTGTACAGTAAAGTGTGCCAGTCGTGAAGAGGAGAGACTTCAATGCTTATACTGCATGTGAACTTTTTTTTTTTAATTCAGTAATTCTCATTTTGTCATGTCAGAGATGAAGATGCATTGATGAATTATTTTTATTTATTAGTCTTTTTTTCTTTCACTGATGTAATATTATCCTTGACCCCTGTGCCATTACTCCATTTGAGTATATGATCCTGGCCACCATCATAGCCAACTGCATCGTTTTATCCCTGGAACAGCATCTTCCTGGTGAAGACAAGACACCTATGTCCAAAAGGCTGGTAAGCTTATTTTAAATAAACATAACTAAACTAAATTATTGGATTCCCAGCATCCAGAGAGTACAAATTAAAATGCATACTGTTTCCCAGAAGATATTGGCAAAAGACAACACTGGGAAATCTCCTGTAGGAGAGAGAAAGAGAGAGAGAGAGAGAGAAAAGAGACCCAGCTAATCGGTGGCTACGGTTTTGCAGTTCGCCCCCTCAGTTTTTTAACCATACTCACAAATTCTTTGCAATCCATTCCCACGTTAATGCATTAATGCATTATAATACAAGACAAATCTCAGTATACTATATCTTATTGACACTACACACTATATACAGGCAGAAACACTTATGTGGCTTAAAGGACAAAGACAGTGATATAAAATAATGTTTTTATAAAAGTTTTTTTTTTTTCATCATCAGTAAGGCGTATGCTGAGTTTTAGTATCACTATCTGAATGCATTGAGCCATGTAAAGCGTTTTCCTTATAATGATTGTCTATGGAAGGAAAATGCTTAACATGCAACTTTGCACATTGCATTAATATTCTAGCCACATCTGCTTGTCTGTATATAGTGTTTAACATCAGTAAGGTGTATAGTGAGTTTTTTATTTTGGTTTATATCACTTTATTTTGTGACATTAAGCGTTTTCTTGCAGTTTTCTGTGGAGGTTTAAAATTATTTCCTTCACACTTGGGTTATGGTGCTATTGACTTCGAGTAATGAAGTGTTTATGATGAGAAATGTGAAAGAAATATACCAAGAAATATATCTGCTTTAAAGAATGAATGATGTAATGTATGCAATTTGTTATAAAGTAAGCATACTTTATAACTTTACTGAAAAGAAGACCATTTTTATTGTTTCTTTATGGCAGTGAAAAATATAAATCTAATGCCATCTCTACAAACCTTAATGCGATTCATATTAGAGTTTGATATCAGTAAAAAATCTAAACTAGAATTTGCATTTTTTTTAATGAATATTTTCTATTGATTGTTTTGTTGAATTATTCGATCTGTTTCTTTCTCTTTGGGTCTGTTAGGAGAAGACCGAGCCTTATTTCATTGGGATCTTCTGTTTTGAGGCTGGTATCAAGCTGGTGGCGCTCGGTTTTGTTTTCCATAAGGGTTCCTATCTCAGAAACGGCTGGAATGTGATGGACTTCATTGTTGTGCTAAGTGGGTAAGTGACATTTATATTTTCCTTCTCCTGATTTTTGATACTTCATTGCTTGAGATTAGAAGCGTGTGCTACGGCTGTGGAAGGCATGGCCTGTACTTGCTATCTGCTCCTTGGTTTCTGCTTGCACAATCAGAAGTTCCCTAAGCACTTCTCCACTTCCTTCAGTGGGCGAGGAGCGTTTCTGCTGATCGTCAATCATTCCATTCTGAAGCCTTCAGGCAGCTCTGTATCCCAAAATTCATCTATTTGTATGTCGTACTACATGCTTTATTGTGTATTATTTATTTATTTATTTATTTTATTATTTATTAGTTTTCCAAGCATGCACATAGGTATGAAAGCTTGTTTCCTCTACTGAGTAACAAATAAAAAAGGAAATTGCAATCACATATCTTGCATTTTTGAATTATAAACTCACAATTGTAAGAAAATAGTCTTTATTGTCCCTCAGAATTGGAATTATAATTATTATTTGTTTTTGGTTTTTTGCCCAAATATGAGAATATATTTATTTCTTGCAATTCTGACTTTATTTCTTGTAATTGCAAGTTTAGATCTTGCAGTTCTGACTTTATAACTCACAATCGTGAGTTTATCTGAGAAAATAAGTATGAATTGTGAGAAAATATAATTGTGGGATATAAACTTGTGACTGTGAGAATAAAAGTCAGAATTCTCAGTTTATATCACGCAATATGGAGGGGAAAAAGTCAGAATAATGAATGAAACATTGCAATTAGCTTTTCTTTCTTTTATTTATTTTTTTTATTTTTTTATGCTTCCACACATAGGTCTGTAGAATGATGCAAAAAAAAAAGATCAATATAGAAAAAAACTGTAAATGATAAATAAGCTCCAAGTGATTAATGGCATAAGGTGTTCGTTTTAAAGCCATTGCACAGCTTCTGTAAGCATTCATTGAATGAATGACTGACAGAGACCCCAATCACTGCGGACATAGCTTGATGACATCATCCATAGTGATGAGCTCAACCCCGTCCCTTCTCATAGCTCAAGATTTCTGCCATTCCTTAGTGAAATGAGCTCTCGGGAGCTTTGTGAATAGATTTGAAGAGGAAACTCTTACCTAAGAACTTTTACTGCTGTTTAGGAGAACTCTTAGTGGTTAGACAAAATGTTTTATGAATATGGCTTCAGATTCATGGGCTAAGTCCATGTGGTCTGTGAAAGAGAGAGAAAGCGAGTCATTTATCTGAATGGCAGTCGCTCAGGTTGCTTTCTTTCATCGGCAGTCATTTCTAAAACATTTGTTAAGCAAATCACTTGAGCCATTAAGACTCATTGAAGCAAGGAAAACACCTTTTGAAATAACACAAGCTTGTTAAGAGTCCCCCCCCCCCCCCAAAAAAAATGGTGAGATGTCCACTAAAATATATTAAAATGTTTGGTATTTTGTGAAAATGCATGGCTGCTTTTGAATGACTGTGAATGAAGAAAGATGCTTTTCTGCACACATAATAAACTGTGCTAGCCAGCCAAACCCTGACCCCTGTTGTCAAGGTCATGTGGGCGTCTGCAACAAGAAATGATTTTGCACCCTAGCTTTTATCCATTTAATAGATGAAATTATGACAAATCAAGCAAGGTCTTTTTTCACATTTTAATAGATGTTGTTAAAAGATGGGAAACGGTCTGACATTGATTTTAACACACATCATCAACGAAAGATGTCATTTCTATAAGGTTGCATAGACATTTTTAAGTGCATCAATCGGGCTTTATTCATAAAACATGAGCAGAACATATTTCTGTGTAAAATGTTCATACATCTACTCTCAGATTAATTGAAGATCAGTTTAACCGAGAAATTTGTCCTGCTCGTGCTTCATGAATGAGGCTGACTTTGTATTATATCTGACCCTATGTACTTGTTTGGCCTTTGAGATGTCCACTTTTTATTACAAAATAATAATAATGATGTTTGTACACAACTTTATTATCCATTTTGTCTTTAAATGCCATTTTTTCTCCTGAAAATCTATTTTAAAGTGGCTGCTAAAATCTGAAATGAAAGCGATTATCGCTGCTACATACAGCATCTGACACACTTCTGGCTCTAACATACCTGACCTCTTTAAAAAGAGCGAAAGTAAGTCAGACTTAAAAGAAACTACATGTGTCATTCCACTCATCTGGGAACTGAAACAAGGCCAGTAGGCCATTGCTTGTGGCTTTCATTTCATCTGAAATTAATGATTAGCTGCAAGCGAATCTGCTGGGACAGGGCCAATTTGATATTTTCTCCTTCACAGGTCTGCTGGGAACATATGGAGAAACTTCACATTTGACATCATAAAACAAATATGAGTATGATAATGCTCACACACAGCTCTCTGTATGTTTCCTTCTCAGGATCCTTCAAGTAGTGATGAAATACAGAGTTCCCAAAAAACATACATTGACATTAGTGTAGTCAGGGTGCCCAGTGGCATGTTGGCACTGGTTTGATTTTCATTTATTTGGTTCAAAATAGATACAATTTAATTACTGAGGCATTATATAAAATCATGCCTTGATAAGGTGCTCTTGGATAATAAAACATTTTTAAGTTTGAGTTATAGGTTGGGATTCGTATGTAAAATTCCAAATGTATGTCATTAACCTGTAAAAAAAAAAAAAAAAAAACTTATTTTAATGATAAAAGACTGTTAAAACCTGTCAATTGAATAATGGTTAGTTCCCTTACTTTGTACAATGGAAAACTGTAGTAGATCTAATAGGACATTTCATGCAATTTTACAGTAAAATACTGTTTAATGTAAGAGTGTATGAGTTTCATAAAATGTATGAGTTTTTCAAAGTGAAAAAGAAGACATCTCATCATTTACAGTGACAGTTCACAGTTCTCATCAGTTATGCACATTATGGTTTTATGTCACATCTTATGTTGTTACATTAATATTTATTGGATTATTTTACTGTCATGTGTGCTAACATTTTGGTGTTTTGTGCTTGTATATATTAGTATTTACTTGAGCTTCTGGAAATTATAGTTGTGTAAAACTTTACGACTTTCTTATTACCACCTGTGTTTTTATGGTGATTATTGTGGTGATAATTTGTATAATGACATTATTTCAGTAAAAGAAATGCATGTTTTCTACTGTCAAGTTGATTTAAACCTTTAAAATTGAGAGAGAAAAAAATCTGCTCCCATTTTCTTTTCTTTTTTTTTCAGTGCATTTCTGGCAACCACAGCTGAATGTGTGTCCCTGATCTGTTTTCACTCAATCTCCTGTTAATCTTGAGTACCTATAGAGTAGTACTGCATCCTTCATTACTCCAAAAAGTCTTTAGTTTTATTATATTCAAAAGAGAAAGATAGTCTGTACCGATTTTTCCCGGAAAAACACGACCGGCAGGAGGCGTGACGTGTGGGCGGAGCTAAAGAATCACGAGCGCCAGTAGGCTTTTGCGTGGAGAGCGTTTGGAAGCTGTGACATTACCGTGAGGAAAAAACATCATCCAAAACAAACCAAACAAATAAAGGTGTACATGTGGAAAGTGCAGTTTGATAACAACATCGCATGTTGTTTACTTGATGTGCTTACGGGCTGATAGCTAAGTTAACAACACAGAGATATTTGAAGCAGTTTTACTCACCGCCTGCGGTTCCAACACACGATCGTGACCCTTTTTCGTTGGGACTGCATTATCCTTAAGAAATAAACGATGTGCAAATCCGTCGTCAAACTGGGCCTTGTTTGTTTTGCATCTTAGAAATGCAGGGAAAAAACACAAACACTTGCACAACTCCGTTGATGCTCTGTAAAAATAAACTCCATCCACTGGTCCCTAATGCTGTTTCTCTTTTGGTAATCTGTGCAGGGTTGTCTTGCCCTGGCAACCAAAAACACACTCCTTTTGTGACATTTGGCGACGCTCTCGCTCTGATCAGTGAAGTCTGTTGTGCTCTCAGTGCTCTGCTATACGGGAGCGCGCTCTTCCGGCAGAAGTGCGTCAGGACCCATATAAGGAAATTCCGCTCCATCTAACGTCACACAGAGCCATACTCGAAAAAAACTTTCCCAAACTTGTGACAAACTGGAAGGAGTATTTTTGGAACAGAAATACTCCTTCAAACGTACAACTTAATTTTTGAAACTTTGTCCATGTTTAACATGGGAATCCAACTCTTTAACAGTGTAAAAAACTCAGTATGCATGAAATAGCATTTCACCCGCCCCTTTAAATAAGTCAGCTGCAAGTGACATTGCAATGTTATGTTTCAGCCACAGATGGCGATAGAGAGACAATAGTTGCATAGTGGCAGTGCTGTAGTGTTGTAGTACTTAGTACGTAGTGTAGTACTTACGTCCATTTTTTGAAGGTCTGGTCTCAGTTGGTCTTAGACTAAGAGGACTCGGGATTGTGTTTCAAGACTGTGGGAATATCACTAAAGTGCCGGAGCATTGTCTGATTTATTTATAACCACCATTAATTTGAGTAGATTCCTACTTCAAATGCAACCAATGATTAATTAAATAACTAAATAACAATAATAAATCATTTCATTTATACCAGTGGAACTCCATTTTTTTTTTACATCAAAGCCTCCTTATTTCAACAGTGTTTGAAGGCCACTCTCCACTCCCCCAAAATATCTTAGAGCTTAGATGGACTAGAAAGATAACCAAATATTAAGAAATATTTTTCATTTGTAGTCTTTTTAGCTTATTTTGATGCTTGTTTAATCTTATTCTAAGTAATTTGAAGTTATCTTGAGGCCCCAGTTGGCCCCGGGCCCCTGGATGGTTTATACTGTTATGCCGAGTCAGAAAAGCAATTGTGTCAAAAATGTCACCAAGATTAATATAAATACCCACAAAATGCAAGAGTTTGTTCTTACATACTTACATAATTATATGAGATCTGTATTTTGTATAGTGAGTATTTATTTATTTATTAAATAATTAAGCAATAACACAAGAGCAAAAGAGCTGTTTTCAAAAATGCGATATTACTTCTATACAAATATTTAATAAACAGAAGTTACTTTTTAACAATGACTTATGCATTTGTAGTTGTCAGTGTTGGGGAAAGTTACTTTTAAAACTAATGCATTACAATATTGTGTTACTCCCTAAAAAAAGTAACTAATTACATTACATAGTTACTTTTAATGGAAATCGATGCGTTACATTACTTTTATAATTGTGGAGAGGGCTTGCTTGTTTGTTTTCGATATATAAAAAGATCAAATGTAAAAGCCCTCTCATGCCAAAAGTGAAATGAATAGGCCTCAGGCTGACGGAAATGTAAATTCACATTAGTACAGTAGAGAACGAATTGCATGAAGAATATGACGCAGGAGAAGAAAGTTCAACACTATTCCGGAACATAACAAGAATAAAACACAAGTGTGTCATTTTTGCTCATTAGTATGGTTGAATTGGATCATCGAAGGTCAGTAGTAAAGATATTGGTTAATATAATGGGTTTAAATATGAATGACATTTGTCTTATTTAACATTTAATTATAACAGGTTTAGAGCAGGTTCTGCTGCGTGTCTTGAGGAAACGGACAACTGTGCGCTGCTTCGAAGCTCCATGAGTGTACAGTGTGCTCAGATGTTGAGAATGCAGCGTAGACTCGGCATGAAGCCTTTCTTTCATAGTGTGTGAAACATGAAGCATTTGCTGCAGATATGCGGATGATTCATCACTAAGTGTTGATAATGTTATTCCTCCATCTTCCTCCCCGTTGACTGGCTCTCAGAGCTCAGTTCAGTGCTGTGTGTAGGTGTTGATGTGTGGGTGAGCCCATATTCATTTCATGTTTGCATTTCAGCTTTTTCACCAACAGGTACAAAGAAATCAAATTGTGAAATAATTAATAGTGTTTGGTCATGTTACACTGATTGATAGAAATGTGTGAAATGACACAAAGGTACAAGCGTAATTAATTATTATGACATGCACAAAACAAAATGGGTTCAGTTAGAAACAATCATGAATATATAAAACACTGTTAAGCCTAAGGAAGCACACGTTATGTTAAATAAAGTTTAACAGACTGTCCTGTGGTTTAGACGCAGTACATTTTGTACACTTCCTCCATTGATTGATTAGGAAGCATTACATAAGTTCCTTTGAATCACAGATTGAAAGCTCCCGTCAGAAAAGCGGATGTTTATAGAAAGGCATAATAAAGCAGGCTCCTCTCTGCTCCTGATATGAAGGATTTGTTGATGCAAATCATGATGTACAATAGTACGGACGTGCTGCAGCTCTGGAGGCTACAGAAAGATTCACAACCTTGAATTTTCACACCATTTACACCCCCGAGCAATGCTTTCATCCACTCACCCACTCACTCGCTCCACGGCTCGCTCTCTTTCTGACGCTCGCTTTTTCCCTTTTTCCTCTTCCATACTGTAATTAATATTCTCTTGTTCAGATTTATCCCTGTGTTCATGACTTTGGGTTCCTCCTGAATATTAGCAATTGTCTTCGTTCTCACAGATGCTGTTGTGTGTTGTGTTTGTCAGCGTATGGTGTCTGGGAAGGGCTGCCGAAGCCCATGCCAAAGTGCCCACTTCCCATTTCTTTTGTGAGGTTGTTCACATGACCTTTTAAATGTAGCACATATTAGGATGAACAACTGGTGTGCATGTGTGAAACACCCTACCCTGGCATCTTATCATAGTATCGGCTAGTTTAAAGTAATTTTAATGTAATATTGCAGTGCTGTTTTTTTTTTCTAATTGTTTAATTTTTTATGCATTTGCCTTTGTAATATTTAATAATAATAAAAAAAATCACATGAGATCCAGGAATATCAAACAAGAACAATTCAACTATCCAGTCAATTCCAGATTCACAAAATTAAGTCCCACCCTAAATTTTTTCTCATTCAAAAAGACATTTCTCTTGAATACAACTCACAATAGGGAAGAAAATTAAATGCATTTTTAAAATTATTATTAATAAAATTTTATAATATTTCCTGAGGTGTACTAGCAATCTTAGTATGATTATTATTTTTATTTTATTTTTTGGTTTAGATTTAATTTAGAATCTCTGATTTCATTGTTGTTGAAAGGGTGTGTCTACTGTGAGACTTCAGTGTAAACGCCCACAGCTGTGATTGGCTGATGTCTTTGGTTATGAAATTATCATTATGTCTACTGAGCACACAGTACTTTCAATGATCCCAGTCTTTCATCAGAAAGTGAAAACATGATGTAAACAGCAGACTCGTTGAGCAGTGTAAACTGTGTCATTGATTATAATGGGAGTTTTGATGAAAATGCAGAAACTTGAACAACTTGAGAATAAGTAAATGATGACAGAATTTCTGGGTGAACTGTCCCTTTAATGGTTATGTGGATGAAGCCTTATTCCCTGTTCCTTTTTCATTTTTGTCTGCAGGATTCTGGCCACTGCCGGCTCTCATATGAATATCCCCGTGGATCTGAGGACGCTGAGAGCTGTGCGTGTGCTCAGACCCCTCAAACTAGTCTCCGGTATTCCTAGTAAGTGACTCATCTCATTATTTATCTACCAAATCAATAATATTTCAAATCATTTTGTCACATATGACACACAGTCTTAAGTATTTAAAAGTAAGTATTTTCGTATTTTAAAAACCTTAAATGCTTTCACTAATCCAGATGAATTCCTCCAGGTTTACAGATAGTACTGAAGTCCATTATTAAAGCCATGGTGCCGCTGCTGCAGATTGGACTTCTGCTGTTCTTCGCCATCCTGATGTTCGCGATCATCGGTCTGGAGTTTTACAGTGGCAAATTACACCACACTTGCCTGCCCTCTCCAGATATACTCGGTATGGAGGATCTTTTCAGCCTTTAACTCAAATGAAACGGGAATGCTGCAGTGTACAGGAGCTGCCGTGCCATGTGAAATTTGATTCTGGGTGCTCAGTTCTGCTGCCAAGTTTTCTAAGCCAATCACGTGAGCCAAAATGCCATGTGATTTATCATTCAAACACCACTGGAAAATCCTATCTTGACAAATGTGATTGGTTGACAGCACCACTTTCCCAAGCTACTCACTGTGATATCAAAGGCAGCAGACAGAGAAATACATACTGTGGATCTATTTTACACTCCCAAAAAGAACCAGAGTAGGTACAACATCTAATTTTATTAGTAATCTTATTTTCTCTGAAAAAACAAACCTTTTTGAATTGCCATCAGTGGAGAAAGATGGCAACATGTAGAGACCATCGTTCACACTGACTGAGATCAAATCTAGATTGTTTCTCAATCTGAAGTCTGTGGGCTTGTAAGACTGCATCGAAGGCTGGCTCAGGTTTAAGGATCCTTGGAATGCAGCCTTCATTGTGCGCCCTTCATTCACATATTTTGATCATTCAGTGTGTCCTCCAATCACCCACAGTCCTTAGCACATAATTATGAAAAATAATTTACAGAAAATGAGTCAGCTCTGAGCTCGTCCAATTTCATTATGAAATGCAAAACAAAAAGGCGTATGTTTGCTTTTGTTTTATTGTAAGTTAATCACATAAACCACTGTTTATGGTTGTTATTTACTGTACTGCATTGTACTGTAATTTTCCCAGATTCATTTTTTTAAGTATTTTCACGCCGTGACTGTGGGGGCGGAAACATTTATGATTTATATTTATTATTTTTTTGGTTATACAAATGTTAAGGGAAAAATGCATTTTATCATTTCACAAACATTACAATAACAATATGTTCTCTGAACATTATGAAACAAGTTACATTTAAAACAAGTAACATTTTTTGGGGAGGTTATATTCAAATATTGATAACATTTGATCATTTTGCAAACTTTATGGAAACGTAACTTTTGAAGGTTCTCTGAATATTCTGAAACAAGTTGAAACATTTAAAAAGCATTAGACGAACGCACAACTACAACTTCTTAGAAAAAGTTCAAAATAATGTTTTTGTACTAACATTTCGAAAACATTATTTTAAAATCAGATATATCCGAACGAACATTCAATTTTTATTTATTTATTTATTTAAAAAATAATAATAATAATCTATTAACGTTACTTGAAGAATGTCCATCACCAAAATTCAGAGAAAGTTCCCTGTTAGCGGATATTCAAGTGCTTTAGATGAGGAGGATCACTAAGCAACTAACTGATGAATTTAATTTAAACTTAACTATAAAGAAAACAAAGCATCAAAAATGTCCTGTATTCACATTTGATTAAAATAATAATAATAATAATAATAATAATAATGCTGTTTATCAAAACGATGGCAGTCAAAACATGTTTACAACCATATTCTTTGTTATATACATGTGCATCTCTAAATTAAAGCGTTTTGGAAAAGTTCATTTATTGCAGCAATTCAACTCAAATTGTGAAACTTGTGTATTAAATAAATTCAGTGCACATAGATTGAAGTAGTTTAAGTCTTTGGTTCTTTTAATTGTGATGACTTTGGCTCACATTTAACAAAAACCCACCAATTCATTATCTCAACAAATTAGGATATGGTGACATGCCAATCAGCTAATCAACTCCTGCAAAGGTTTCCTGAGCCTTCAAACGGGTCTCTCAGTTTGGTTCACTAGGCTACACAATCATGGGGAAGACTGCTGATCAATCATTGACACCCTTCACAAGGAGGGTAAGACACAAACATTCACTACCAAAGAAGCTGGCTGTTCACAGAGTGCTGTATCCAAGCATGTTAACAGAAAGTTGAGTGGAAGGAATATGTGTGGAAGAAAAAGATGCACAACCAACTGAGAGAACTGCAGCCTTATAAGGATTGTCAAGCGAAATCGATTCAAGAATTTGAGTGAACTTCACAAGGAATGGACTGAGGCTGAGGTCAAGACATCAAGAGCCACCACACACAGACGTGTCAAGAAATCTGCTGAACCAAAGACAACTTCAGAGGTGTCTTAAATGAGCTAAGGAGAAGAAAAACTGGACTGTTGCAGAGTGGTCCAAAGTCCTCTTTTCAGATGAGAGCAAGTTTTGTATTCCATTTGGAAACCAATGTCCTAGAGTCTGGAGGAAGGGTGGAGAAGCCCATAGCCCAAGTTGCTTGAAGTCCAGTGTTAAGTTTCCACAGTCTGTGATGATTCGGGGTGCAATGTCATCTGCTGGCGTTGGTCCATTGTGTTTTTTGAAAACCAAAGCCACTGCACCGATTTACCAAGAAATTTTGGAGGACTTCAAGCTTCCTTCTGCTGACCAGCTTTTTAAAGATGCTGATTTCATTTTCCAGCAGGATTTTGCACCTGCCCACACTGCCAAAAGTTGGTCATGGTTTTGGTGTGCTTGACTGGCCAAGAGGAAAATGAGAAGCAAGAGACCAAAAAAAAAAAAAAAAAATACAGATGAGCTGAAGGCCACTGTCAAAGAAACCTGGGCTATACCACCTCAGCAGTGCCACAAACTGATCACCTCCATGCCACGCCGAATTGAGGCAGTAATTATAGCAAAAGGAGCCTCTACCAAGTAATGAAAACATGTACAGTTAATGGACATACTTTCGTTAAGGGCAACAGTTCACTAAAAAATATTTTTTTATTATTATTATTATTTATTTATTTATTTTAAATTGGTCTTATGAAGTATTCTAATTTGTTGAGATAGTGAATTGGTAGCTTTTTGTTCAATGTGAGCCAAAATCATCACAATAAAAAAAAAAAAAAGACTTAAACTACTGTAGTCTGTGTGCACTGAATTTATTAAATGCACAAGTTTCACAATTTGAGTTGAATTACTGAAATAAAATAACTTTTCCACAACATTTATTTATTGAGATGCACCTGTAAGGGTAGTCACTGAATGCATCATGTAATATTGCTGTTCTTCAGAAAATGAGACGGTGGACTCTTCTGAGGTGGAGTTTGCATGTGGAGTGAGGAAGTGTCCTGAGAAATACAACTGCCATGGCAGCTGGATTGGGCCCAATGATGGCATCACTCAGTTTGACAACATCCTGTTTGCAGTGCTAACAGTATTTCAGTGCATCACTATGGAGGGATGGACGGCTGTCCTGTACAATGTGAGTTCCTACAGCAGTAACATTTAAATAAATGTCAGTTCTGTAGTTGACTGGTATTTCTTTTCTTTTGGTATTTTTGGTTACCAAAATTATAACAAATTGGTATTCAAAGAGTCTCTAGTCCCTCTCGGCTTCCATAGTACCATAGAACAATGCAGTTTTACAAATGGTAGAAATGTGGCACACCTATTGCACACCTAGGTTCCTAACTAATGGCGACAAATTGACAGAGCAGCCATCAAGTCCTAGGCAGCGTTCTAGGTTATGACATGCAGAGTTTTTATGTTCTATAATTAACACCTCTGTTTTTTCTGATTTAAGCAGGAAAAAATTACTTATCATTCAGTTTTTTTTTATATTGACTATGTATTCCGTTATTTTTTCAAATTAGAAAGTTAACACTGTGTTTCCTGATGATATCTCCCAAGGGTAACATGTAAAGCATGAAGAGTAACGGCCCTATTACTTAGCCTTGAGGTACTCCATACTGCACTTGTGATCGATATGATACATCTTCATTCACTGCTAAGAATTGATGGCGGTCATATAAGTACGATTAAACCTTGCTAATGCACTTCCATTAATGCCAACAAAGTGTTCTAGTCTATACAAAATAATGTTGTAGTCAATAGTCTAGAACGCAGCACTAAGATCCAATGGCACTAATAGAGAGATACAACCACGATCAGATGATAAGAGCGGGTCATTTGTAACTCTAAGGAAAGCAGTCTCAGTACTATGATACGATCTAAATTCTGACTGGAAATTCTCATTTTACCATTTTTCTCTAAGAAGGAATATAATTGTGACGATACTACTTTTCTAGTATCTTAGACAGAAAAGGGAGATTCGAGATTGGTCTATAATTTACTAGTTCTTCAGGTTCAACTTGTGTTTTTTTTTTTTTTTTTTATGAGAAGCTTAATAACAACCAGTTTGAAGGTTTTGGGGACATATCCTAATGACAATGAGGAATAAGTAATAGTCAGAAGAGGATCTTTGACTTCTGGAAGCACCTCTTTTAGGAGCTTAGATGGAATAGGGACTAACATACATGTTGTTGGTTTAGATGATTTAACAAGTTTATACAATTATTTCTCTCCTATATTAGAGAATGAGTGGAACTGTTCCTCAGGGGGTCTATAATGAACTGTCTGATGCGATACTGTAGCCGACGGCTGCATGGTTACAATTTTATTTCTAATAGTATCGATTTTAGAAGTAAAGTAGTTCATAAAGTCATTACTGCTGTGACATTTGTGTTGGGAAATGTCAGCACTTGTTGATGCTATATTTTTTTGTTAATTTAGCCACTGTATTGAATAAATACTTGGGGTTATGTTTGTTTTCTTCTAAAAGAGACAAAAAGTAAACAGATCTAGCAGTTTTTATTGCTTTTATGTAGGATTATGTAAGTTACTTTCCCGCCAAGCAATACGAAATACCTCTAGTTTTGTTTTCCTCCAGCTGCGCTCCATTTTTCGGGCTGCTCTGTTTAGGGTGCGAGTATGCTCATTATACCATGGTGTCATACTGGTTTTCTTAACCTACCTTAAGCGTAAAGGAACAACTGTATTTAAAATGTTAGAAAAGAGAGAGTCACTAGTTTCTGTTACATCATCAAGTTGTTCTGAGATTTTGGATATGCTAAGGAATTCGGATACATCAGGAGGATTACTTACAAAGTAGTATTTTGTGGTAGAAGTGATGGTTCTACCATACTTGTAACAAGAAGTAGAATTTACAGTTTTAGCTATATGAAGTTTGCACAAAACTAAATAATGATCTGAGATATCATCACTTGGCTGCATAATTCCAACAGCATCAACATCAATTCCATGTGACAGTATTAAATCTAGAGTATGATTTTGACAATGAGTAGGTCCTGAAACGTGTTGTCTAAACCCATTAGAGTTTATAATGTCTATAAATGCTGATCCCAATGCATCTTTTTTATTATCAACATGGATATTAAAATCACCAACAATTAAAACTTTATCTGCAGCCAGCACTTACTCAGATGTAAAATCAGCAAACTCTTTAATAAAGTCTGTATGGTGCCCTGGTGGCCTGTATACAGTAGCCAGTACAAACATAACAGGGGATTTATCATTAACATTTGTTTCTCTGGATAATGTTATATGAAGCACCATTACTTCAAACGAGTTATACTTGAAGCCCGCCCTCTGAGAAACACTGAAAACATTTTTATAAATTGAAAAAACACATCCCCCTTTGCCTTTTAGACACGGCTCATGTTTATTACAGTAATCTGGGGGGGTGGACTCATTTAAAATCATGTAATCATCAGGGTTTTCGCCAGGTTTCTGTCAAACAGAGCACATCTATATTATGATCAGTGATCATATTATTTACAAAAAGTGCTTTTGTAGAAAGGGACCGGATATTCAATAAGCCAAGCTTTATAATTTGTTCATCTGTATAGCATACTTCAAGATATCTTCTTTTGTGTTCAGCAGAAGAAGGAAACTCATACAGGTTTGGAAAAAATCATATAGGTTTGGAGTGAGTAAATGTAACACTATATATTGACAAGCTATAATTACTATAATAATAAAAAAAGACATTACCAAACATAAACTATAATATATATATATATATATATATATATATATATATATATATATATATATATATATATATATATAAACTGTATATAACAAAGCACCTAACCATAATAATTTTGAAAAGATTGTTTTCCACTAAAGCTTTACATTATGCACTGATTGCCGTTGTTTCTCCACAGACTAATGATGCTTTGGGGCCAACATGGAATTGGATATATTTCATTCCTCTCATTATTATCGGCTCGTTTTTTGTGCTCAACCTTGTTCTGGGTGTCCTTTCTGGGTAAGAGTTTCCACAAATATTTTATCAAAATCGGAACTGTCATTATTCCTGCTTATGCTGTCCCAAATTAGATTTCTGGCATTTAAAACAAAGGAGATATTTGTGTGTGTGTGTGTGTGTGTGTGTTAGGGCTGTCAAAATTGCTCAAAAATGACGTTCCAATATTCCCTCTAAAAAATACACGAATATTCGAACTATTCGAACATCTGGTGCAAATGTTGTCAATGACGCACATTACGTAAATAACAGGACAAAATAATACAAAGAGACATAACTACTTGTATAGGTAGTCTATATAAGTTTAAACATTCATAACAACGTACTACCGACAAAAAAACAAGGAAATCAACTAATGGCCAAGACTGCAGACCTCACACGCTCTTACCCTCATGTTCTCTGCACATAATGGTTTAAATGAACAAACACATTTTTGTGCAAGCAATTTAAGGTCGCGACTGTTGTCCAAAATATAGCAGGCTTCATTCAGTGATTGAAACAAATATTATTAATAATAATTGAAGTTTTACAGCATATAGAACTGACATTGAATGCTCCGAGTGAGCTGTGCTGTGGTAAACATGGAACTTTTCCTTGACATGAAACGATAAATAATCAAACCTCGGATCCATTGCTTGACAGAACTCCCCGAAGCCTGCCCCATCCGCGATACTGGGCCCGGTTTCCCGATAACGCTCACTCTTAGCGTGCTAAGAAGACATCGAAAGATATATCTTACCAAAGTTGTTTATGTTCATAAGTGTGTACCCCAAAGTGTCCCTTAGGAAGCTTCTTAACACGCTGCCTCTTACGTCCGACGTTACAAGAGCGCTGTCCAAAGTGAGGGTGCTGAATTAGATGGCATCGATTGCTCATGAATCGATTTTCCACTTCACGCGAAGGTGCATTACAGCATTAAGAAAGACAACACGTTCTATGCAAATGAAACATTCCTCAAATTATTATAGTAACATTTATTTTAACATATTTTAAGTTATCAGTAGAATATAGACTATAAATTTAATTATCAAATGGTCAGTAATATATTCACACAATATGTTGTGACGGTTAGACGAACTGGGTATCGTTTGCTAATCTTCCACCCTCCTTATCCCGTTGTGCTACTTGTGCCGCTTCTTGAAATGGGTTTAACGACTTATAAAATTATATAATACACTTTTATATTAATGGTAAGGTACTTTACAGTCTGAATTGATTGGCAAGCAGCTGCAGTTACTTCTGTTTAATGCGGTATTGATTGCAATTGGTTTATGTTTTAAATTAAAAGCAACCTATCTACAATGAACAGAGAGAGAGAGAGTTAGATACAGAATATGATGGGGAAGTAACGTAAAAAAGGGCACCAAGCCTCTCGTCAGAGGAACTTGAAGTTTTGCTGGACCTTGCCACCAGGTCAGAGATCACACCCCTATGGTCCACTATAACCTGCACGTTTTTGGCCGCGTAACCTTTTCGCGATAAGTAGCCTACGCCTGATCAATCACTGATGATTTGGCGATAGGGATGAGTGTGCCATCTACCAGGATGTAATCCCCGTCATGGCGTGAAGGGCGTTGGTGACAGTGTGGACGCACCTCCACACCGAGGTTTTGATTAGGCTGTAGCCCTCTCCCAAGACCTCGATGAAGCCCTCTGTAGCAAAAAAAAAAAAAAAACGTAGCGCTGGGCTTCAGGGCTTAAAGCAAAATTCTGCTGCATTAGGCTGGCAAGAGCAGGTCTGAGAAGGTCCAGCAGCTCCATAATGAGTTGTCTTGGGAGTCGATTTCTTATTTATATAGCCACGTCAGGCAAAATGTCAGAAGGGCTTAAGTTTTGCCGAATAAAAAATTGGACGTGGACTAAATGGCTCTGCGTCCAGCTCCATCTTTGATTCAATACAAGGACACATTGGATCGCTGCTATGGTCGCTTACTGGACACAACCATGATTACCCATTTATAGGTCTTAGCCATTTAGAGCCAAATTGTTTGCCAGATTTTAATTATCAAAAAATTGTTTGCCAATTCGCTTTAATTAGTACATTACGAAAAAGCCTAGGCTAATTACCACCATATTAGTTCTGATACCACATAAAGTCAACTTCATAAATAGGCCTTTATCCATTGCGAACATCATTTATTATGAGTCTTAAAAAATAACATAAAATCATTGTTGAGCCACTACATTGTCAACATACCATAGTTTGACTTGTACTTCGCTGATTTCTAAAGACTGCTGTACAGTAGCGTCTTGAGCTAAAATAACGCTAAGAGAGAGCTTACGAATGGTCCAGACCAACCTTACGAAAGTGTGACTTACAGAAGGTTTACTTAGCGTAAGAACGTGTCGGGAATCGTACCATAAGGTTAAGAGAAAGGTTAAGGAATAGGTTAAGAACTACTTAGCGATGAGAACATTTTGGGGAACCGAGCCCTGATCGGTCTCATGTCCTTACAAATGAACGAAATTTTTTATCCGTTATGGCCTCTTGTCGTGTTGCAGACAAAGAGCTTGTGGCGGGCGATGCAAAGTAACGATAAGTGTCAAGACGTGACTGTTTAGCTGGAGTTCCACACATTATGACATGCTCATTTGGGTGCACATTTTTGAGATGTGACCTCATGTTGCTAGTGGTTGAATGGTATGCTAACTGTATCTTAAATAGCTTGCATACAACTTTATCTCGCGGGTCAACAATTTTACCTCACTTTCTCTGCTGCGGTCGAGTTGGGCTCTGCACTTGAAGACGCGTCAACTTTCAGCAGTGATGCTGTGCCAGACAGTGCAACTCCTGTGAGGCTGTGACCTGTCACTGAACCCTCAGGCGCGCCAGCGCGCCCACTCGCAAAGCAGACAACCACGCCTCTACTACCGTGGGCATTCTTTTCCACATTTCTATTTATTCGAATATTAATTTTCACCTTCGAAATTCATTTTTTAAAAACTATTCGAATACATATTCGAATTTAGAATATTCGTTGACAGCCCTAGTGTATGTATATATATATATATATATATATATATATATATATATATATATATATATATATTTACCCATGCAATTATTACAATAAATGTGGAGTTTTGAAGCATCAATGGGAGGCAAAAGTGATATATCAGTATTATTAAGGTCGTTCACTTAACTTGAGTTATATTCTAGAGAAATACAGTATGTTTGAACAATCACAATGATGTGAACTCATCAACCAGATCAGACTGTTTCGTGAAGAAGCATTCACATCCATTTTGTGTACCAGATCAATTATTTGCTCATTAATCAGTAAGACTATTTCTTTAATGGACAATCAAAAATGCATAAAGGATAGTTATATTAGGATTTTTTGTGAATAAAGATGAATGTCTGTCTTATAGCTTTGTCTGATGTCTGAAGTGTTATCAACACTGTGGATCTTAGAAAGGTCTTAAGAAGTCTTAATTTACCCTTTCATGAATGAAGGGAATTAAATTGGAGCAAAAAGTCTAGAGTTCATAGTCAATGCATTAAATGTTTATCTCTCTGTGGGGCATGAAATTTTTTATTTTTCTGAGCACATTGGCAAATATTTGTTTAGAAACGTACTGCATTTTAATTTAGTTTCTCAGAAAACAGGATTTCTTATGTTTCAATAAAGCACTATATAAATGAATCATTCATTTATTCAATCTTATTTTGAGGAAATATATATATATATATATATATATATATATATATATATATATATATATATATATATATATATTATTATTATTATTATTGCATTAGAAGGTATCGTAAAAGTTATTTCCATATTCTGGTTAAGCTGTTATTTAAATTATGTGTTTACATTTTGTGAAATCAATAAAAAAGCAAAGTAGATCTGTTGAAAGCAGGGTTATTATAGCAAACAAAATCTAAAACATAATAATAATAATAATAATAATAATAAATAAATAAATAAATAAATAAATAAATAAATAAATATTCATCCAATAATTTCAAGGTTTGATTTGTAAAAACGAGTGCTTATTTTGAAGAATTGACTGGAGGAGAGAATTATTGCCTTGTGGTGGGTGGGCTGACAAGTGCACTCTCTGGATGACTGCTTCACTTGGGATTGATTAGTGTAGCTGCTCTTGCCTCCACAGTGTTTCTCGGCTGATCACGCCTTTAAGGTCAAAATCTGAGAAGCACTTAAATGATGTCCATTGTATCAATCGTTTATTGAATTATGTGAATGTGTGTAATTTCCTAAATCTTTCTTTAGGGAGTTTGCTAAAGAGAGAGAGAGGGTGGAGAACAGACGTGCCTTCATGAAGCTCAGACGCCAGCAACAGGTGGAGCGAGAACTCAACGGCTACCGGGCCTGGATAGACCGAGCAGGTACTGCCAATCATTGTAAAGGGGTCATATGATGCTTTTTTAAAGATCATTATTTGGTGTAAAAGGATATGTTGACATGCTTTAATGTTCAAAAAAACAAATAATTATTAAAGTACTGTACATTATTGTATGTCCTCTATGCCTCACCTTTCTCAAACGCATCGTTTTCTACAATGTCCCTCCTTAGCAAAGTCAGAAGTACCTCCTCTCCTGTGTTACTGAAACCACGCCTTCTTTCTTTAGTGAACATTTGGGCGGCATTACACAAATATTTCCACATAGTGATGTAGAGATGTGGGGGCGTGTTTAAACAAGGTGTTTATGGGGCGTGAACGAGTCTTAACTTTGATTAAGAATATCTCTTTGGATTTGAGACTTTAGTCTTTGCAACTTTACAGATCTTCTTCATGCACCAAGAGCTTGTAACAAATTTAAATCGCATCATATGACCCCTTTCATCTAAAATAGTACTGGTTATGCAACTTATGTTCAGATCTGGATTTGAGGACTTGGTCTGTGTTTACTAAATATTTGTACATCTGTACAATTTGTTGTTGTCCTGGTTAAGAACAGAAAAATACAATGTTTATAGATATATCTTGGAGATTGTAATGAAGGATGTACAGTATTTTTTAGCATGCAGTATGTGTGTTTATCACATTTTTTGTCAGATGTTGTGAGCTCAAAAATGAAAATTTGCTGAAAGTTTACACACCCTCAAGCCATCCAAGATTTAGATGAGTTTGGTTCTTCATTGGATTTGTATAAATGTAGCTTTGCATCAGTGTCTCATCAATGGATGCTCTGCAGTGAATGGGTGCCGTCAGAATAAGATTCCAAACAGCTGATAAAAGCATCACAATAATTCACAAGTGATACACAGCACTCCAGTTCATCAGTTAACTTCTTGAGAAGTCAAAAGCTGAAACAAATCCAATAAAGACATTTTTAACTAAATTATGGAGGTCCATAATCCATAACAACACTTCCTCCAAAAAAAAAACAAAAAAAAAGTAATCTGGTCTGAATCAGGAGAGATCTGCACAAACCAAGCACCGTTTACAAGCCAAAACAGCTCTAAACAAATATGTGGCTGGTTTGTGATGTGAGAGCCAACAGGAGATGCACTGTTGCATTGGAGGAAGTGTTATTATGGATTATGGAGCCATATTTTAGCCAGAAGCAAAGGTTTGAAGTTAAAAATGTCTTAATGACAGATTTGTTTTTTACAAACACACCGCTTTTGTCTTCTCAAGACATTAATTTATGGACTGGAGTGGTGTGGATTATTGTGATGTTTTTATCAGCTGTTTGGACGCTCATTCTGACGGCACCCATTCACTGCAGGGCATCCGTTGAAGACACACTGATGCAATGCTACATTTCTCCAAATCTTATGAAGAAACAAACTCATCGACATCTTGGATCTACTGAGAATGAGAGAATTTTCAGAAAATTGTCTGTTTTGGCTGAACTGTTTAAATAATTTGGGTAATTGAAATACCTTGAATAATACAGGAGGCTTTCACTGTGGCAAAAGTGCTCTTGAGAGAAGAGGAAAGAATAAATCAAGTGATTTTTAGCCCGTTGATGTGGTAATATCTGCTGATGTAAACCTTACATGTTACAGTAGCTTGTAGAACATACCAAATCCTCTTTGTTTGTGATGCTTGATTGTGCTGAATTCTCAGACTTGCACTGCTGCTATGCCAAAGTATCTACAGTTCACTGCTGTGGTATTAGGTGCTTGTTTTATGCAGTATTTGCTTGTAATCTTTGACTTTTTTGAAATCATTTATTTATTTAGTTCGTTTTGGCTCAGTAATTTCAGCCAGGCTAGCGAAGTTTCACTGTCTTTACCCAGGTTCAGTGACAGACCGTGCTCTGATTGTGTACTACACCTACACTACTCTTTTCACATTTCACCCTGCCACCCACCACCTGAACACTACATTCAGGTGAACATGAGTGTGTGAAGCTGCTCATTCTCCCACGCAGTGAAGGGTCAACGGAAAGGTGACACTGACTCACTGACTGGAGTGTTTGCATAGGTGCCTGTCTGTGCTCAGAATAGTTGATGCTTCTACAGTACAGGGGCCTACAAAATTTTTTTTTTTTTTTTTTTTTTTTTCACAAATCAGAGTGAATAAACCAATAATTGATTTAATTGATGTTGAGTAATCTTATTACTTCATTGTTAATATATTATATCAATTCTCTCTCTCTCTCTCTCTCTCTCTCTCTCTCTCTCTCTCTCTCTTTCAAAGAGGAAGTAATGCTTGCAGAAGAAAACAAGAATTCTGGGAGATCAGCGTTAGATGGTATGAATTTAATTTTGAGTACAAATAAATGTGTTATTAAGTGTAAAAACAAAAGTAAAAAAATAAAATAAAATAAAAAAGATTTTAGGACTGATGTTGTTAATTATGTTATTAATAATCATACATTTATAACATGGGGAAGAGTTAAAGATAGCATTAAATTATCTTCTATAAACATAGATGACCCATTTTCAGAAAATAATTTAGAAAATATGTCCATAGGAATTTTTTTCAGTAGTGAGACTATTCCTATATATACAAATTTAAGTTATAAAAATGTGGTGCAAACATTGTTACTGAAATGTTGAAATGTCCAGTTGTCTTGTAGCGATACATTTTTCAAAGGTTTCTTACAACATTCTATTATAATGATTTTACCCAAAATATTGTAAACATTTATTTTTAATATTCTAAGAATGTTAAAATGTCCAGTTTTCTTGTTATGATTGTAACATTATTTAATGGTTACAATAATGTTTCTTATAACGTTCATCAGGTACAAATAACATTATATATAGCTTTCAAAAATATTAAAGAAAGTTTTGGGAATGTTCCTTTTAAGCTGGGTAATAGCAGCTACAACAAATACTTCCAGACGGTAACAGCACATTTGTATATTCTTTTAACTACTAAACCTTTATAATAAAAAAAAGGCTTAAGGCCAACACGTGGTGCCATTTAACCCTTTTAATTTTTAGTTTTGAAACGGGCCACCAGCAAGAAAAATGCAAGGCGACGAGGACCGGGAGAGGAGAAATATTCTGAAGTCTCTACTGTTGGTGAGTATAATATAAATGCCACCTCTTTGTTTCGACTTGACATGTTTTACACTGTGTAATCTTATTTATGTTTGAGATACAATTCAAAATGTTTCATCTTAACAATTTGTCTGAAAGGAAATAAACAACCACTGTCAACACATATTCCATAAAATCATCTTTATTTTTCAGGCTTTTGAAATAACACTGCTGACTTTCTAATAGGAAACAAAGATTGCATTTCTAATGAGATTCTGTTAGATTATGGATATATCTAATATTTTTGGGTGTGTCAGGTGGCCCCCGCCCGAGGGTTGGTATACGGACAGCGAGACGAGGGCCCGCTGCTTACTTGCGGCGCAAGGAACGCATGTTGCGGATATCTATTCGTCGCATGGTTAAAACTGACAGCTTCTATTGGATAGTCCTCAGTCTGGTGGCGCTCAACACCATCTGTGTTTCCATCGTTCATCACAACCAACCAGAATGGCTTACTATTATTCAGTGTAAGTATCACATTCACCCCACTACTACTACTGTACTATTTGTAATAATCATTATGATAATTAATAAATGGTATGAATTTATTGGCATTAAATTTAAAGTCTGTCTGTGCAATCAGTTTTACTAATTTTATCATTCATAATACTTTCAGTTGTAGATGAGGTTTTAGGGTCTTGTTGATCAAAAATGTTAAGCTGCATTTGTTTACAGATTTGCATCAGGTAAGTGTAGGAAGATGTTAATAGTAATAATGCATTCAAATAATGCATAAAAATCTGGTTAGTTAAAAGCATGCTTGGCCACAGCGGCCACTCCTGTGCTATACAGACATGCTAATTGGTGTTGCTACAACCATTTTGTCCCTATTAATATTATGACCTCCAGAATAAACCTGTGTGTCGTCAGCATAGCAATGGTGCAATGGTAGGAAAAACGTATGATGGGTTCCAGTGATGTACTGTATAGAGAAGAGGAGGGTTCCAAGAACGGATCCTTGAGGAACACCAGTGACCAGTTAATTTGATAGGAGGATCTGATGAGTCACAGTGACATAAGCAGCAGATAAATCTAGCAGAATGAGCACTAATTATTTGAACTTAGCTCTCGCCCCCATTGCATGTCACCCCCATTATCCCTACTTTGGGCATCTTTGGTCATATCTACATCAACTTATGAGAAAAAAAATGTTCAGAGCATTTCTCCACCCCCACTCTATCTTCTTTCCTGCACTGCAGATCCATGCGAATCAGCCACAAAATTAGTCATGACATCCATTAAAGTGTGCATCAGCTTCACCACTGATGGTTGAGGAGTATGAACCATTGTAACATTAACAGTTGTCTAGATGACTATAACCATATTACTCAACTGGAAACTATGGATAAATGCCCAGGTCTTACTTGAGACACATTTAGCAGTTTTTTACAGATCTGGTGACAAAACAAAATAATAAATTTCAAGTGTAAATAAGTATAGACAGATAGTCAAGAATCTCTTGATTAATGACATCTCAGTCAACAAAGTGGTGGCTGTGCTGCTTCACACAGCTTCAAGACAGCATGCAGACATAAGGTGAGATACCTTTAGCTGTGGTGCAAAGACATCAATCTAGTTCTAAATTTAATTGAAACTAAAGCGATGGTTATTATTTCCAAGGTGATGTTGAGGTAAAGAGGTAAAATGGATACTACACTCAAAAATGAAAATTGCCTTATCATCACTCACCTCCAAAATGGATGCTTCAAATACCACACAAAGTGAACAAATCCATTCAACACCAGCTGACAAATCAGTAATGCAATGTACAGCCAAGTATGGTGACCCATACTCAGAATTCATGCTCTGCATTTAAACCATCTCAAGTACACACACACACACACACACACACCATGACCACACAACCCGAGCAGTGGGCAGCCATTTATGCTGCGGCATCTACGGATAAGTTGGGGTTCGGTGCCTTGCTCAAGGGCACCTCATTCGTGGTATTGCCAGCCCAACACTCGAACCCACCACCTTAGGGCTTGGAGTCAAACTCTATAACAATTAGGCCACGACTTCCCCTTGAGCCCATATGCTGCAATTAGTATTTACTGAAGAAATAAGAAGACTTTAATCCTTGTTACTATAAACCATAGCTTCCGGCCAACTGTCACACATGGATTGAGTTGATACATTATATAAATTGTTTCATTAAGTAAGGTTACCATCATGTTTACTTTGTGATGGTTTATGTGTGATGTCAACTGTAGTCATCCCATACACTTTCAGCATATGGACTCACAGAGATGGATTTTCTCATCTGAAGAAAGAAAGTCATATACAGCACATCTGAGAAGTTCCATTTTTGTATGGAGTATCCTTGTAAAAGAGAAGACCTCACATAGAACACCCCCATTTTGGTAAAAAAAGGACCAACATTGACTGCACTTCCTCAAGAGACTCAGAAAGGCTGACATGAGCACACTCAACCTCACAAACCTCTAAAGGATGTGTCATGGGAAGAACCTATTATACTGTTTGACAACTGTGAACCGAAAGACATTACAGCCAATGTCATAGACTGAACAACGCATCAGAAGATCGAGCCAAAGTCTAAGGCATTCACTCTATGCCCAAAGAAACTACACACATATTGAAGAACAGCATCCACCTATGGTCTGTTCCCTCTACATCCATCAAGAGGAGACAGCAAAACAGTTATGAAGCTATACATTATACTTTACTCTTTGTAGAGTCACAGGGGAGTGATGGAGCTGATCCCAACACGGGAAACACCTTGGAACTAAGAAAAACTCACACATTTACACTGTCACCGACACCTTCGCCTTTGGATTGTGAGGGAAACTCGAATAGCTGAAGCTGACATTTAGAAAATATTCCCAACCATTCCTTTTAGCATCTTAGGGACCAATTTTATATACAGGGCACATTAGCATGAGAGCACAAACCCATAAAAGTGAAAAGATTAAAATTTTGTGGGTGATTTACTGACAATTTGCAAGAACACAGACACAACCAGCACATTTCCATGATGACCAATCCAATCTACCAAGAGCATGGGTTAAGATATGATTTTTTTGGGGGTGATAAACAATGGTGCAAATACCAAAATGAATTGACTGCCGCAAGATCATACTTACATTGCATGATTCATTTAAATACTCTCCTTCCATTAATTTAGCATCTGAAAGGGAAACTCCTACAAATGCATATTCATTAAGGTCAGCTGCTAAAAATAACTTCTCTTTCATTGCGTCTTTAGTAAATCCTGACAGTTGTATTTTTTTTTGTGTGTGTGTTTTTATTAATTTTTTTACATCAAAAGAGGGTTTGCAATGGCACAAGCCGTTAGTAAATCTAAAAAAGAGCTTGTAAAAAGAGGGTTGCATTTTAACAGATGCATTAGACCAGTGTCATTTGGTTTGCTAATCATATTCATTGCTTGAAAATAAGTTTTGTGGAGAGTTCAAAAAATTATCAGTAGACAGCCTCAGGGTTGGTCTAATGCAAGTCAAACAGCCCATGGCGTATATAACTGGAGCACCATCTGTTACCCAGAAAGAAAGAATAAGAGACCAACGTCATGCAGATTTTAGTTCCATCCAGCTCCAACTAATGCTAGATATATCTAGTGAGTTTGACTAGCCCTTGATTAATTGGTGTTTAATTAGGGTTGGAGGGTTGAACCATTTTGACCAAGGATTTTGGAGTGTTTTTGATTTTGGAGCCAGTTTCCACTTGAAAATAAGCTTTGGCAGTAATTGTGCTCGTTTTGAGTAGCAATTGGTCTAGTTTTGTTACACAGACCTGACAACCCTGTTGCGCAGTGAAAAAAAAAACTGAGCGAATTGCTGGTCTCTTAATGGTAACTGCATTGCACATAAAGCCACAATTTAAGATTTGGCTTTATTCGGTTCAAAAATAAACAAAAAACTAACCAACTAATAGTGTAATTAGACATAGATAACGCTGTCAGGCACGAAAACACTGGATCCAATTGCGAATGAGAAAGGTTTATTTAGAATTCTCAAGAGAACAAGACAAGGCAGGATGGAAAGCACAAAGTCTCTGGTCGGCAATAGGTCCTTGGCAGCACAGAGACTGCAGTGGGCTGCAGTGTTGGGAACGTTACTTTAAAGGGGGGGTGAAATGCTATTTCATGCATATTGAGTTTTTTACACTGTTAAAGAGTTGGATTCCCATGCTAAACATGGACAAAGTTTCAAAAATTAAGTTGTACGTTTGAAGGAGTATTTCTGTTCCAAAAATACTCCTTCCGGTTTGTCACAAGTTTGGGAAAGTTTTTTTCGAGTATGGCTCTGTGTGACGTTAGATAGAGCGGAATTTCCTTATATGGGTCCTGAGGCACTTCTGCCGGAAGAGCGCGCGCTCCCGTATAGCAGAGCACTGAGAGCACAGACATTCACTGATCAGAGCGAGAGCGTCGCGAAATGTCACAAAAGGAGTGTGTTTTTGGTTGCCAGGGCAAGACAACCCTGCACAGATTACCAAAAAAAAAAACAGCATTAAGGGACCAGTGGATGGAGTTTATTTTTACAGAGCATCAACGGAGTTGTGTAAGTGTTTGTGTTTGTTCCCTGCATTTCGAAAAAGGGTCACGATTGTGTGTTGGAACCACAGGCGGTGAGTAAAACGGTTTAAAATATCTCTGCCTCCTTGTTAGTGCGTCCGCCTCCCATCGGAGACCCGGGTTCGAGCCCCGCTCGGAGCGAGTCGTTGCTGCTGCTGCTCTCGTTCAGTTTCAGCATCGGGATCTGATTCTGGATCATAAATAAATGGGTGAATCTGACTGTTAGCCATGGTTTGCTTTGGATGATGGTTTTTTCCCTCAAGGTAATGTCACAGCTTTCAAACGCTCCCAACGCAAAAGCCTACTCGCGCTCGTGATTCTTTAGCTCCGCCCACACGTCACGCCTCCAGCCGCTCGTGTTTTTCCGGGAAAAATCGGTACAGACTATCTTTCTCTTATGAATATAATAAAACTAAAGACTTTTTGGAGTTATGAAGGATGCAGTACTACTCTATAGGTACTCAAGATTAACAGGAGATTGAGTGAAAACGAGCATTTCACGCCCCCTTTAAAAAAGTAATTAGTTATAGTTACTCACTACTTGTTCCAAAAAGTAACTGAGTTAGTAACTGAATTACTCTCTAATAAAAGTAACTCGTTACCAGGGAAAGTAACTATTTGCGTTACTGTTAGTGTTTTTGGCCACTAGCTTTGTAAATGCGTGTCACACATTACATGTACACATTACATGCACGTTCTTGCCTTTGACCACAATTAATTTGAAGTAGTGCTTATATCTTCACCTTGAAAATGCCAACTTTTCATCGGATTGCACCTGACTCGCCATCTCTGCTGCGAATCTCTGTGTAGCTGTTGCGTGTGTATGTTTGGCGCTGCTGGCACCGGCGCGTTTGCCGGCATGTGTGTAAAAACACTGGCTCTGATTGGCAACCATGAAACACATGACTCTGCCTTAGCCAATCACAACCGCTTATCTCTTCATTAATCCACCTGCTCACTCGCTGTGTGAGCCAGGAGTGCATTCAGATTGCATAGTTTATTAAATCAATGCATAGTAATGCACCGCATTTAACGTTCAGTAACGTTAACGGCGTTGTAACGACGGGAAAAGTAATTAGTTAGATTACCGTGTTACTGAAAAAATTGCGTCGTTACCTAACGCCGTTCTTTTAAACGCCGTTATTCCAAACACTGGTGGGCTGAATATCTTCGAAGACAGGAAAACAATGGCGAGAAGAAAAACTCAGGCAATAGTCCAAGGCACTGGCAGCAGAATAGTCCAAATAGAACAGGAACTGGAGGTGAACTGCACAGAGCGAGACACAGAGAACCAGTAACAACGATCTGACAATGAACATGACAAACACAGGACTATATGTAGGACCCATAAACAAGATGCACCTGCCGTGGATCTGATTGCTCGTTAGCACAGCTGACGCTGATAGACAATCAGACCAGAAAAACCTGTGAACCGTGACATTACCCCCACCCCCTAGGAGGGTCACCTGATGCTCCCAGAGGGTCCTACCTGGCGATTGTAATCATCGATAAGGGAGTGATCCAATATGCCAACTCCTCTCCTCTGGACCGTAGCCTTCCCAGTCCACCAAATACTGGAATCCGCATCCCCTCCGCCTTGAGTCCAGAATACGACTAAGCGAATAAACTGGTTCTCCATCTACGATTTTCAGCGGTGGGGGAACGGGGGTAGGCGGATTAATAACAGAACGAATAAGGGGTTTAATCTTTGAAACATAAAAAAAGCCGGGATGAATTCTCCGCATCATCAGTGGCAAAGGATAAGTGTTCCTTACCGTGATGTTGATCAGTCCTCGATAGTCAATATAAGGATGCAGGGAACCATCCTTCTTACTCACAAAGAAAAATCCCGCCCCTGCAGTAGAGGAGGAAGGGCGGATGAGTTTGGCTGATAGAGAATCAGAAATATATTTCTCCATGGCCTCCCAATCTGGAGTGCAAAGTGTGTATAATCTGCCCTTAGGCGGAGATGTACCTGGCAATAAGTATATAGCACAGTCATAGGGACGATGCTGAAGAGAAGCAGCCAAAACTTACTGAACACTTCCTTCAGGTTGAAGTACTCCCTGGGCATGTTAGACAGGTTCATCGCTTGTTCATCCTGCAACACAGAACAAGACACAGAAGAACAACCAGACACTAAACAAGACCCATGACAACTCTCACTCCAAGACATGACTGTGTACTGAAGGGATTTTATGTGAGGGTTATGTAGTGTGAGCCAGGGGTGCCCCAAAACCACAGGAGCAAAAGCAGAGTCAATGAGGAGGAACCGAATCTACTCCACATGGTTGCCTGATGTGACTAGACTCACCGGTCCGCTAGAATGTGTGACAGAAGACAGGAGTTGTCCACCCAGAGTGTTGACAGAGATATAATGAGTGATGGGCACGATAGGAATCCCGAGTCTGCGTGCCAGGTCTCAGTCCGTGAAGCTACCCTCTGCCCCAGAGTTCAGAAAGCGTCACACCAATGATGTGATGTGGCCCACTGCGGTCTGACCAGGAGGAGCATAGATTCTTGGGAGGATTCATCCAAGGCAATGCCACTCATCAGTAACCTCCTCGCTACTGATGGGCCTTGACTTTTACTGGACAGTTCAAAGCAAAATGTCCCACAGCTCCACAATACAAACAGAGTCCCTGTGCTCTTCTCCGCTCCTTCTCCTCCCGGGAGAGGCAAGCTTTGCCCACCTGCATGGGTTCAGGATCGAATGAGGGACCGACCGTATCCATGGAGCGATGATGGCAAATCTCCGTGTCCGGAACCAGGCCTTTCTGCATCCGAAGGTTTTGATGCTGCAGCCGTGTGTCTACTCGAATGGCCAGGTCAATCAAACCATCCAACGTTGTGGGTAAGTCCAGAGCATAAATCTCGTTCAGGATATGGTCGGCCAACCAATGCAGAAACATGTCCCACTGCGCCTCATTGTTCTGCCTATACTCCGCTGCCAGTGTCCGAAACTCAATGGAATAGTCTGCCACGACCTGTTGTGCTGCTGCCAGACACAGCTGCTCCAATACTGCTGTTCCCCACAGCGCTGCTCGTCCTGACAGCAGCATAATGACAAACACCACCTTGACTCCTCAGTAGGGATTGATGAATGCTGCAGAGCAAAGAACAGTGAACATTTTGTCCCGAATAAGCAGCAGGAGGTGGCAGACGAGGTTCCGTGCTGATGGTAGGTCAGTCGGTGGGTGGAACAGCGGATGATGGTTTAGGTGCAGTGGGCGCATGGGCAGACTCGACTCTCAGATGTTGCAGCTGGTTAGTAAGGTCAGAAACCTGCACTACCAAGGCCTGAACTGCTCGGTCGGTCGCCAGAATCTGCTCATCTTGATGATCAAAATGAGCATTGTTATTCAAATTGTCTCTCAGTTCAGTAACATTTGCTGGATCCATAACGGGTTAGATTCAACACTATGTCAGGTACGAAAACACTGGATCCAATTGCGAATGCGAAAGGTTTATTTAGAATTCTCAAGAGAACAAGACAAGGCAGGATGGAAAGCACAAAGTCTCTGGTCGGCAGTAGGTCTTTGGCAGCGCAGAGACTGCAGTGGGCTGAATATCTTCGAAGACGATAAAATGATGGAAAACAATGGCGAGAAGCAAAACTTGGGCAATAGTCCAAGGCACTGGCACTGGTGGCAGAAGAGTCACAATAGAACAGGAACTGGAGGTGAACTGCACAGAGCGAGACACAGAGAACCAGTAACAACGATCTGACAATGAACATGACAAACACAGGACTATATGTAGGACCCATAAACAAGATGCACCTGCCACTGATCTGATTGTTTGTCAGCACAGCTGATGCTGATAGACAAACAGACCAGAACAGTACACACCGAATGAATAGACAAACATGCGAACCGTGACACACTGATGCTGGTCACTAAAAATGTTATTTATTTATTGAAATCTGGATTCATCAATTTATTTATTGATTTATTGTTTATTTATTCATTAAAAAGTGTTATATCATTGTTATGCGCAGCAGTCACATATCATTACATTTCAAGTTTTTTTTTTTACTTAGAATCCACAGAAAGAACATATTTTTATTTTCATAAATCAACATACAATATAATACAATATTTTAAATGATTCATGTCCTTTATTCATTAAAATACATTATATCAACATAAGCCAAATGGCAGTGATAATAGTCATTACAATTAACATCTAATTATTGGCTGACTCCTCAAAACTCCTCAAAGTAACGTCTGAAAGTTGCTTCGGATAAAAACATCTGCAGCACTGTTTGCAGCTCTGGAATGCACATTTTATTCAGAGATGTGCTGCAACTGACAGAAGCACTTTAGGGCAACATTATGTTCTCCAGTGAAACTGCTGCTAATAAAATGACTACACGAAAATAGGCCTGTCAGACAGAAAAATGCCCCACTCTGCTGCTCCACATGTCAGAAACATTCTGTGTATTGATGACGGACATTCACTTAATGGTCCCTGCAGGTCTTAGAGTTGCTGAAATTACTCCATACGGCACAACAGGACATCCAGCACTCTGTAGCTCAAGGCAGGTGGTGTTGTCACGAAAGCTTAAGCTGTCAGAATCCCTGCATTTTTATTTAAAAAGACAAGCAGAGGCTTTTGTCTGAGTTGACATCATATGCAATTGTTATGAATAACAACAAGGATGTTCCTAAGGCTAAATGCTTTATTCTAAAAATCTAAAACAAATACCTATTTATATAACAAAACCCACCAGAACTGTCATTGATTATAATGAGAGTGATGTAGTTTTGGTGCTCGCTGCCTGAGTAGACATGATGTTAATACTTCAAAAACCAAGCCTACAGTAAGAGTTTACATCTTCAGAAATGTTTTGACACTTTCGGTTTTCAGACTACACAGAGTTCGTGTTTCTTGGACTTTTTCTTGCTGAGATGTTTCTGAAAATGTATGGTCTTGGTTTCCGTCTCTACTTCCATTCATCCTTTAACTGCTTTGATTGTGGGGTAAGTGAATCTTTTAGAGTTCATGTTTAAGTGTTACTGTAGATGTTTAAGTTATGTGCTTCAACTTAAAAAGTTACATGGAGGTCCTTAGAGGACAAAACATGTGTCATAAAAATATTATATATTATAACATTATAAATATTAAACACAGTGATATAGATGTTTATGAACATGTCAAAAATCCATTGGTTTCAGGTATTTTTCCCTTTAAATGCAAGTTTGTTTACATAACGCCACTGTAATTTAATGTATAAAAATGCTTGTTTTTGGCCAGAATGATGCTGTTTGCATTTATTTTTTATTTAAAAAAAAAAAAGAAAGAAAGAAGAAACTAGGAAATGAAAAAGGCAAACATGTTCTTAACAACACAGGGGTTAAACCAGAGCATTTTCCAATAAAAAAAAATACTAATAAAAATCATAATCCTACGGACCATAAGTCGGATGAATCCTTATAAAAGCGTGATGTTGTGTTTTGTGCAGGTGATTGTGGGTAGTATTTTTGAAGTGGTTTGGGGATTCTTCAGGCCTGGAGAGTCTTTTGGCATCAGCGTCCTCAGAGCTTTACGTCTGCTACGGATCTTTAAGATAACAAAGTAAGTTTATAACATTTGTCCAAGTAGTATCATACAGTATATATTCTTTCAAGAATTGTTTTTGCAAGATAGCCACCAGCAAATCCAAATATTCACAGTAAACTACATCTAAAGGTATCTACTATGAGAAGCACGTTACAGTCCAGTCATAAGTTCTTGCTGCTTATGTGTGAACTGTCCGAAGGCATTATTTAAATTAAATAGCATATGCGTAAATAAATGCTCAATTTAAAAATAATATTTTTTTGCTTGTTTTGTTAAATTTTAACTATAATTTGAAACGTATTTAAAAAACGATTTATTTGTCAGTTTGAAAAAAAAAAAAACAATCACATTATTTTTGTATTTGATTTATCAACAAAGGGTTGTTTATAAGTAATAAGTAATTTATTTTATTATTGAATTTGTTTTATTTTTAAGTAAGACTCTTCTCTTAAATATGGGATAATTCAATGTTATTCTGTATGGTTGGCATTAAATTAATTTTCACATGTAATTGTGTTTAAACAGTGAGGCTCTTGTGAGAATCCTGTGAGACACTTAAACAGTAGTTCACTGTATTGTCAAATAATGACTGTGTAAAGAAACGGGTGATATTTTGTATGTTTGATCAGGTACTGGACATCCTTACGGAATTTGGTGGTTTCCCTCATGAGCTCCATGAAGTCGATCATCAGTTTGCTCTTCCTCCTCTTCCTGTTTATCGTAGTCTTCGCTTTACTTGGAATGCAGCTGTTTGGTGGAAGGTGAGAATGTGAGAGTCATTCTTTCAGACAAACTTAAAAATATACTGTACTCAAATGTGAAAACAAAATGTTACAACAATTTACAACAACAAATATACAGTTCAAAGGACTCTGAAGGAAAAAAATGAATTTAAATGAAGCCTTGATACCGACCTACCTACTCTAACACCTCACCGTTTTCACACACATATGAGTTACTGCATGATGCGGTGTGTGTCGCTGTGTGTGTGTGTTAACTAGCGGATTACATACTGTAACTTGAGCAGTGACTAAAAACGAATGACTCAGTCTCGTCTGACCGATATGCTGATCAGCCAGAAAATCCCTGTATCGGAGTGATACCGATACTGAATATCGGATCGGCGCACCCCTAATTATAAGCAAACCACACTGCATGCATGCAGAAATTTGAGAGATTATCTTGAATGACAATGCAAGCAGCATGCTTCTGTCAGTGGAGAAATGCACACTTTTGTTTCCCACCCACATCATCTCAGTTATGTGGACATTCTCTGCACTCACACACTTTTCATCAGTACACCATTGGACCTTCCAGAAACAGCAAAGACACGGATGCTGCATGACATATTGTGAGAAATTTCTATAAGGTACATTCTGACCCACTGAATAGTTGACTAGAGAAACTGCATAGATGTAAATTGCCACTGGCTCGCCAGAGCGATGTGTCATGGCTCCAAGCTATAACAAATGGTTACCTTTGCAATCTGCATCAATATGAATGCTCACAAAGAAAAAATAACAAGCACAAATGCCATTTTATCTAAAGCCATTGAAACACTTCTTTCTCTTGCACAGGTTCATCTTTGAAGATTACACTCCTACTAATTTTGACACGTTTCCAGCAGCCATCATGACTGTCTTTCAGGTAAGACTCCACAGATCATGAAGAATTTAAAAAAAGTAAATCATTTTGAACCATAAACTTCAATCATATTCAGCTTAATTATATTATTTAGTATGAATACAAAAATGTATTCAAATAACATTGCATGAGATGCATTAAACCGCATATTTTTGTATTATTATTTTTTGTTTAAATTGGTTAATCCACCGTAGATTCTTACTGGAGAGGACTGGAATGAGGTGATGTACAATGGGATTCGCTCACAAGGCGGGGTGCAGTACGGCATGTGGTCCTCAATCTACTTTATTGTTTTAACCTTGTTTGGGAACTGTATCCTTTTTAGCTATAACTACTTTTATGTGCTAAAAAAAAGAAGAAAAAAAGAAAAATTAAAAGATTTTTTCCATTTACATTGATTTAATTTTGTAGTTTCACATGAAAACAGCTTTGCAAGCAAATAAAGCTTGTCATGTCATTCCATTCAAATCTACCCAAATTCTTGACGATGCTGTGAACAGATACATTGCTCAATGTATTCTTGGCTATTGCTGTGGATAATCTAGCCAATGCACAGGAACTAACTAAGGTAAGACAAAGAAAGGTAACATAATACAGTTTTCTAATAAACTTGTAAATGTAGGCCTAATATTTTGCAGTAAGACCAATGGTGTACCAGTAATAATCCCCAAAATAACATATTATGTATGTTTCTTATTAGCTTACCTTTAATTATGCATCCAGTGCATTAACTTTTGTGTGCATTTTATATAAAAGTAGTATTCATGCCCTTAATTAACAGTAAGTGCATAGTGTATTAATAGTATGCTTTTAGGGAGGTATACTGAAGAGTATTTTATGTGTTAGGAAGAAGAGGAGGAAGAGCTCTTCAATCAGCGTTATAAATCCAGAGATTTTGGCCTCTCAGAGTAAGTTTTTAAGTCACAACCTGTTTTTCAAACTAAGGATGTAGTTTCGTGTCACGTGTTAAGAAAATAACAATAATTTGGTGTCGATTGCTGACTGTTGCAACTGATCTTCTTGTGCTTGAGACATGCTTTTAAACCATTATGCCTCTATGCTATTATGTAATTTTTCAGTTCCATCAACACACAAACAGAAGTTTCATATATGAATGTACCATTTGTCTGTCACGTTTTTGATCAGTCTTGATTCTGGTCAAATTTGATATGGAAGAACACAAAACACTTCGAATGGTGAAATAGACTGACTGGATACATTTCAGTTTGCCTTTAAATCTTGGTTATAGAAGAATGTCATTATTTATTTATATATTTATTTATTTAATCTTTAGTTGCTAGGAAACTCAAGTGCCTACACCACGGGGGAATGGTGTGTTTATTTCATAGAAGAAAATCAATATGATATTAGAGTGATTACAAGCTTTAGCTTGGTACAGTGCAGTTTAAAAGTGCACAAAGTCACAGAGTCAGTACTGAGCAGAGGTCTTTGAGAAACTTGAATGTACCTAAGAATTGTGAAGTCAGATAGTTGTTTAGTTCCTTTTATTTAGTTTCTCCACTCCTTCAGTGCAGCACACATTGATAGAAGTTTCTTATTTTCTCCAACAAAAGGAAATTTTGCACCATGTAATTACAGGAACTTAGTTATAGGAACTGGCCACCAGGTTGGTCCCACTGGAACTAAAGTTTCCCATAGGGCCATTTTTTTGGTTGCATTCATACCACCAGTAGGAACTCTTAAGTGACTGCATTGGATTTCCTCCATAGTGTAAAAGTTGCGAACTGCCTGGACTTCAGTGTTGGTCCATATATAGCTGTTTTCCATGTTCGTGGAGTAAGTTTGCATGGCTTTCTAAAATTGTGGGTGCCAGTGTTTTAAATGGCATCCATCACTGGAAGTTCATATTATGTTGGAATAGATCCTGCTCTGAAACAGGAGCTAATTTAGTCAACAAACGCCTCAAAAGTCATTTCGATAACTAAAATAGTTGGCAGTTCCTGTGGTGCGAACACACCAAAAGGCAAATATGTCCACCAATAGTTGTAGGAACTATGGAAACGTTCCTTCGGTGAAAAAGGCCCTTTAGTTTCTCTCAATGTTTAAGAGCATATGGAAAAGAAGGCATTGGACATAACCTGATAGTAATTAGAGTAACCTTAAGTACCTTGCTTAAAGCAGTTAACTCCTGGTGAAATATGAACCGTCAAATTTCCAATGATCAAACCTGAGCTGAGTTTATTGTTTTTGGTCAGTTAATTTTCACAGTGATCAGCATGAATCCAAAACATTCCTGAATATATTTGACATGGTTAATGTCATCTTAGATTCTTTCTCTGAAACATTTGTCTGAAATCAGTTAAGTAAATTTCAATCAATCTAAATAACATGTATGTCTGTTTTAACACTAGTCTGTTAGGTTGGTTTTGTCTTAATAGATCAGTTTCATTTGATTCATATATCCTTGGAAAGGGATAGACCCAGTGGAGAAACTTTTTTTTTTTCAATTGTCAAATTCTGATAGTTTAAGATTGCACCTTGTGACCTCGAACTTGTTTCCACTTCAGATCTGTAACACAATGTAAATAATCAGAAAATATTATGAATCGGATAAATCAATGTAAGATTAAAAAAAAATTTAAGGAACTGTGTAAGAAAATGGCAGATTTTTGCACTCCAATTAAGAAACAATTCTAGAAAGATTTTGGAAATGAGGAAAATGGGTAGTGGCAGTGATAAATGGAAACCAGTTTAAGCTGTGTTTGGATGCAATAACAGCAGTGCCTTCATATGCATTTGCTCAGTTGCATGTGTCTAATCAGAGTTCTTCTCTGCAATGCAGTCAAAACCAAAGTGAACTTGAATTTTGTAGTCAAACTAAACTCTACAGCAGTGGTTTTCAACCTGTGGTCCGCGGCCGCGGTGGTATTGCAGGTGGGCCGCGAATTATTTTCTGTTCATTTCCAGTCCATTCTAGGGCTGTGCGATTAAAAGAAAACGTCCTAAAATCACGATTTGAGCGTGCGCATATGCCTAACTCCAGGTTCACAAACTGTCTGTGATGCGCCTTTTTTCTGAGCCAATGTTGACGGATCAGAGCGTTCTCACTGCGGTAAAAGGATATTTTTTTAAAAAAAAATTTTTTGCCACAAGTCTATACATTTTTTTACATCTTCACTATAGTGATAATTTTGACTTATGTCTGTTCTAGAGATGTTACAACTTTTTGATAAAGCTCTGATTGGTTTTCTTTTGGAAATATGTTTCAAATTAATCCTGAATGCATTTATGACTGTAAAAGCACAATTGCAAAATTGATCGAAAAAATCGCGATAGTTTTTTTTTTTTTTTTTTTTGTCCATATCGCACAGCCCTAGTTTATTCAATAAATATAGTTTAAAATCTAGCTTCTGAGTACTAAATTATTAACCCAACAATAGCGGGGTCAGTTGATTTTTTTGAAGTGGGCCGCGCAAACATATGTGTTTGGTTGTGTGGGCCGCGAGTTGAAAAAGGTTGGGAACCACTGCTCTACAGGATAGTGGACCCCAAGAGCCAGAATTTCCCATCCCTGCAATACTGCACTGCAACCAATGGAACTTACCAACTGCACCAACTGAAATCGATCTCTATACTTGAAGCATTTGTTGTTTCAGTCTAAGATGTCAGTGTGGCCAGGTGTCTTGTAATATTATATGTGCTGAGGTTTATACTATTAACAATCAACCAGGAGGATATTTGTTTTGGGGTAGCCATATAAGCACAGCTTTGTACTGCTCAAGTCCACATCCATATTTTTTACAAATAGGGCAGGAGTAGCCAGCCCTGCTCTTGGTGAGCTACGTGCGTTCTTGCAGACTTCTTCAACACACCTGCCTAATTTCAAACAACCCTCAACCCCTTGATTAGCTGGATAAGGTCTGTTTTATTAGGATTGGAGCTACATTCTGCAGGATGGTAGGACACCAAGAAGTTGTTTACCACTGTTGTAGAGTTGTTTATATTGGATATTAGACATTAGATAGTTAAAATAAGCTTGTCTTATTTAAGACTGTAGTCAGATTAAGTACAACAAGGCATCTTTTGTCTTCAGTGAAGATATTCACATTCTGATCAGAGTGATATCTGGACAAAAACATGGAATGTTTTGAGCCATGAAGAAACACATCCATTTGATTAGTTTCTCTGGTGTTATTGTAGAAGTTTCTTCCATAATGGCAGCTTAAAATTAGTTACCAATCTAGTACAGTAACTGTCAAGTCCCAAGTTTTATGGCATTACATGTTGAATAGACAATGGTTCGAAAGAAAGAACACATGATAATAGACCAACAAATTAATCAGTAGTCATTGCAACATTAAACTATACTACCAAAAACAATGGACAGAAACTATTTGCAGCTAAAACATCTTTTACATTTCTCACAAATGCGTGATGTGGCATTAATGGTATTGAAATGCCAAAGAACCCTAAAAGAATTTCAAAGAATTGCCAAATAATTTCTAAATTTTGGCCCTTGGCATCCACAGTCTACAGAGTCTATCTCCAACCCTGATCTAAACCAACTGTTTGTAACTTTTTTATTAAAACTTAAGACCTTGCTTTGCTTGCTCAGGTGAGTTTGATTTGGGTTTGAGCCAAACTCTGTAGGACAGTGGACCAAGAGGGCCAGGTGTGTGAAACCCAGATTTAACCTTTTAACTAAAAAAATATTAACTTTTTAACTTTCTAGCCTTATGAGTTGACTTGTGTGCAGTATGCCAATATGGATTGTGTGGTATGTCATATCTACAAATACACTAATGGCTTATTTTCAATTAATCATTTATTTGGTTTCATGGACAACAAAAGAATACGCACAATTGTAAGTAAAACTGTCTATGTATCTTTTTATCTGTCATGTCTGCCATTAACATTGCACTGTCCATCTCATTAACAGTCTGAATTACCTGCAGACATCCTTTGTGCACTCTTTTTCTCAGATTTTCTTTCTTGTTTGTTTACTTTTATTACCTAAGAACTTTCCCTTGGTTTTCTCTCAAAGTCTGTTTAATTTAGCCTGAATCGATAGCCATTGTTTTTATTCTAATTTCCTGATTTTTATCACACACCCTTGTGAATTGTGAAATTTGCATGCTGCAAACGATATCTCTCTTGTGACTGAGATGTTACACATCCATGCAGAAGGAGACGGAGACCGTACTTGTACAGGAAGCGTGCCATCCACCGAGGACGACCGACTCCTGCAGAGGCAGAGGAGGAAGCAGCTGGGAAGCAAGCAGAAGAACAGCCCGTCAATGCTTTTGCTGGCCGCCGTGAAAGACGCAAAAAGATAAACATGTCCGTCTGGGAGCAACGGGCCAACCAGCTGCGGAAACGTCGGCAGATGGCCAGTCGTGAGGTGCTGTTTGGCAGTCCCACAGAGGACCAGTTAGACACTCCAGTCAGTGATCATCACCAACAGAGCTGCATATCCCCAGAGATAAGCCCTTTACACTTACCAGAATCACCAATGTCTGTGGGGATGCCCCTGCCAGAGCCGCCCATGTCTATAACCATTCCCCTCCCTGAACCTCCAGAATCTGAGCCCTTGCCCCTGATGGGATCGGGGATGGAGGAGAGGCAGAGTACTAATAACCATCATTCAAATACAGAGAGGAGGCATCGTGTGGCAAGAAAGTTTCGGGCTGCTGCTGCTGCAGGGGTGGCAGAGGGTGGGCGGCACAAACGCCACAGACATCGAGAGACTAGAACAGAGGCCAGAAATGCAGAGAATCACCAGCAATTTGGATGCAGTGAGAAACCGGCTGAGGAGGGTGAGGATCAAATGGATGAAACACAGTCTAAAAACTTGATGCACATGTGCGAAACAGAAATAATCATGTCTAGCAAGCAGACTGAGAGTCAGGAGGAATGTCAAAGGTAAGAACAAGATCATGGCATACTTTTTTTTAGTGAATTGCGCAGTTGCTAGTTTACATTCAGTGTTGACATTCCGTAACAGTTGTAATTTGGTGAAGTAAAAAATTTTTTACAGTCCTGGTACAGTCCTAAAATGTGTTTCCCAAAAGCATTGTAAGGCTAAATTGATCGTAGCTCCATTGGTTTCAGTGGGTCTGCGACGTCTTAAGATTACAATGGTTTTTGGGAAATGCAGCCCTAGTTGGTAACACTTTATTTTGATGGGCTCGTTCTGTTGAGAACTTTGAAACTACATGTCATTAACCAGTAATTAGTAGTGCTGTTTAGTAACTGAATACAACTGGATTATATAATCATATTGGAAAATTTTGATTATTATATATTGTTCATACAATAGCAATAAATTATTCACATTTGAATGATTCTCACAGATTAAATTTTTTTATCTTTTAAATTTTCTATTTTAAACATTTCAAAATGTTTTTCAGTTTTGTGGACATTCAACCCAAAGACCAGCCACTATTCAGGTGGATAATTAAACAGAAATTTCAGAGTCTACACTGCATTTGACCACTAGTTTTAAGAAGCTTTTCTCAACAGTTCAACATTGCATACCGTATTTTCCGGACTATAAGTCACACTTTTTTCATAGTTTGGCTTGTCCTGCGACTTATAGTCAGGTGCGACTTATTTATCAAAATTAATTTGACATGAACCAAGAGAAAACATTACCGTCTACGGCTCCTGAAGCCTACCACTGAGCATCATAGAGCGCCCTCTCGCAGCTGTAGACGGTAATGTTTTCTGTTGGTGCTTGGTTCTAAATAAATGCTTATAATGACTTATAGTCCGGTGCGACTTACATATGTTTTTTAACCCGTCATGACGTATTTATGGACTGATGCGACTTATACTCAGGAGCGACTTATAGTCCGAAAAATACGGTAAATCATTATTAGAGTTTATCCATGGGATAAATGAGTTAGGTCAAAGGTAATCAGAAAGCAGTCAGATTATATTTCCTAAAATGTTATATTTATTATATTATTTTACTAACTATTTTTGCCATTTAATTTGAAATCAGAAACGGATTACAATGTCTAAGTAATCAATCCAGCACAAGTAATTAGAGTAGTGGAGGAGAGTATTAGTAGACTATTGTCTTAGGGTTGGGGTTATAAGAAAAAGTTAATATGTACTTGCAAAGTTATCTATAGTCACTAAACTGTAAGTCGGGGTAATGTGTGTCTACTAATACTCTTATGAATGCTAGTTGACGTGTTATTGCTAAGTTACTTAAAGTCGACATAATATCTAAAGATCAAAATAAAGTGTCAACTTTAATGGCTGAATGGAACTGAGCTTGGTTTTCAATTTGACGTTTTGCTAGGCACAACACACAGCAAAGTTATGAAACATATTTTCATTATTTAATAAGATCAATCATTCACACCTGTGCGTTTGAATTTAAGGGAGTTTGTGGGAGATGTGACTGAGATTTCCCAAGCATCTGGCCTTCAGGAGCTTCAGACTGTCTGCACTGGAATGGAAGATCAAGCAGAAAGCCAGGATGCTCAATTCCTGAGGCACAAAGAAGAGTTTACATCAGAATCCAAGTACATGACAGGGGAAGTCTCAGACATTGAGAATAATGGCAGCTATCTAAACCAGGATGAGTGTATGGCAGAAACCAGCATTAAACGTGATACATCTACCCAGCCTTTGTTGGAAATGGCACCAATGACTGGTAATTGATCCATCCATTCCTCAATGTATCCATTCGACCATCTATCACTGCATTTATCTGTCCATCCATCAATGCATCCATCTGTCAATCCATTCATCCATCAGTGCATCCATCCATCCATCCATCTGTCCATCTATTTATCCATCCATCCCTTCTTCCTTCCTTCCATCCATCCATTCATCCATACGTCCATCCATCTTCTTCTTGTTTAATTGGTACTTTGCTGTGTAGAGTATGTTTTCTCTGGATCAAACTTTTATCATACCAATTTATTTGAAGTTCTTTTAGTTTCTTTGGAAAGTAGTACCAAAACAAAATTGTTCTAAAATTTTATCATTAAATGGTAAAGAAAAGTATCTTTACAAAGTTTTTCACCCTTTGCTATGACTAGTCAGTCACTTATAAATCTTGCCCCGTGGTGACGAATGCATTTTTTTAAATTATTATTATTACAAATAATCCACTCTCTTAATTAAAAAAATAAGAAAGAAATAAGCCATTTTCAGCAATGAGATGCTTATTGTCTTTGGTTTGATAGCAGTTTTTTTCAGAGGAAGATGGTCACAGTGCAACAGTGTTGATTTGCAATGAAGTAGTTCAGCTGCTGAAGTCCTGAGTCCTGAAGGAAGGGGGTGGACAGCAGCCATTGATTCTGTTTGCAGAGCAGATAATTCACTAAAGTGAGGACACATTCATTAATAGAGACACAGAACTGGGTCATCAATGCCTGTGGCAATCTAAGCTTCTTCGGCTGTTTTAGAAAGTAAAGAGCAGTTTGTCTTTAGAGTATTCTGTTCCATTGCTTTAGTGGGCTTCGTGCTGGGTGTTGTGTGAAATCTAGGTTAACATTCACACTGCAAAAAATCTACAGTAGAAGCCATGTAGCGCCCAAACCCAACACAAGATAAAAAAAGTTACTCAGTGGGCTCAGGTTTATGGCTTCCAACCTGTAATAAAAGCAAAAATCCAAATGCATTTCGGATGAAAACAATCACAGGTAATCATGGTCAAACAAAACCTTGGAGATAAATCATATAATTCTTTTCAGACACCAGTTTCTTGTCACATTCAAAATGTTTGTCATAGTAACAACACTAATTTGTGGAGATTCAGATTCAGTATTTGAAAATTGACTGTTAAGATAAACATTTTGCACAATTTATTAACCGTAATATCGTGTTGCCACTAGATGCCTGTATAGCCGTACAGGTATGTAACAATCCCTAGTAGCTAAGACATTGCACATAAATCACATATAAATCGGTTTTATTACATTTGGATTTGGATACATGTTTAAATATTATCATTGGCTACTTTTTGTATTTATCTGTTTTTTGTTGAATTGTTTTGTTGTTGTTGCTTGAAACATTGATTTAAAGTGTCAGTTATTGCATCATTATTTCAGTCAACCATATAAAACCCTTTGTTTCTCCGAACTACATATAAAAGCCTGATCAGTGGCATAAAAAAATAATCAATGCAGCTACTTAATCCTTTGCTAGACGTGAACTTCCCCACTGTCCTCTATGTGAATGACACTGTTCCCATTAATGCTGTTAGAAGTGGAAGTGAAAGTCATGACATTTGCCAAGTATGGTAACCCAAACTCTGAATTAGTGCTAACCATTTAACCCATCCAAGTTCACACAAAGCAGTGAGAAGTGAACACACCCCAGGAGGAGTGGGCAGCTATAGATTCAGCGCTCAGGGAGCAACTGGGGGTTCAGTGCCTTGCTCAAGGGGACATCAGCCTTGAGTATTGAGGGTTAAAGAGAGCGCTGTTCATTCACTCCCTCCCTCCTACAACTCCTGCCAGCACTGAGACTCAATCCTGCAACCTTTAGGTTACAAGTCCAACTCTCCAACCATTAGGCCACAGCTGCCCACTTGACAAAGCGGTTTAATAAAGGATGTACTGATCTTGTTAATTAGCCAATTCTACAATACCAATATTTTTAACTGGCTGTTAAAGTTTATATGGGAATATTACGCGACATACTGATCCTATAATAATACAGTGATGCAAAAATGCACACCTTTTGGACAAATCTCGCAACATGATTTATCAACTGCCTCAAATACTGCCTAAACAAAATACTGATTTTGTGCACTTTACTTACTGTACCAATATTTTAAATCAGCCTTTGAACCTAGCTTTATTGCATCATAATCAGGCAGCAACTGATAACGCTCTGATCCAATGGCATACAGGCATCGTCAGTTTGACAATACTCTAGCCCAATGATGTTGGGGGATCCAGTGGGGCAGCAGTCATGTTTCAGGATGACCATGCCACTCTTCATCACAACCCTGCTAAAATGTAGCAATGCAGTTCCAGTATGAGTGCTGATTGGCACCACTTCAGCTGGTGGCACCCTGGACGACCGCCTAGCTCGCCTATGCCTAGAAACGGCACTGGCACCTAGCAACAGACAATCTAATCACACAACATATCAAACAGAAACATAAAGCACACTGACAGTTTAGAAATAAAGTTTCATATGTGCATGTTAATTCATGTTTAGTGAATACCCAAACATATTAACTTTGAGACATGCAACACACTTGCCAGTCATTTGCAGTCTGATATATTTACTCCACTCCATTCACAGTTTCAGAGCTTGTTACATTTGATGAAGGACTTATTTTGTTACTGCATGAAAGTACTTCCATAAAGTATGCATGCATGCAGTATGAAAACAATCCATACATACTTCTATCATGCAGTCTACACCATCAGTGGTGATGCTTTAACAACCATGTTAATGCCATTAACAACTTCTTTCCTGTGGCCTCATGAGGAATTGTAGGTAGATAGGAAGTATTTGGTCATATTTACTTTGAAGCCCAAACTCTCCATGAACCTGAGACAATTTGCCCTGTCCAACCTGGTCAAAACTGTGAAATTTTAAGACAGAAACCTACACAGACCCAAAATTGCACACTCTCTTTAAATTTCATCTTACCGCAAATAACCTGTAGTCAATTATTATCAAATAATAATAATAATTAAAAAAAAAAAACATTTTGGTCTGGAAAAACCTTCCATAATAAATTATTCTGTGACAAATCACTTTTAATGTTGTTTCAGGTCTTGTGTTAAAAAAAAGAGAGAGAAGAAGATATTTGGTTTAATGTGGAACTTCTTGGCAACTGAAATATAAGTTTTGTCAACAAAAATGAAATGCTAGTTTAGTCAGAGCAATATTTACTGAAATTACTGAATATACCAATAACCACTTTTTTTTTTTTTTTAGCATTTTACACAGCTAGATACATTTGTGTGCCAAACGAGATGAAAATGAAATCACAATATTTTAAATAATTATAATTTTTTTCTTAACAACCCCAAACCTGAAGTAAAAAAGAAAAAAAAAAAAAAAGAAAAAGAAAGATTTACACATTTTGTTATGCTTGGGTGGAGTGGCAGACCTCTATCTACAATTACTAAAAAGCTACTTTGATGTGTGGTGCAATACTTTTAAATAGTGGGAACAACAAAATGAATTAAGTTAAAAAACAGTAACCTTAAAAAAAAAAAAAACTTTCAATGGTGCTAACCTAATTTTAAGATGTCCTTGTTACACAGTCAGTCACATCTAATTTCACTACTCATTGCCAGAAAGTTTTACTGTATGCAAGTCAATATTTAAGTTTAGGATGTAAACCCTGCTGCAAATAAAATTCTGAAATATTTGTTTTGTTGTCTTGATTTGACTCGTCACAGTCAGCTTCAAAGACGTGGAGGCCTCCCACCCAGACAAAGATGATAATGGAAACGATGATGATGATGACGACGATGATGATGATGATGATGATGTTGAGAATGGAGGTGAACAGTCGACTGCCCCCAAACCCGACACACCAGACAGCATGTTCATTTTCAAAAGCACAAATCCGTAAGCTGCCATTTTTACATGATCCCACACCTTTACCTTTTGTACCGTATACCATGCATGATAGGACAGGGCAAATCTAACATCTAAAATCATGTTCCTTGTCTAACTACAGTATCAGGAGGATCTGCCACTATGTGGTGACCCTGCGCTACTTCGAGATGACCATTCTCCTGGTGATTGTGGCCAGCAGCATTGCACTGGCTGCTGAAGACCCTGTTTGCGCCAATTCAGAGAGGAACAAAGTAAACCATTATATTTCCCATATTGCAAACTTAATGTCTCATGTAATGACTAATGAGTATTTTGACTTTAAAACAACATTATGACAGGTATGTTTACTGTGTTTACAGATCCTTCGATACTTTGATTATGTTTTCACTGGCGTTTTCACATTTGAAATGATTATAAAGGTAACTGCTTTGCTACTTCAAACATTATTTAAAATGTATTTGTCTATTTATTTATTTTTGCTAAACCCTGCCTTTCAAAGTTGTCATTTAACTTTAAACTCTGTTTTACTGTATAGCTTCTACAGTCGAGTTTGGAGCCAGAATAGTCTCAAAATAAACTTATTTACAAAATAAGATCCATGTATGCATTAAAGAAAATTAAAATAATACTTAATTATAAATTAATTATCCATAATCAATTAAGTTAATATTTTCATAATCAAATTGACATTCACAAAATGCATTTCACAAATGCAAAACATATATACAAGCATGCACACAAAGTTTTGGAAGTTTAAATGTAGAAAATGTTTGTTGAATCTGCATTAGCAAATCGTCAAACGCATGACTTTTCTTGTATGAGCGTATGTATTTTAAGACTTTAATGGCAGGTCTTGTTTCATTTGTGTTTCTGTCATACTCTTTTATCCAATCAGATTTAAGCATCTCCATTGACCAATCAGAACTCACTGTGGGCATATGAAGCGTGTGCCTACCTGGATGCATTTTGAGTCAATTTGAATGTAAATTTATTAATTAATATATGAATTGTTATTTGCAGATATACTTGTTTTATTTTGTAATAATCTTATTTTGTATATTAATTTATTTTGAGACTGTTCTGGCTCCATAATCTATGGCTGTCACAGAAACAGTTCATGTCAATGATATTTGAAAGTATTTGAAGTATATACAGTATAGACATACATAGAATTTTACATATAGGTATAAAATACAGAGACAAATTCTGTATAATTGTGCATTATGCCATTTTACACAGATGATCGACCAGGGCCTCATTCTTCATGATGGGTCGTATTTCCGTGATTTGTGGAATATTCTAGACTTTATTGTGGTGGTTGGAGCTTTATTTGCCTTTGCACTGACGTAAGTATTTCAAATGAGATCCATCTTCCTTGTGTGATAAGCCAAGTTGTTTACATACAGTCAGATTCATCTGGACTTTTTAGAGACATATGAGAATGCCAGACTCCAGATACCAGATAACTTTCAGCACAGGCTCATTTTTAAAAACTGTCTAATTGCAAAACTTCAAAACTACCAATGCATACGATTCACTGCAGTTTGCAAAGGAACTGTTGAGGCTGTAAAGCATCAACAACGTTTTTTGCATCACATACCGAATGTTTGGCTTTTCTGATGTAAACTTGCTCGGTCGCTCACCTAGTACAGTATTCCACTTGCAATACAGAGCATGAGGGTACAACCTTTTAGCATCACTCACCGGAAAAAAACTAAACATGGGTTTTTAAACACAACTCAGTTTGAAAATGTTTTGAAACATGCAAGAAGCATAATATCTAAAGATTTGCAGAAATGTTGCAACAGATTTGTTTTTTTCAGTGAGCCTGGGTTGATAACATAATCTGTATAATAAAATTTTACTGTGACCTGTAGATCAAATGTGTCTACAATGTGTGTGTGTGTGTGTGTGTGTGTGTGTGTGTGTGTATGTATATATATATATATATATATATATATATATATATATATATATTAGGGGTGTAACGATACGCGTATTCGTATTGAACCGTTCGGTACGAGGCTTTCGGTTCGTTACGCGGTACGGATTATGTACCGAACGGTTAGTTGGACTAATTAATTATATTTGAAAAAAAAAAAGTGAAATATAATGATATGCGTTCAACAAGGTAGCCCAATAACCCAAACGACGTAACAGGCAACGCCCCTGGCCCTGACACCCCCGAAGAAGAAAAAAACACCAACTGCAATGTTTATGTTAGGCTACTCAGTCAGGCGCTCGCTCACTCAGTACGCGCTGAAGGCTTGTTGCAAAATGTCTAATGCATTTAACAGACCAGAAATAGAAGATCCTCCAGTAACCAACAGGTCTGGTGTTTGGGTGCACTTTGGATTCCCTGTAAGCTATAATGGTGATGGCAAGAGAGTGGTGGATAAAAAAACAACAGTATGTCGCATCTGCTACATGACAAGGGTACACCAGCGGGAATAAAAAAATAAAAATAAAAAATAAATAACACCAGCGGGAATACTTAAAACACGTCAACTCATTTACGCTGACATCACCTTAGTGTGTCAGTATCTGGGAAAAGATGAAAAAAAGGAGAAACATACACGCAACAAACTATCCCCGCAGCATTTAGACAGATATTTCCAACTGACTCAAACAGGGCGAAAGACTACATTTACGTTACATTTACGTTATAGCCGCGGATATCTTACTATTTACCATTCATTCTGTCATCACCATTATAGCTTACAGGGAATCCAAAGTGCACTCAAACACCAGACCTGTTGGTTATTTCTGGTCTGTTAAATGCATTAGACATTTTGCAACAAGCCTTCAATGTGCATAAAAACGCGTGGAAAACGCTAGGCGCGTCTTTCTCCTCCTTTCCAAAGCGCTCGGGCAGAAGCGCATTGAAGTCAGTGTATCGCATTGAAGTCATGTGTATATATATATATATATATATATATATATATATATACACATGCCACATGCGTAAATGTAAATGCAATCTGGGCTTTGATTATAATCCATTGTGCACTGGATTTGGCTTTGTATAAACTCTACAGTGTGTGCAAAATACAAGACTGCTTAAACATTTTGGGACACAGAAAGGCTCTTCATATGCTGAAAGTTATTTATGCAACCATTTAGAAAAAAAGCTTCTTCTATGGCATCGTGAAGCATTTCTATTCATAGGATTGTATGCAAAAACTGTATAGCATATGTATGACAAGGCAAAGAATGTCTATTCTTTCTGTGATCCGCTTCACCGGTGAAACTCGGGAGGCAGAAGAAGAAGCCGGTGGCGACTGCACTAGTGGAGGTGGTGTGCTGTGAGATTTGGCTATACGTGGTATAGACTTATAAAGTGCAGTCTATGAATTTGATTTGCTTTCTTAATAGTGGGCCAAATCCTGGTCTATTTTTAAAGCATCTTGCGGGCTGATTCAGAGCAGGCCATGAGCCCGTGGGCTGGACTTTGGTCGCACCTCATTTAAGTTATATAAGTGAAACTCTTGAATGCTTGCTAATAAACTAAAACTGTGATGGAAGTCACACATATATAGTTAGAATACATGGTATCGTTTGGAGGAATATAGATCTTAAACATACATTTAAATAGCATCAGTTATAAAAATAAAAAAATGATGGTGTCCTAAATTTAATAATCTATTTGGGAAACCCTTGAGAGAAGCTCTAAAATCATGCAGTCCAGGCTTATTAACATGATCTGAAAGCTGCCTAGCATGAGACACATGCACCAGATAATACCATTATTGCTCAATAATTGATCAGAATGTTACGGGTTATTCTTGTTATCTTGTTAAGCATGTGTGTGTTGTTATTCAAGGAAGTATTTCTATAAAAGGATTTCCCAGACGTTCATAAATCTGCTCTGGTGCATTGTTTAATGGCTTTACATGTGTTCTTTCTCTTTTAATGCTTCTCTGTTGTTGTTTGGATTGTATCTCTGTGGCTGCCAGGAATTTAATGGGGTAATAACAGATGCTTCTCATTTGTCACATTGTCTGTCCATTATAATATGAATTCAGTTCATCATTTATTCATGTGTGTGTTAATATTGTGATGTCTGATCCATGTTTGTATTCACTGACCTAAAATGTTCACTCATTCACTAACTATTTCAGCAATGCCTACACATTCTTAGGTTATGCATTAGGTTGCTGTCAGTTTAACATGAATAGTATGATTCATTATTTAAATATGCAATTAATCATGCCTTTTTACTCATAAGTATGTACCATAATAAGAAATGTTCCTACCATCAGTGCAGTTCAAGCCTGAAGAGCCACTTCATGTTTTGTTCATGTGAATCATGTGAAATGCTTTTAATATCCAAACATTATAAAAATGTCTTTCATTGCATAGTCACTGAATAACAGGTTTAAAAATATAATACAAATATACTTTAATGCATGCTTAAAGTCCTTTGATGCATGTAAAGGACATTATTAGGTTTTTTTTGTGAGTCTGGAAATATAGGCCTTGGGTTGTTCCTTCACTAAACATCATTTAAGATTTAGAAAATGTGATGCTGTGGCTAATTTGTAGTACTTAGGTTTTTATTTATGATGTCAGTCAGCTTATATCAATATCTAGCAGCAAAGATGCCGCATCATGCAAAACTTTTTTTTTTAATTAATCTTATATTTGATTGATTTTAAATATTTGGATGAATTCGATATACATCTCTAAGTTATTGACAGCTGTACAGGTTGGATTTCTCCCCCCAAAACATACATTTTTTTAAAATATAATATGTTTTGTTATTCACAGAAACAACAAAGGCAGAGACATCAAGACCATTAAGTCCTTACGGGTTCTCCGAGTTCTCCGTCCCCTCAAGACCATCAAAAGACTTCCGAAGCTCAAGGTTTCTGCTCTTTCACACTTCTTTACATTTGTAGCTAAAAATAAATAAATAAAATAAAACCTGATTGCACAATTTAACTCTCTTCTCACTTATGTTTACGTGTTTTATCACTTATTTGTGACTATGCCTACTCTCTGAATATTAAGAGAAAATAAACTTTTTTATTCACACTTTTTCATTCCACATGTGATAATTGCAAACAAATTCTTCCAAAAGACTAAAACTCAATACTTTCAATTCATTGCATAGTCCTTATGTAACAGGTTTAAATTTACTAAAGGATGTAAAGGACATTATTAGTCATTTCTTTGAGTCTCAAAAGTTAAGTCTTGGGTTCCTCCTGCACTAAATCTCATCCCACATTTAATGTGATTCTGTATTTATTTATTTTTTAGTTTGTTTTATTCTTCCATCTACTTTTGCTGTGACAATAAACTAATGTACCATAGACTCACATAACGTGTGTAATGTTGTGTATTTCAAACACAGAAACTCTAGGTAAGAAATAAATGTCTTATTCCAATTATATTCCTTTGAAACAGTCTCACAAAAACACACACAATTTAATGAATGAGTGAATTAATCAGGATGCTCCGCTGTCTAAATATGAGTAATCCCTCTGTGAATAATTAAAAGTAGGCTAAATATAACATGCAGTACTTGACATTTTTCGTTTTAAATCAATATGCAGTCATTTACAGAGCCAGCATTATGATAATTATCATCAGACGATTTAACTAAACCATAATTGAATCAGAGATCTTGAGAGATGACATACTGTAGAAATGTGAAGTTACCGGCCTAGTGCCCTTCAGATCCAACCCCATCCCCTGAGAAAACAGATCTGCTTCACAAGGAGGTGATTTTGTACAAATTAGATTGGTTTGGAAGTGAAAAATAAGCATGAGGTCCAGCAGATCAACCCATAAACCTAACTGTTAGTGAAGCATTCAGAGATCGTATGAAAGAAAGAAAGCTTCATCTCTGTCAGCTTTCAGTTTCCAGTCATTGTAGAGCAAAGTCACATGGGATTGAGTTGATACCATTACTATAGCAACCAGCATGCTAGAAAACGACTGTACTGCCTAAAAACCCCCATAAACGTCTGATTTGATTACTTGCAAATAAAAGTGTAGACATGTGCATCATGATCCAGTTTGCACGAATTTAATGACTAAACATGAATTTAAGGCTTTAGGTAAAATTGTGATGTTGATTGCATTGGATAATATACTGTTCTGGAATGCATCATTGTGGAAATGGCATAAAAGCTGCACATGAATCTTATCTCATTTGCATTGCCGGTTGAAGATCTGTTTAAGGAGGGATGTGCGATATGATGGTTATTTCTGTTGTCCTGCAGGCTGTGTTCGATTGTGTGGTCACATCCCTGAAGAACGTCTTCAACATCCTCATCGTCTACCAGCTCTTCATGTTCATCTTTGCTGTGATTGCAGTGCAGCTCTTCAAGGGAAAGTTCTTCTACTGTACCGACGGATCGATGGGCACGCAAAAGGAATGCCAGTAAGAGCTTTATATATACTGTATCTGGGAGGTGGGGAGTGACGAATTAATATTTTTACTGTTACAATTATTAGTTGTGGAAAATGTGTACTTTCAAGAGTAAATAAAAAAAAAGTACTTTTCTAATGAAAAAATTGAACTTTATTCTTGTTGCTTTATTTAATGCAATATATGTAGCATGCCTCAATCAAGGGACAATGGCTAATAATGCAAATGTAGCTGTATACATTATCACATTAAGCAAAGGACCTGCAATGATTTTGGGGAAACATATGAAATGCCAGAATTAATGCTTGTCTCTGCTGTGTTTGTTGCAAAGATATCTAATTATGCTAATCATATAATCATTTAAATCAATTAAATATGATCTGTCTTAATAATATAGAATGTTATTGTAAGATATATGATCTATGCTTTTGTAATCTTACTCAAGTAACTATTAAGATTTTTTTTTTTTTTTGAATTTACAGTACTAAGGAAACAGTTTACACTGATGACTATTTGATTTACATTTAGTCTTTTAGCAGATGTTTTTATCTAAAGCGGCTTTCAAAGTAACCCTGATAAAACTGTGCATTGATTCTTCTTCTTCCATGGATGTCTTGTTTGTTTGTCTGTGGTTTGAATGGTTTTGTGTGGTGTAGAGGCTACTACATCGACTATGGCAGGGACAGGAAGGAGGTGAAGAAGCGGGAGTGGAGGAGACACGAGTTTCACTATGATAATGTCCTCTGGGCTCTTCTGACGCTCTTCACTGTGTCCACAGGAGAGGGCTGGCCACAGTATGTCCATCCTTTATATACTGCACCAGACTCTTGTATATTTAAAAATTAGTACCTCAGCTTGTCTTGCTATTAGGCTTCAGAACACTTTATAAACATGTTAATATATCAGGTCACAATTCCTAATGGCTGTGTGGAGTAGGGTTATAGAGTGCAACAGTTGGGTTATTCTTTTTCTCCATAGGGAAACTGATTTGTTAAAGTATCTTATAACAGCTTGAAGACAGACTTACTGTGGGTTGAAGGAATATGCTTTTGTTGAAGCTGTCAGTTTGCTTTATTTCAACTTATGTTTAAAATAATCTGAAACCCTGGTGAAAAAACTACACTACCCATGATGCAGTACGGAAAATTCCACCAATCGGAAAGTTAGATATTTAGCTCCACCCACTCACATGATGCACTTCAAATTATGTAATCACGATTCGTTCAAAACCCTCAGATTCCAGATTTTCAAATAGTTGTATCTCGACTAAATATTGTCCTATCATAAAAAACATACACCATTGGAAAGATTATTTATTCAGCTTTCAGAGGATTTATAAATCTCAATTTCTCAAAATTGATTTGGTTTTGTGGTCCAGGGTCACATTTAAGTATGCATACATATTTTGAGATAGACTTAAAATATATGGTTTCTATATTTACGAACAACTTCTTTGAATGGATTGTTTTATTTTTGCTCAATTGCTTTTAAATATATTATGTCATTCACAGTGCTTCATGGGAATTGTAGTTTCTGTCCATGATTAAAGACGTTAATGCACTTTTGCGTTAATATTTTTGCTTCAAATCTAAGTTTGAAGTGTTGTGATTCTTCTCGTTGATGTTTGGTTTGATTCATTGCTTATAGCTCTTTAAAACAAATCCCTATGGGACAAGTGAATTAGAAAAATACTTCCAGAACCAGCGCTGCTGAAAAGTGGCCTGGCAGTAATGCACTCAATAGGAAGGCCTGGATGTTTCTTACTTTTTTGAAAATTTGGCAACATGATGCATTTTTGGTCAGCTCCAAAGATTGTTCTGAGAGGGATAGAGACTTTCCTGCAAGGACCAGTTTTGTCAGTGCTGGGCTTTTGATGGTAGGCTGTTTTCTCAAGTATCTGTAACACATCTGCCAATTAAATGTGTGTCAGTGGAGATTTAGCTTTCTATGGTTTGGTGTCAGACAGGTTTCCTAAACCTCCTCTGGTGAATGGCCATGTAGAGATGAATACTTCTGAGCAGTTTTGTTGATAATGCTTTTCACTGTGCATACTGTAAGTGCCTGTTTAAAGACATAATGGTGAATGGAATATAATGACCATATTCAAATGAGATTTTAAATAAATTAATATGTTAACAAGGTTTTAGTGCTTTTTAAACTAAACGAAATCAGATGAGTGAATGCCATCAGAGTAAAGCACTGGGCTTTGATTCCGGAAAAAACGCAGTTAAACTACCAGACAGCCTTCTGTGGAAATGCTAATCGGATCCAGAATGCCAGAAATGTTGGCAAATGTCAAACGTGAAAGAGCTGGGCTTCTCGGCGAGCACAATAGATGTCACGTTGTGAAAGCTTTCGGGAGTGTGAATGAACAAAATCACTCGACAGTTACCGGAACCTTTCCAGAAATGTTCTTAAACCTTGAAACATTTAAGAACTATGCGACATCTTCTGCACATTAGATGTGACATAAAAACATTAGTTTTAAGACAGTTTTCATGTTTAGGTATGCCAGTGTTTTCCTTTGCAAATATTGTTATAATCCAGTGAAAATCCTCGTATGAACAAGGAGTCCCACAACAGATGGTATGGCCCACGCAGATCTGATCTCACCCTCTTCGAGTCAGTCTGGGGTTCATCCACAGAAGATCTGTGGCATCTTCTCCAAGATGCTTGGAACGAACTACCTCTGAACTAAACTGTGTGCGAGCAAACCCAGGAAAAACTTCCAGACTTTTAAAGAAATGGAAATGTAACCAATGGTCTTTTCTTCTTTCTATTTTTCAATCCAACTTCAAACCCGTCAAAAACAGAGAACTATAGTTGTTGCAAAATGTTGCAGGACCGGGCAAGCAAATGTATTTTTATTAGCACTGTTTTTTAAAAATGATTTTATTCCATCATTTGATTTATGAAGGAGATTCATAGAGCTTAGAAAGATGAGCCTCCCCTTCAACATTTCTTCAAGGTTATGCAGTTATGAGAGACGTGATGCTGCTAATTGCATCCATTAATAAACTGTGTGCACAGTCTGGATAACAGCTGTTTAAACATCTCCTGAACCCACACCTTTGAGCAGATTTCATAACAGATCGTATCTTGTTACAACCATTTTCTCCAGCTTTGGTAATTATTGGCATACTATCAAAGCGGCGCACATTAATCTCTATAAGCAGCCAGCCAACTTATTTTCAGAAAGTATGGATTGTCTGAAGACTTGTATTTCTGGAGTACATTAATAAGTTTAGACCCTGTATTGGCGAGCCACATCTGTTTGTTATGATTCGTATGTTACAGTGTTACAGCTGAGACTAATGTTGAGTTGGGATCCATGTGGAAAGATGTTTGTTCAATAGCTGATGCCAGGAATCGGTGGTTGAAAAGGCAGGGAAAATAATGTGGACTGTCATTGATGAATTGAGTGTGGGTTGAGTAGCATGTCTGTGAAGAAGCAGGACGAGATTTAATGCTGCAGATTTTAAATACTGAAAATGGACCCTTTTCACAGACTGTGATGATGCGTTTCCATCATAAATTAAGCAATTAACAAAACGAAATGTACATTTGTAACACTCTACACTGAGTTATGTTACTTTGGCACACATTTACGGAAAGAGTGTGTCAATGGCATCTTTCTCTCTTCTGACCAACACATTCATGTATTTGTTCTTTATTTGGAAAGCCAAAAATGTTTCAGTTCACCACAATAGAATTTACCCAGTGCCTAGAAATGTCCTCTGGTTTGGTAAACGAGAACAGAGCCATGTTTTGGGAAAACAAACATCATATTGAGTTCATGTAGCAGTAAATAAACTGCAAAAGGTGAGTTTTTGTTGTTGGTGTTGTTGAATTCATTGGATGTATTGCTTTCTACAGAGTTCTCCAACACTCGGTGGATGTGACTGAAGAAAACCACGGCCCAAGCAGAGGAAACCGAATGGAGATGTCCATTTTCTATGTCATATACTTTGTGGTTTTCCCCTTCTTTTTTGTCAACATCTTTGTTGCTCTCATCATCATCACATTCCAGGAGCAGGGAGACAAAATGATGGAGGAGTGCAACTTGGAGAAAAACGAGGTGAATATACAGTACATTTACGACTCCAATATTTGGTATACTATATTACACATCAAGCTATTTCATATTGTTTCCTCATAGCTAGGTTTTATTAACATCATTAAGTAATGTTAAAGGCATTGAGAGTCTGATCTAAGCATGAAAAAATAACAAACTTATCTCCCTCTTCCAGCGGGCATGCATTGACTTTGTTATCAGTGCAAAACCCCTGACGAGATACATGCCTCAGAACAGACAGACCCTCCAGTACCGATTGTGGCACTTTGTGGTGTCACCATCATTCGAGTACACCGTTCTAGTCATGATTGCACTCAACACAGTAGTGCTCATGATGAAGGTACACCTTTCAACATACAATATCCCAGCTAGGAACGCATTCTGTTAAAGGGTTACTCCACCCCAAAATGAAAATTCTGTCATTAATTACGCACTCTCATGTTGTTCCAAACGCGTAAAAATTTAAATTAGGATATTTTTGATGAAATCCGAGAGCTCTCTGACCCTCCCATGTAATTAACCAAATTAATTAATCAAAGTGCAGAAACGTACTGTAGCAAGCAGATTGTTAAAATAATCCACGTGACATCAGGGGTTCAACTGTAATTTTACGAAGCTACAAGAATACTTTTTGCACGCTGTCACGTACGGTGATACAAGAAACACAGGAGAGATCCAAATGCAGGTGCGAGGTTTATTTGAGGGGCAATCCAAAAGAGTAAACAGTCCAGGCAGGGTCAAAAACCAGAAATTCCAAAAACATAAGAACAAACAAAAACCCACGGGAAGAGCAGACTCTGGAAAGTATCATTCATACGACAGGACTCCGTGACAAAGACTCAGACAGACCGGGTATAAATACACAGAAGGATAATGGGGAAACTGGAGACAGGTGGGGAACAATCAATTAACTAAAACAAGGAGGAAGGTGACCAAATAAGGGAACAGGAAGTGATGAGATGACAGACACCGTGGGAACGGAGGACACCTAGTGGACACCCAGGGAACACAACCCAGACCCTGTGACACACGCAAAGAAAAAAAAAACTTTATTCTTTATTATTATTTAGCTTTGTAAAATTACAGATGAACCCCTGATGTCACATGGATTATTTTAATGATCTCCTTGCTACTTTTCTGGACCTTGACTGTGTTAATTCCAATGCTGTCTATGGGAGGGTCAGAGAGCTCTCGGATTTCATCAAAAATATCTTAATTTAAGTTCTGAAGACTCTGAAGTGAAGCTATGTATTTGGTCTTGGTTTTCATAGCTGATTTTGCTTGAATGAGATATTTTGTGGTGTATGCATGTGTGATTTATAATCGTAAATGCTTTTCAGTACCACTCGGCCCCAGCTGCCTACGACATCGTCCTGAAGCACCTCAACACTGCCTTCACTGTGCTCTTCTCTCTGGAATGCATCTTAAAGATTTTCGCCTTTGGGTTCATGGTGAGTTTTATGACATCACATTCATGTTAAAAGGACAGCAAATTTTCTTTCTTGATCAAACTATCCCTTTAATGAGTTTAATTAAAAGAAGAATGCATTTTTAATGCACCTGAATTGATTTACTTGCTTTTCATTACTGTCACTCTGGTCTGATCTCACAGAACTACTTCCGTGATACATGGAACATCTTTGATTTCATCACTGTGCTGGGCAGCATTACTGAAATTGTGGTAGATTTACAGGTAGGAATATTTCATATGTAGTGGTCTTAGTATATGAATCAGAAGTGTGTATCAGTGCTGGGGTTTCTGGCCATTTTTTACTTGTCTTTTCAGTAAATACATATCTAAAGATCCTTAAAACATTTTTTTATTCAGTCTTTGAACACCATCAATATGAGTTTCCTGAAGCTTTTCCGGGCAGCTAGACTCATTAAACTGTTGAGACAAGGCTACACAATACGGATTCTGCTGTGGACATTTGTTCAGTCCTTCAAGGTAATATCACATTTTGTACTGAATGCATATATAATATATTTGAATGCATATATATATACATAACATGTAATGAAGCAAAGAAAAATAATGAATAAAGAAACTATTTGTACAACATTCTTTTAACTCTCTTCTTGTTTCAGGCTCTTCCATATGTCTGCCTTCTCATTGCCATGCTTTTCTTCATATATGCCATTATTGGCATGCAAGTAAGTTTGTCATATCATGTATTGCAGTTATCAAAATAATGTAAACTTTACCCATAAACTTCATAATTTAACAGTATTGGATGAATGCTTCCCCTAACATCAGAATGTACTTGTATTTTGGCATTATTTAAATCCTAACCAAATTCTGCAGTCTTTCTTGTTTCCCCAGACTTTATTAGGGCACACATTTAGATGATTATTTCTATTTTTGACAACATGCCAGAAATTTAGAAGAATCAAAACCCTGCTAGTCTGGGTTCTTGAGTAGCGATACGAAATCATTTCTATATTTTTATAGATTGATTCTAATAATCTGTCTTATCTTATTATTTAGGTTTTTGGTAATATTAAATTGAATGACGAGAGCCACATTAATCAACACACCAATTTCAAGACGTTCTTTGGTGCCTTGATGCTGCTCTTTAGGTAAGATCACCAAACACAGAGAGAGGGGGGGAAAACAATTGTATACTTTTTTTAAAGTAGAATCAAACCAGCATTCTTTCTTTTGTTTATAGTTAATGAAATGTGGAGTTTACCTCTAACTGAAAATTCTGTCATTTAGTCATTCTTATGTTTCTACAAGACTAGAGAAGTGTTTGGTGACTGATTCCTGGGTAGATATATTACCTTGTGTCTTGCAGGAGTGCTACAGGAGAGTCGTGGCAGGAGATCATGCTCTCGTGTCTCGAGGGGAAAGAGTGTGAACTGGACCCTTCAATCCCACCACCTTTCATCTCTCCAGATCATGAAGGGGGCTGTGGCACGGACTTTGCTTATTTCTATTTTGTCTCATTCATCTTTTTCAGCTCATTTTTGGTGAGACTTAATCAACGTCCTGTTCAGAAATCTGAAATGTACAGGGGAGAGTGGGGTAGACCGCATTACTCAAGTTCAGTGCAAGAATTCGGTGCAGGGGGTAAAACAAATACTACAAGTTATATTCTGTAGTATAACCGGAAATTATATATATATATATATATATATATATATATATATATATATATATATATATATATATATATATATATATATATATATATATATGTATAAACAATATAACAGCAATGTGTCATAAAAGCCAACAATACTGGTAGCAAACAACGCCTAGTTTAAAGACAAGATAATTTCTTTAGTAAATAAGAGATTTTAGTAATTGCCTTTGTTTATGCATTTGGTAATTAAGTGTTTGTTGAGGTAGTTTCTCATGTGCATCTTTCAACTGAGTCTTTGTTTACACAATAAAAAAAAACATTGTAGCTGACTCTCCCTAAAACTTATTTACAGTTATGTTTTAAGGGGATAGTTAACCCAAAAATTCTGTCATTAATTGATCACCCTCATCTCATTTCGAACCAATAAGACCTTCTTTCATCGTGGGAACACAAATTAAGATATTTTCGATGAAATCCGAGAGCTTTTTGGCCCTGCATTTACAGCAATGTAATTATCACATCAAAGGCCCAGAAAAGTAGTAAGGACATTGTTAAAATAATCCATGTGACATCAGGGGTTCAACCGAAATTTTACGAAGCTACGAGAATACTTATTGTGCGCAAAGAAAACCAAAAGAACAACTTAATCTCTTCCACGTCAGTCACAAAAAAACAATCTCATATAGCTTCATAAAATTACGGTTGAACCTCTGATGATGATTTTAACGATGTCCTTACTACATTACTGGGCTTTGAATGTGATAATTACATTGCTGTCTATGGAGGGCTGTCAAAAAGCAGGTTTGGAACGACATGAGGGTGAGAAATTGATGACAGAATTATAATTTTTGAGTGGACTATCCCTTTAATATTACATTAATGAAATTTTTGCACTTGGTCTACATCCAGAATATTTCCACTTTATTTTTCCTAAGATGCTGAATCTGTTCGTGGCTGTGATTATGGACAACTTTGAGTATTTGACCCGAGACTCCTCCATTCTCGGACCTCATCATCTGGATGAGTTTGTGCGCATCTGGGGAGAATATGACCGCGCTGCATGGTAAGTGCAAAGTGTTAACCTACTGGAATTCCAGATATAATATAGTTTCTCATGATTTTTACTGTTTTTACTGTCATATGCATAGAGTCACTTCACTAGCACCCGCTGCTCATTAACATCCACAATCATGTTTCTTTGTGATTTCACTTGGTTTAATCATTTATACAGATGCAACTCTGTTCAGTTTCATGGCATATTTTTTTTTTTTTTGTGCTTGAATCAAATTGAATAGTTGTTTGAACCAAAAATGCACAGAACACTTGGGTGCATTGCTCACCGCATCAGACACGGATGGATGTTTTCAGTTTTGTTGAGGTGAAATTGCTGAAAGTCTCTGACGGGCCTTGGATTCCTGTGCGATGGCATGACAAAAACTGTCCAGGACTGGATTCAGGACTTATTGTGAGCTCTTCAATTAGGCTGTCCTCAAATGGCAATTAGTGCACATCAGTATGTTGATACTTAGAGAGTAAAGAATTCTTCTAGGCTAATGGATGCCAATCTTGTGGTCATTGGTGCATCCTCCAGGGCTGGAGTTGAGATGGAATTTAGCGTAGTGTTGAGAAGTCAGTGGATGACTGTGAGCAAATAGGCGACCCTTGTAAGTAAAGCTGAAGGCCACATCCTTCTGTTTACAGGCTTTCAAGGGAAGGGTGATGTCATGTCAGATGAAAAGGAAGACAGGGCCTTGATTGTTTAAAGAAAGGTTGGTTTGTACATGCCTACCTTAACATACTTCTGTGTGGTGTTAGTAATGTATATATCAAACAACGAGCATTCATTGGGCTGCAACTAATTATTTTTTTTAATTTAAATTAAATAATCAGTTATTCTGTTGAAAATGTATTTGATTAATTTCACAAACACACACAGACATGCAAAGATTACTAGATTTTAATTGGCCTTATATTCTTTTTCAGATGCAAACTGAGGGTGAATAAATCTATGAATCTGTGAATTTAGACTACTTTTAGATTTAGTCATTTAACAGATGCTTTTATCTAAAGCAGTTTACAAATGGTGACAATAAAAGCAATCAAACTAACATAAGAGAAACTATATGTAAGTGCTGTGACATGTATTGGTTAGCCAAACGCAGTAGTTCATTAGGGATTAGTCATTGCAGCCCTAATTAAAGGGGTGGTTCATTTTATACATAGGCTTGATTATGTTTATGGGGTGCAGTCTTAACGTGTTAATGTTTCTTTTTGTAAAAAAACACATTATTTTTTCACATAATTTACTTTTATTCCACACTGCCCTGTCCCTTCCTTGAGAAATGGGCTGATAATTTCTTTATTTTATGAAGCCCCTCCCTCAGAAATAGGCAATGGGCTCTGATTGGTTAGCTTGCCCAGTGTGTTGTGATTGGCTAAACCGCCTCTAGTACGTGTCTAAACGTCCCGCCCCTCACCTTCAGTAGCATGTGCTCTGGTTTTATTGTAAACAACGGCATCGTTAATATCGCTTATCAGTTTGAGCCCGATTGAGAAGCAGAGGATATTATTGAGGAGGACTGCACAGAACCTGTGCAAGCACGGCTTTTAATGGTAGGCTTTTTTTTTTTATATATATATATTTGTTGTTGTCTCATACTTTTATATGCGCTGTTATTCGTAAGTTCTACTTCTTCTGTTAGCTTTTATCCTGGTTAACTCTTTAATACAGTACGGCAACTGCACGTGCATCCATGTTTAATGCTTCACGTGGTTATGTGAAAATAAGAGAGAGAGAGAGAGAGAGAGAGAGAGAGGGAGGGAGATGCAGAGCAGGGGAACGTGTGAAACAGTATTGAGAACTGCTGCTTTAAAACATTGATTTTGAAACTTGTGAATCCATTAGATTTCATTAGAAGACAGAATCACGACTCATATATGAACAGATTTTTATGTGGACCTCTAGTTTTCTCTTCCTCTTCACTAAAGCAGCACAACATGGCCTCGCCCCCTTTCCTGCCTTTTCCCGAGGGCGGGGTTTATCTGGGTTTGTGACATCACAAACTCGTGAAGTAACTTGATGTAGTCCCTTAACATCCATTTTTGTATGCATTAAACTGCCAGAATGGTAAAATACGATATCTCAGTTTGCATTGAACTTTCAGCTTTGTAAATGTGCAGACATTGTTTATGCTCAAACAGTAACATTACACACTAACTAACGTAAAAATAAAAAATTAATTAATTGAAAAAAAAAAAGTTAAAACACTTGAACTTCGTTGTAGGTTACTAGAATATAGATGGTTTCAGTTTCTCTACGCTTACCACCAAAGATCGACTGAAGGTAATAAAAGTAATATCTTTCCATGCCAAAGCTAATTAAATATCATTAAGGTCAAGAAACTAAAATATTATATATATTTTTTTAAGAGTAAGATGAAGGAATTCATTAATGCATCTTTAGTCACCTCAGTACCCACAGATTTATCTTTTGACAAAGATAAAGTTAAAGTATTTTGAACTGTAATTAAATTTTTATTCATTCATTTTCAAAAGATTTTTGTATTCATTGGTTTCCAGTACATGGTTGTTAGGGTTTTGTGTGTGTGTGCGTGTGTGTGTGTGTGTTAATATTGTATTGTACGCCATATTGTAATTACCGTTATTATAAGATATCAACTTGTAAAAGCATTCACGTCCTCGTAGAACTCGTAATTACAACTTGTGGGAGTTTTCTGAGAGCTACGACTTGTACCACCTGACCACCTCAGATTCATTAGATGCTATGTTTAGGCATGTAGTATGGTTGTGATAGTTCTGTGTCCGAGTCCAAGGGTGTGAATATTTCCAAGCCGAACTACTTTAATTCTACTGTAATTCGTGACGTGTTTCCATCTCGAAAATTACAGTAATTATGATATTTCTTGATTGTAGCATTGGTTGTTTAGGACCACCGAAGATGTTAATTTAGATCCTATTTGTTTAATGCTGTTACATTTCAGATAAAATAAACATTAAGGAAGGTGTTAATAGAAGAGTGGGTATAATGCAGAACTGAGCATAGGCCTGGAGAGATTTGTTGTCTCCTCTTGTAAAGATATAGGTGTATCACGAATAAAAACAGAGTTTGCAGAGTAAGTGCTCTGAATAGGGTATATTGTCAAACATGGCTTGGGTTCTGTGGAGATTTTTTTCTTAAAGGCTTTATTGCAGTCATAGGGTAGAAAAATGATTCACTGATTTTTACTGTGATTTGTTTGTTCTTTTAAAAAATGTGATTAATTTTTATTGTGTATTCAAACATTACTGTTTTCGTAAACATACCCCTCTTATTTCACTTTCATAATTATCATATTAGTTTCCATGAACTCATTAAACTTCATATGTAGCATCAGGAGTTTCTTTTCAGAAGAAGGAACTGAAGAGCTTTTTGGCATCAAGATTACCAAGCATAAAGCCACATTTAAAAAGCTTGAGATCAGGATGTCGTGCAAAAAAAAAATGCTTTTCTCATAGTACGGTGGTCCAAAAAACAAAGCATGAAACAACAAAAACTTGAAATCAAGTAGTCCACTATGGGATGGATGTTTTTAGCAAAAAAACAATGATATATTTGTCCTGCAACTTTCTTTTCCCACTCCTTTTTACAAAAGCCCACATGTGGAAGTCTACATGGATTCAGTCTCAATGCACTCCCTCTCCCCAAACATTACACCTCCCTCCTGTGCTAGAGGATATTTTTGAATTTGAAATAACTCAGGATTACTTGAAAATTAAAGGCAATTATTTTGGTGCAGTTAACAACAGATCTGCAGGAAAAATAGCTCTCCTGTAGTTACAGTTGGCAACACAAAGTTGTGGTGTTTTGTTCCTGAATGAATTGGTGTTTTTGAGCAAATCTTTTGAATTAATGACTCAATGACTTACTCATAAAAACAGTCACTTTCATTCTGGAGAAATTATTCATCACTGTTTTGTAACTTATGTTGCATTTACTGTATTTTGTTTTGTGCACATTCAGAAGTTTAGAGGAAACGGCAAAAGAATGTGAAATATTTTGATAGCATTTTTTTTAGAAGCGAGGTATGTAAAAATAGAGAAGAATAAATGCTATTCTCCATTGTTCATATGAGAATCACAAAGAACTTGAAACCATTACTTTTCCCCTCCAGTGGCCGTATTCACTACACAGCCATGTACGAGATGCTAACCCACATGTCTCCACCTCTTGGATTGGGAAAGAAGTGTCCTGCCAAAATTGCCTACAAGGTAGAAAAGTTGAATCTTGCAAATGTGTTTCATTGTTAAATAGTGGGATTTGTTGCATGCTACTGAAATACAGAGAAAAAACAGTGTTAGTACTAATAACTAATAAAATCCTAAGTATTTTAGATTATTAATTATTATGCTGTGCTGCTATTGGCAGAGACTGGTGCTGATGAATATGCCAGTGGATGAGGACATGACGGTTCACTTCACCTCCACACTGATGTCTCTGATCCGCACCGCACTGGAGATAAAAATCGCTAGAGGTCAGAATTGTAAATCAGTTCTTTAAAACAACAGTAGCATGTTGACAATTATAGCACTCACACTCATGCTGCTACTGTACTCATCTCTTATTTGACACCATGTGTTTCCTATCAGGGGGCGAGGACCGGCTACAGTTAGACATCGAATTGCAGAAGGAGATAAGTGTCATCTGGCCAAACCTGTCCCAAAAGACTCTGGATCTGCTGGTACCAATTAACAAAGGTGAGACTCCATTGCAATGGAAAATAATAATGGGGCTCTCAGAAGTTGTACTGCTGCAGTACTTAAATCAAGGTGTAGCCTTTACCTACAACCTAAAAGACATAGACAACACTTCAGGCTGTCCTGTACCCTTTCCACAGATGGAGTATAACTACAGAAGACTCGGGAGTATACTCCAAACAAGGTCTCTTAAACAAATAAGCCAGCAGATCATCAATACTCTTTACAGAAGCTAGGATCTGTAGCTGCACAATCTTCAGTAAGAGTGCCCAAGCTAAACGATTTCAGCATTTCAAGAGGAGAGGATTTAAGGCTATAGCCATAACATAGTTCCTACAGAATCAGATATGCATGTCCATGAAGATATCAGAGCAACAATCTTTAAAGAGCACTAGGACATGAAAAGGCACTACTTAGGACTGTAAAGTATGGTAGAAGGGGCCATAGAGTTGGCCACGTCCTGAGAAGGAAGACAGATCAAACTTTGGTCACACAGGGTAAAATGGAGGATCTGATGTATCCTGAGGTCTATAGTTGATCACAAGGCTTTACCTGGTACTGGGTGTTAACCTTGTTGGTTTGGTGTCCAGTCATGTTTCTGGAGAGCCAGTGTCCTGCAAAGTTTAAGTCCAACCCCCCAAAAAACACACTTAAACCAGTTAATTAAGGTATTACTGGGCAAACTGGAAACGTCCAGGAAGGTGTGTTGAGGCAAATTGGAGCAAAACTCTATTGGACCGTGACCCTCCTGCACCGATTTTGGACACCCCTGATCTTGGCCTATACTTTAGAGTTTTTGTTTGGAGGATCTTTTCGCACAAAATGATGTTCTGTTATATTGTTGGCCATTTAGGTGTTTATTAGACAGGACAGTGTAGATGAGACAGGAAACTTCAGGAAGGAGAGAGAGGAGAGCAGAAGAGGCAAATGCCCTTTAGCCATGATTTAACCTAGGTTGACTGTGCTATTTGTTGGAGGGCTGCCCACAAGGGTTTTACTCTGACAGAATAACATTTTCTAGTTTAACCTGTCTCCATTTTTTGAATCTGTGTAGTCTCACTATTGACTTGCCTTTGTTGCCAGCTGCTATGATAAATGTGCCAGCATTCTGTTTAGTTTTTAAAATAGTTTATCAAATCTACATTTGTGCCCAGAACCACCTTGTTGTCAACCTGTTATCAAATTAATTGAGGACTTATACTTCCATATACACTCACTTGCCACTTTCCCTTACCAGATTGGATCCCCGTTGCTTTTAGAGCTGCCTTGGAAAAATTCCCCTGAGATTTTGGTCCATATTAATATGATAGCATCACAAAGTTGCTGCAGATTTGTTGGCTACTCATCCATGATGTGACCAATAGGTACTCTATTAGGTTGAGACCTGGTGACTGTGGAGGTCATTTGAGTACAGTGAATTCATTTTCATGTTCAAGAAACCATGTATCCATCACATGATCATACACTATGGTCATAAAAGGATGGAGACGGTCATTAACAATACCCAAGTAGACTGGTGTTTAAATGATGCTCAAATGGTACAAAGGGTCCCAAGATGCAAGTTTCCCACACCATTACACCACTATCATCAGTCTGAGCCATTGAACAAAGGCAGGATGGATCCATGCTTTCAAGTTGTTTTGCCAGATTCTGACTCTCCCATCTGAATGCTGCAGCAAAAATTGACCAGGCAACATTTTTAGTCTTCTGCTGTCCAGTTTTGGCGATCCACTGTGAACTGTAGCGTCATCGTCCTGTTCTCAGCTGAAAGGAGTAGCACCCAGTGTGGTCTTCTGCTGCTGTAGCCCATCTGCTTCAGGGTTTGACGTGTTGTACATTCAGAGATTATTCTCCATAGCTCAGTTGTAACAAGTTACAGTTGCCTTTCTATCAGCTTGAACCAGTCTGGCCTTACTCCTCTGACTTCAGCAAGGCATGTTCGCCCACAGAACTGCTGCTCACTGTTTATTTTCTCTTTTTCAGACCATTCTCTTTAAACCCTAGAGATGTGAAAATCCCAGTAGATCAGCAGTTTCTGAAATACACAGGCTAGCCCATCTAGAACTGTGTCCTGTTTGACTGATGATCCGATCTGCTTGATTGGATTGCGGTGATCGCATGTTAATGACAAGTGTAAATACACCTTAGATCCCCTTTCTTCTCCATTCTGGTGCTCGATTTGAACATGACTACATTGCTTCCATTGAATTTGGCTAATTAGATATTTGCATTAATGACCAGTTGAACAGGTAAAATAGCCAGTTAGTGTAATTTACAAAGACCCTGATGGAACATAGTGATGGGGAAAATATAGGAGATAGGAGGAGGAAACAATTCATTTTTCAATTATTTTACAAACGTATTGCATTCATGGGAAATTATTTTTTCAAAATATTGCATTCTGTGGAGAAACTTTGCATTCGTTCACAAAAGTTTACAGTTTTTGTTCCCGCTTTGTAGTGTTTCCATCAAAAGTTTTGCAAGCACATGCATAGTGTCTTGTGGAAATGCAAAAGCATCACCATATAATTATCTTGGCATCACCTTATTCCTTTAGTGGCTCTGTAGGTATTGACACCTTTCTATTTTAACAGTGTTATGAGCATTAAACTGGCCAGTGTTAAAAGTTTGGTTTGGTTGATGTAAATGAATCTGCTGTACTTCCATAATGACTGTGAATATGTGTATCTCCAGACACGGACATGACCGTTGGAAAGATCTATGCTTCTATGATGATCATGGATTACTTTAAGCAGAGCAAAGCCAAGAAGTTGAGGCTACAGATTGAGGCACAGGTAGGCTTTTTTATGTGTTTATGTTATACTTTTGTGTATACTACAGTATAAAGCTTTGTCCTTCTTATCATTTCACACTATTTTTTTTTTTTTTTTTTTCTTTTGTACAGAAAAGTCCCACCCTGCCCCTGATATCTCACAGTGCTGGATCAGCCTTGTAAGTCCTGTTGTCTTCAGAGAAGGGTCATGTTCAAAATAACACACAACTGAACTGTCTTAATATATACTCTCCAATGCATCCTTAATATAGTGAGTATGTGGCTCGATACAAATGTTTGCTGCTTAAAAACTATTGCATAAACTATACTGTTATGAACACTGCATCCTGACTTACATTAAAGGTGTTCACTCACAAAATGTGGTTGTGTGTTGTAGGACCAGTGGAGGGTTTTTGGCTTTAAGCCCCATATCCCCAGCAGAGCTGTTATTGCAGCCCATGACCCACCGTACAGACAGCAGTGAAGACTATGATGCCTCTCAGGTACCAAAACAACATTCTTCCTATTTAAATAGTTGACAGGGGAAAATATATTCTTCTCACCTGGTTTTCAGGTTAAGCAACACAATATATTATCAGGAGTTTAAAGATTAAAAAAGTGAAAACAAAACAAAAAATGATTGGAATAGATATTATGAGACATAGTATTAAAAGAAGATATGTACTATATAGAATGATGAGTTATAGACTGACAAGATGTTTTGCTGACTGTAACTCGTGTGATGCTGATGCGCAGGTTGATGAATCAGGGTTGAATGGCATGTGGGGGGAAGATCGCCCACCTGAACATGCGTTCAGAACCAGACACAAGAGCTACAAAGCTGCAGGTTGGTTACTGCGTTTCTCTTGTAAAGTGAGAAGACTCAGCACAACTCCAGAACACACAAATACACCAGCCAACGCTTGTCCAATGAGTCACGCTGCGAGAGACGAGAGCTGATCAAATGCATGCTCATGCGTCAAACACTCAAGACCAGGAGGAAGTTCTAAAAGTTTAAGAATGTAACTTAATTGGAAAATATGATTTTAACAATTAAAGCTTTAAATCACACATACAATACACACATAGCACAAGGACTTACCCTTTGCTTTGGGCCTGAACAGTTCTGTAGTCTGTACCCATGAGAACACATGCAGTATAAGATATGAAGTGCTTTGGTTAACCTAGTGTATCTGTTTCACAATTTACAGTGTCCCACTCAGACCAGACACAGTACATGGAAAAGGTGCGAGGACGACCAAAAGAACAACGGTTCTTACTTTCCCCGGATAACTCGAACCCAAAATCTCGTTCCCGCTCTCCCAGTGAGGAGCGCATACATGGGGTCACCAGACAGGTAAACAAACTGCTCAAACATTTATTTGTGAAGGTTTTTTTCACATGATCTCTCACCGTTTTAGAGAAAACTAAATGATGTTTGATTTACATGTAACTGAACATTATGCTACAAATGCTGCCCCCTGCTGGACAGATATATATTACAGAAGAAAGAACTGTGCTGTGTTTAGGTTTCGTCAGGGACAATAAACCAAAACCCTGATCCGAATTGAGACACTAGGCAGTGAGACTCAGAAACAGAGCAAGACTGGATCAAGCTGTTTTTTTTTTTTTTTTGGAACTGGTCAATCAGCAGATGACTTGCGTTGACCATCTAGAAACAAGCTATCAGCTTAAAGGGATAGTACACCTCAATAATGGAAATTACACCATGATTTACTTGCTCAAAAGCTATCCTAGTTGTACATGACTTGCTTCTTTCAGATCAGAGTTCTATTAAAAAAATGCCCTGGCTCTTTCAAGCTTTATAATGGCAGTGCATGGGAGGTGATAGTTCAATAGTCCAATAGAAGTCTAAAAAAATGCATCCATCCATCATAAGATCCACTGGAATGGCCCTCTTTCCTGAACGCACATTCATTAGTTAGTGGAGATTAGAGACCACTGTTTATAACATTTAAATTTGCATATTTTTCTTACAAAGACTTAAAATTCTCAACCTAAAATTCACTGCCATCATAAAGCTTGGGAGAGCCATGCCATTTTTAAATATAACTCTGATTGTATTTGTCTGAATGAAGAAATTCATAAACACATAGGATGGTTGAGGATGAGTAAATTATGGGGTGAACTATCCCTTTAAGATACTATAAAACTGGCGATACACGGAGCAACTTTTTGAGCAATTTTGCCGCACAACTTTTTTTGAGCGATGTTGCTTGGACACTTTCCTATTGAGGAAGAGTAACATATTTCTATCTGGCTACTTAGATTGCTCAAGTGCCCTGTGTCTCACATGTTGCCCGTTGAAAGCAAAATTACCCAAAGTTGCCCGGCAACATTGCTCAGAAAGTATTGAATCATGATCTTACTGTATCTTAAAGGATTAGTTCACCCCAATATGAAAATTCTGTCATTAATTAATCACTCTCACGTCGTTCCAAACCTGTAAGACCTCCATTCATCTTCAAAACACACATTAAGATATTTTTAATGAAGTCGGAGAGCACTGTGAGACCCCAACGCAACTGAAACGTTCCCAGGTCCAGAAACATTTAATACAACAGTGCATGTGACATCAGTGGCTCAACTTTAATTTTGCAAGAATCTACAAGAATTCTTTTTGCGCATGAAGGAAACAAAAATAACGGCTTTATTCAACATTTCATGTTTTCCCGAGTTAGTCTTCTGCACGCATGCATCACGGTACTCTCCACAAACAGAAGACGGTCTTTTAAAAATTAAATGACATTCAATTCTTAAAATCTGATTTCTCCGCAGGGTAACAGCTCGGAAAGCCCCGTTCCCTCCACCTCAGAGTCCAGCACCCCGAGCGGCAAGCGTCGCCTGTCCCAGACCTCCACCTGCTCACACCCTCACATCTCCTACTCACCCCTAGTGTGCCACACACAACCTTCCTCACACGCTGATGAGGACGATGATGACGACCCAACCGTCCAGCAGATGATAGCGTGCTGTAGTACTGCTTTATGGGACGACGGTGCTGAAGACCAGGAAGCGAGACAGCAGGAAAGTACCCATTTTGAAGTGGATGAATATCTGGGTTCGTCCGCACGCCGCTATCCTTCCGAGTCCTTCCTCGCCCTACAAGAGGAAGAGCACAGCCCTGATTCTGCCGCTCCTATGGAAACTCTTACCTTTGAGGCAGCGGTGGCCACCAGCCTTGGCCGCGCCAACACGGTCAGCGCCTCGATGCGCACGAGGTCACGAAAAGGCTGGCAGGTGCCCAACGGACACTTCCGGAAGAGACTGGCACAGAGCGTATCTCTCGCTGGCGGTGAAGCCCTCAGCGACGCAGATGATGACAAATACTAGATCAGTCAGGAGAACAGAGACATAACAGGACAGATGTAGATTTCAAGGAGGACTCTGAGTCAGATGCTGATCCTCACAATATTCAAGAGGTGTTTCATAGATATACAAATGAAATGTGTTCAATGAAACGAGCAAACAGAAAGACTTCATATTTATATTATCTTAATTTCTCATCAGATATTGAGTTTGGAAAGCAACACATACATTTAAAGCCCAATTCAGGGATCAAGTGCTTTATTTCCAGATAGTGAGATGATGGCTTAAAGTGTTGTTTCTTACGTTTAATGACATTTGTTCTCAGTTTATTAAGTTTAATGTCTTTTTCTACCAAAATACCATTTGTTTCTAATTCATCTCTTCCACATTATTGAAATTCGCTGATAATGCATCTGCTTGGTTTGAAGTTAACGTTCACTTTCTAACTAAACTTGACTTCCAAAGTTCAGTTCATAAAACAATTTAAATTAAGTATTCGATTTAACTACGTAATTTGTCAAAAACAACTTTCATATGATTCCATAAAATGCTGTTATAACTGAAAAGAAGAAAGAAAAAAATAAGATTTTAAAGCGGAGGCTTTAATTATTAAATGTTTAAAATTAGTTTAGATGAAGGTCTTGTAAAGGGGTTTACTAATGTAAATTCTGACAGAGGTAAAAGACATCACGCTCAAATTTGATGTCACAATCAGTTCAGGAAGTGTTTTTAAAAATAAAAGATTTCTTCTTTGACTATGTAATTTAATCTTTCTTTCAGGCTACTTGGAATTTGGATTTTTGTTACTGAATTTGAATGGATAAGCATCTTGATAACTTTATGTTTAAATTAATAAAATATTGTCTTTTTACCCTGTTTTAGTTTTCTGCTGTTTTTGTTTCTTGCTAACTTCCCCATAGTGTTCTCTTGTTATATTACACTTTAGGCTAGTCCTACTGCAGAAGTGTATTACCAGCTGAGTAACAGCCAGTCTTTTTAATTAACCCTATGCCCACCGTTGCTCAGATGTTTTACCTTTATAAGAAATCATCTGGCAATCAGTCTGACCCTGGTCAAAGTCACTCAGATCTTTATTCCTCCCCGTTCCTTCTGCACACTGACTACTTGACTGCTCATTTAGCATATAATTAAATTGTCAAGACCTTCACATGTGACCTTCTCAGGAGATAATTAACTATATTTACTTCACCTATGCATGGTCATAATGTTTTGGCTCATCAGTGCATATGCATTAAAAGTGGTTATATTAAAAGTATATTCTCTCATCTAGAAGAAAAAGATGCTCAAACTGAGATAAAACTATCTTCAGCACAATGGGATTGCTGTCACTGTACATGATTGAGGGAGTGCTTGAGCAGGTACTGAAAGCAGACAGGAAGACGAGGCAGCTGGTGCCATAACTGCAATTCAGTAATGTAATGAAGAGCGAGTCCTGCTGACTGTACAGCATTCATCACGAGACCAGATTTAAACTGAGGCGCTGTTCACCGAAAGAGCGCTAGATGGCGCTGTGAGTAAATCCTCTCCTACTTTGACCGGAAGTAGCGTGTGTTTCACTCGGAGCGGCGCTGTATACAGTGTGCGGTGTAGTTATGTAGTAAACACTGAAGGCTAGCTCACACTCACTGTATCTCGGCTGTAGTTGTTGAGTGATGGCGGCGGGAGGAGCAGCGCATGTGGGGGATGTGGAGGAGGACGCGTCTCAGCTCATGTTTCCTAAAGGTGAGAGGATTATAAACACATCATCATCATCATCAGCTCGCGCGTCTCTGAGCTCTGTGTCCTGTGATCACTCGCTCGGGATTCATCCTGTCACACACTTCGCATTACTTTCTCAATAAATGCGATCTTGTAAACGTTACCTTGTGTTTTGAATCGACTGTCTGTCAGAAAATGTATCGTCAGGTGTCGTGTTGTCTGTTTGTATATAATTATTTGTATTCTCTTTGTCTTGTCACTGTGGAGCTTCTGGCACTAAACTAATCCTCGTATGTGTAAATATACCTGGCAATAAAGCTGATGCTGATTCTGAGGCTCAGTGATAACATTAAACTGTACCTTATTCTTGTTATTGTCTCTATCACTCCCCAAAATGTGGTCAAATTGTCAGATGATCTAATGTGTTTTGAGTTGACTGTAAGAATATTGATCTAGTTCAGTGTTTTGTTGTGGAGATGTGCTCATGATGTCTGGTTTGTGTCAGAGTTTGAGAACGCAGAGACCCTGCTGAACTCAGAGGTGCACATGTTACTGGAGCATCGCAAGCAGCAGAACGAGAGCGCGGAGGACGAGCAGGAGCTGTCCGAGGTCTTCATGAAGACCCTCAACTACACGGCCAGATTCAGCCGCTTCAAGAACCGAGAGACCATCGCCAGCGTGCGCAGGTCAGCACACGCTACACACAGTGTGAGAGAGAGAGAGAGAGTGTGTGAGAGTGAATGCGTGTGTGAGATAGTGTGTGTTTGTGAGAGAGAGAGAGTGTGTGTGTGTGTGAGAGGGAATGAGTGTATTGGCGCTTTTCCATTTCCAGTACCAGCTCAGCTCGCTCAGAACCCCGCTGAGAGTGGTACGGAAAAAAGTATCCAGAAGCAGGTACAACTTTTACACCATGGAAAACAAACAGACTCGAGTCGAGGCGAGCTGGTACTGTGTACTGGAAAAGCACCATTTGAGTGCGTGTGTGCGTACATGTGCATGTGAGAGTGCGTGTGTGTGAAATCTATTTACAGAAAGTCTTGCATATTTGGTTGTTCATACTTGGATTTACTTTTTACAAAAACAAAAACAAAAAATTGTGGTCCCACTTTATATTAGGTGGCCTTAACTACTATGTACTTACATAAAAAAATAAGTACAATGTACTTATTGTGTTCATATTGTATTGTAAAACACTTTTGCTGCTATTGAGGTGGGATAGGGGTAAGGTAAGGGAAAGGGTTGGAGGTATGGGTAAGTTTAAGGGTGGGTTAAGGTGTAAAGTATGGGTCAACAGTGTAATTATAAATTTAATTACAGAAATTAAATACAGATCTAATTACATGTATTTTTAAATATAAGTACAATGTAAAAACATGTATGTACACAATAAGTACATTTTACTAAATTATTAATTAAAATGTAAGTACATAGTAGTTAAGGCCACTTAATATAAAGTGGGTCCAAAATTGTTAATAATAAAACCAATTTCAGTAACCAAAGTTAAATCTCTGTCCACTGTTTTGGCAATTTGTCCAATTTCAATATGACTTTACACTAAAATAAAAAAATAAATATATTGTAAAAAATGCTATAAAATGAATAATAAAATAGGAGTAAATTATAATGCTATTATTTACGTTAACATTTTTATAATTTTCAAGTGTTAAAATCTAAATTAATTAAACTTGACAATGGTATGAAGCCATATTGCGATATTAATTTATATATATTATATATATCTTTTAGCCCTAATTTAGAAACTCCTCTGCATGCTCTTCTAATCATTGTACTGTGACTATAGAAAATAATGGAGCATGTGGACTTTTTTTTTTTTTCTTCTAAATCTCAATATGAACTAAATTGTTTATTTCTGAGATTTAGTGTATTTTTCCCCCCTTGTAGTACTTGTTCATTTTAGTCTCATTTAGTGAATCTGATGATTGATAACTCTGACCGTGTTTCACAGCTTGCTTCTGCAGAAGAAGCTCCATAAGTTTGAGCTGGCCAGTTTAGCCAATCTGTGTCCGGAGGCAGCCGAGGAGGCCAAAGCACTCATCCCCAGGTCAGGCACGCTTTCCTTCACACACACACACACACACACACAAACACAGACACACACAGAAACAATCTAGACTCATCTAACTCTGTACTGTGATGTTAACAGCTTATCTGCTGTTTAACTAGAGGATTATTTTCTTTAGAGAACACATTCGATACATTTGGGCTGATGTTTTATGAGACTGTTGAACTGAAAATAAGCTGTTTGTTTGCACTATTTGTTTATTGTATTGGTTTTTTTTTTTTTATTCTTTATTAGTTTGGAAGGCCGGTTTGAGGACGAGGAGTTACAGCAAATCCTGGATGACATTCAGACCAAACGCAGCTTCCAGTACTGAACCTGCATCCTTCAGTCACTCATGATGATATACTGCTATCATTGTTCCCTTCTGTCCTTGTTTAATGTGCTTTTGTATGAAAAATAAAGTGTTTTGACCGTCTCAGTGTCATGCAGCTGCAGTCAGTAATATTATATATTATGAAATATGATAATATGAAATTAAAATTAAATTATATTTGAGAACACTGTACACCTTCGTGTATTTAACTGTATTACAAAAACCTCACTGAACAGGTTCCTGGAGCACATCAGTCACAAAAGAAGCAGACATACAGGTGCTGGGCATATAATTAGAATATCATCAAAAAGTTGATTTATTTCACTAATTCCATTCAAAAAGTGAAACTTGTATATTATATTCATTTATTACACACAGACTGATATATTTCAAATGTTTATTTCTTTTAATTTTGATGTTTATAAATGACAACTAAGGAAAATCCCAAATTCAGTATCTGAGGAAATTAGAATATTGTGAAAAGATTCAATATTGAAGACACCTGGTGCCACAGTGTAATCAGTTAATTAACTCAAAACACCTGCAAAGCCTTTAAATGTTCTCTCAGTCTAGTTCTGTAGACTACACAATCATGGGGAAAACTGCTGACCTGACAGTTGTACAAAAGACGACCACTGACACCTTTCACAAGGAGGACAAGACACAAAAGGTGATTGAAAAAGAGGCTGGCTGTTCACAGAGCTCTGTGTCCAAGCACATTAATAGAGAGGCGAAGGTAAGGAAAAGATGTGGTAGAAAAAGTGTACACACAATATGGATAACTGCACCCTGGAGAGGATTGTGAAACAAAACCCATTCAGAAATGTGGGGGAGATTCACAAAGAGTGGACTGCAGCTGGAGCCAGTGCTTCAAGAACCACTACACACAGACGTATGCAAGACATGGTTTCAGCTGTCAGTCCTTGTGTCAAGACACTCTTGAACAACAGACAGCGTCAGAAGTGTCTCGCTTCATAGAGGACTGGACTTCTGCTGAGTGGTGCACAGTTATGTTCTCTGATGAAAGTAAATTTAGCATTTCCTTTAGATATCAGGGTCCCAGAGTCTGGAGGAAGAGAGGAGAGGCACACAATCCTCGTTGCTTGAGATCCAGTGTGAGTTTCCACAGTCAGTGATGGTTTGGGGTGTCATGTCATCTGCTGGTGTTGGTCCACTGTGTTTTCTGAGGTCAAAGGTCAACACAGATGTATACCAGTAAGTTTTAGAGCACTTCATGCTTCCTGCTGCTGACCAATTTTATGGAGATGCAGATTTCATTCTCCAACAGGACTCTGCACCTGCACAAAGCTTCCAGTACCTGGTTTGAGGACCATGGTATCCCTGTTCTTAATTGGCCAGCAAACTCACCTGACCTTAACCCCATAGAAGATCTCTGGGGTATTGTGAAGAGGAAGATGTGATGTGTCAGACCCAAGAATGCAGAAGAGCTGAAGGCCACTATCAGAGCAACCTGGTCTCTCATAACACCTGAGCAGTGCCACAGACTGATCGAGTCCATGTCACGCCGCATTGCTGCAGTCATTCAGACAAAAGAGACACAACTAACTATTGAGTGCTGTACATGCTCATACTTTTCATTCATTCCGGCAGGAATTGTGGGTGGGGGGAGTGCATGTATAGTTCTCTCTTGACCTTCAATACCACGACTTAGGTGTCCTTGAGCAAGGCATCGAACCCCCAACTGCTCCCCGGGCGCCGCAGCATAAATGGCTGCCCACTGCTCCGGGTGTGTGCTCACAGTGTGTGTGTGTGTGTGTTCACTGCTCTGTGTGTGTGCACTTCGGATGGGTTAAATGCAGAGCACAAATTCTGAGTATGGGTCACCATACTTGGCTGAATGTCACTTTCACTTCATTTGGCCAGAATTTCTAAAAATCCTTTCTTTGTATTGGTCTTAAGTAATATACAAATTTTCTGAGATACAGAACTTGGGATTTTCCTTCGTTGTAAGTTATAATCATCAAAATTAAAAGAAATATCAGTCTGTGTGTAATAAATGAATATAATATACGTTTCACATTTTGAATGGAATTAATGAAATAATCTTTTGGATGATATTCTAATTAGATGACCAGCACCTGTAGTGTGAAAAACAAATGTAGGATCGTTCTGCTGAATTTGTTCAACTCTAGTCCCACAGTGAAAGAATAATTAGGACATTAATTCAGATATTGACTGTTTCATGAGAATGTTATGATGCAAACCCAAAGCATTAACTGAAATCTAATTAAAAAAAATTAAATTACAAAAAATTAAATTTTTAAAAATCACTTGTTTCTTCTGGGGTAATGGGTCTGAAAACAATCTTAACAGATAAAGTCAGTATAATGTTTTATATAATTAGTTTATTGTATTCCAGTATTTCTAAAGTCTCTTTTTATAGTGTTTATAAATAGGAATAATTATTAAGAATTAGGTTTAAATAAGGTATGCATGTAATATTAAACTAAATGAATGGAGAGCGTTATCTTGTGCAGCTAACACTGATGTTGACTACGTCCCAATCACACAGGCTATATTGAAAGAAAGAAATATACAATTTACTTTCAAAGCAAAGGATTTTAGCTAAAGCTAATTATTATTATTATTATTTAAGTATATACAAAATTACAAGTTTACAAAACAAATTGGCAAACAACAGCATTTAAAGACATCAGTTTTTAAGAGGGATTTACACAGAATACAAAAAATAGTAATCTATAAATCATTCATATTAATAAATACAGATTAAACGGAATAAAAAAAGTTAAATAAATACATTATATTTATAAAATCTAACAAGATTCCAGAAATATAATTTTTTTGACACATTTTTGAGTATTCCTAAATAATTGACGGTGTAGATTTTACAGATTTACACTTCAAGAATTACGATCATCAAGAATACAATTCTTAGCTAACAAAAGTAAAATATTAATCTTTTTTATTATTTTTATTTTATTTTATTATTTTTTGCCACCTTCTTCATAGTTTCCAGGAATTGTGTTTTGTGAACTTATTGGTGTGTGCTAGTTTCCAATATCGCAAATCTTGATGAAACGCAGATCATTTCAGCAGATGTTTATAAAGATTTAACTCAAATTTAAGTAAACATCCAGTCAATGCCACCACATTTCTTTAATAATGATGCTGGAATTTTTTAACCAAAAGCTCTCAGAATTGTATAAAAATGCTTGCAACAATTTTAACTTCAACACGCCATTCATCTGTTCATAAAAACTGATGTTTGAACCACCGACGTCACTGCTTCATTTTAAGCTAAGCGTTTATGAAACGTTCAGAGGCGACGTGACGTGCACGTGTTATTGCCGCGCCGCTGCGCATGCGCGCTGTGTTCGGCCCGGTGCGTGTGAATGATGGCGGCGTATGTGCAAATACTGAAGAACGAGTTTCCACAGATCGACTCCGAACTCTTCGATTATATCACTGGTAATGTTACTGTACATATCTGCGACATTAATATCTCTGTATTACACCTTAAACGCGCTGTTAGTGTCAGGAGTTCATTCATTAGATCAGAGAGAGCTGCTGATGTGTTGATCATGCTAACAGACGAATCTGAGGACATTATCCTCGAAATAATTTAAGAAACAGACTCCGGAGTTAAAAATTCAATCAAGGCATAATTTCACAACGTGTTTATATCCGATAAATAAAGCAGCTGTAGTGAAGTTTGAGTGACACGGTATCATGTTTCCAGACAGACAGATATGATTTACCGTCTCCTCATTAATATACAATATAATATAATATAAAATGTGTAACCGTCTCTGCCTGACGTGTTATTTAACGAGCATTAAGAGAACCCATTAGTTATAGGTAGATCACGTGATCGATTATATAAACGATGTCATTCAGAAAGACGAAATATACAAATATCATTAAAAGTAATGAAATGCAAAGATAAACTTAAATGACTGCATGCTTGTGAATTACAGATTATGCCTTCATTTACTTTGTCCAAAATTATTTTTATGCAAGTACATGTGTAAATATAAATTGTTCTTATTAATTTCAGTGTAAATAGGCCTTATTAATGAAGTACGCAAGTTTAACGCCTGCTTTATTTGTTCAAATGGAAGATAGATCTGGGTTGACATTTACATAGAGAACGTCACTGAAAACGTCATTAATTTATGAGCTCAATATGAAACAGTGGCATTCATGAATAAGGGCTATTTAACTTTTTCTTTATAGCAACATGACATGCATTATTAAATGTTTATTAAGAAGTGTTAATTGTACTGTCAATTTTATAGTATTTTGTTTGTTTAAAAATGCATGTATTTATATTTAATGGCCAGGGTGGGTAAATTAAACAAAGTGAAAACTAAATGCTATTTTTTTACAGTATGTAACACTCATATAACACTAAAAATAAGTTCTTGTTTAATTGTGCATATCTGCATTTGTTAAAGATGTGAAATACTCTAGAAGTGAAATGTGTCTGGAGTAAATCCTGTTCTTTGCTGAGGGTGTGTGTGTGTGTGTGTGTGTGTGTGTGTGTGTGTGTGTGTGATCCTGCAGGCGTGTTGGACAGCGGCGGCTCAGATTTCGAGGATGGAGAGGAAGTGTTTGATGCCATCGGCGACGTTCTGCAAGACGTCGGAGACAAGAATGAAGACGACATCCGGAAAATCTGCTTCCAGATGTTCAACACACTCCAGCTGTAAGAGATCCGGCACAGAGCTGTGGTTTATGATGTTCGTGTTCTGTCTAGAAACAGAGGATGTTGATGAGTGTCCGATGAGATGATGATGTTTATGTACAGGAGCCATCTGTATGGTTTTAGGGTCCAGTTTGCCAGAGGAATTATGCAAATCAAATAGTGGACAACTTGCATTAGGGATGTAGAAATGTATGGCAGGCCACAGAAACGGAAACAGAAATTAACCTTCGTCCGCTCCACATAACAGTTTTTAAATAATTGTAACATTGTAACACCTTTCAGATTACTTTTGTTACATTTCAGTAATCTATAATTTTAGTTACCATTCCATTTTAAGAACACATTTCTTATTTTAGTTTAATTTGAGAAATTATAGTTAGGAAAGCAGTTTATGAACAGAACTTTACATGAGAAAGTTTAGATGTATATCTGAAGTAAACAGGACCTTTGAGGAAATGTCTGCGCTGACCCAAGAATCACAATCATGAGAAACAACACATGAGAAGAACTTTAACAATATTTTGTGAACTGATATGTTTGTAGTGGTTAAACCGAGCGGCAACCTCCCGCTCTCTCTCGTGAAGCCAACAAGGAAGTGACTAAACCTGCAGTTCATCGACTGGCCACCTGAGGCTGGCTCAATCCCATAGACTCCTCATGGTAAAATGCCCAACTTTACAGCAGGAAAAAACATGTTTATAGCCTGGTGCAAAAAAAGAGTTTGGTCTAACAACTGTGAGGAGGGTGTTGTTGTTTTTTTTATAACTCATCCGTTTAAATTATATTAAGACTTAAAGTTCTGCATAATTAAGGGCGTGGCCACTTGAGTGACAGGTGGTTTGCCGTCGCGCTATGTGGGCGTGGCTTCAGCAACCAGCTCCCGCCTTTTTGCCCATTTTCGATTATCCGGGAGAGTCAAGTGGTGATGCGCTGCCAAGATGGAGACAGCTCTGTACATTTTAAGCTTCAAAAACGCACGTCAGGAGTCTACATCTACATCCATGTTTTTATACGGTCTATGGGTTAAACTCAACAGCACTGTGCTGCCATCTAGCGAATAATACATCAGGTCAGAATCATGTTATGACAGTAACGGCCAGTAGATGGCTGAAGTCTTCTAGATTTTATGCTCAGAAGTAACACGTTTGAATGTTTGTTTAAGTAGTTTTGTCTAAGCTTTTATATTTGTAGTAGTGCTTCAGTCCCCTGTCTCTGTCTGTGTAAGAGCGTTAGTGAATGTGAACATAAGGACAGATCCTGACGATCATGTGTTGTTGTCAGCACTAGATGTGACTCTGGACAGCAGCAGGTGTTGCTGGAGGCTCCAGTGCAGTTATCACAGGTGTCTGCTGACGCAGGTGAATGTCTTCATCTCATTACACTTCATTATAGGCTTTTAGTGATGATGCACAACAGCTAGATGGCATAAATCATACAAGAAATTGATTCAGGTTTTGGCAGAAATACACCACCGTGAATGAAGCTCAGTGTAAATGCCTGATGATCTCTTTCAGGATCAACTGCTAACGATGTTCATGGGATCTGGATGCTGAAGAGGAATCCCAATACAGTGAGATCTTCCTGTCTGCCTCTTGATTACTGCGTCCAGTGCCTTTATCTTTATTAACCTCTCTTGTTCTGTTAGACTGTGGATGCCAAGAAACTCGAGAAAGCTGAAGCCAAACTGAAAGCCAAGCATGAGCGCAGGAACGAGAAAGACTCGCAGAAATCCTCACCGTCTCCACTGTGAGTACTGCTGATCTTGAGTTTGTGGAGGTGGGTGGATGGCTGATGGGTGGTGTCGTTGTGTCTGGATGTGTTTTGAAGGGTCCTGGAGGAGGCCTCAGCCAGTCAGGCGAGCAGTAAGAAAGAAAACCGCGTCGATTCGTCCGGGAAGAATCGAAGTTACGACATCCGCATCGAGAACTTCGACGTGTCTTTTGGGGAGAGGTGAGAAATCAGTGACGAGCATCAGAAACACTGGCTGCAGGGTCACGCATGTGAATCTCTCGTGACTTGACTGCATGTTGAAGCAGGAGTGTGTTCGCAGCATGTGTGTGTGTGTGTGTTCACAGGTGTCTGCTGCAGGGTGCAGAGCTGTCTCTGGCCAGCGGGAGGCGCTACGGTCTCATCGGGAGGAACGGGCTCGGGAAGACCACTCTGCTGAAGATGCTGGCGAGCCGCAGCCTGCGAGTCCCTCTGCACATCTCTATTCTGCACGTGGAGCAGGAAGTGGCCGGAGACGACACCGTGGCCCTGCAGAGCGTCCTAGAGAGCGACACGGTTCGAGAGGAGCTGCTGAAGGAGGAGCGCACGCTCAACGCACACATCGCCAACGGAACGTACGTCACACACAATCATGTCTTTAATCTGTTTCACACACACATGAACGTTTGCTGGAAATGCACTCGCCCTCAGACCGTCAGAGATGTGGAAGAGTTTGTTTCTTCGTCAGGTTTGGAGAAATGTAGCACTGCATCAGTGTTTCAGTGAATGGGTGCCGTCAGAATGAGAGTCCAAACAGCTGATAAAAACATCACAATAATCCACAGCACTCCAGTCCATCAGTGAACATCTGGAGAAGACAAAACCTGAAACACATCCAGCATTAAGATGATTTTAACTCAAAAGCATAGTCTATAATCTATAATAACTCTTCGTTTTGGTATATAAAGAGTAAACCGGTGTTAAATGTAAGCACCTGATCATTTCATCATCAACTGAAAGTAATATTGGATCGTACAGAACAGAGCTCATGCAAAGAAACATGAATGAACAAGATTAAAAGAACAAACACATTGTGGTTGTCATTGAATCTAATGTTTCTGTCTTTAATCTTTCAGTGCGGATGGATTAGAAAGTGTTCGTCTTTCGGAAATTTATGCGAAACTGGAAGAAATCGAAGCGGATAAAGCGCCGGCCAGGTGAGCAGAAACTGATTTGTGTGTATTATCAGATAAAATAGAATTACTCTGCAGTTTTCAGACAGGTGTAAGAACGTGACACATCTTGCTTCAATAGATTATTGTTATTTAGTGTAAAGCAGTGTAAGCGTAGTCAAGCAGTCGAATGAAAAGATCATACAATATTCATTAATGATTTGTTTCCCTCTCTTTCAGAGCATCTGTGATTCTCGCTGGTTTAGGCTTTTCGGCCGCAATGCAACAGCAAACAACCAAGTGAGTGTGTAGCCATGCAGTAATAATCACGTATAAGTGTCTTCTCCACGTCTCTTCAGAAAACAGAAACATTAGAAATGAAAACATGCTGATTTCTACACGTCTGCAGTGGTTCTTATTGTCCGTGTGTTTATTTTAGGGAGTTTTCTGGAGGCTGGAGGATGAGGTTAGCTTTAGCAAGAGCCCTGTTTGCACGGTAAGTTTATTATTCAGAATAAAATACAACGTTGATTAAATAATAGTGCACTTTTATTGCAAATTAGATTACGATCATCACAACTATTATCACTTAACTAATCAGTACTGCTTAAGTGATTCGTTTTTTTTCTGTTTTGTGATTTGTTTTCCCAGGCCTGATCTGCTGTTACTCGATGGTGAGGAAAATGAACACAGTATGGTGGGAAATATTAAATATTGATGGAGTTACATCACTGCTTTTCTATTCATCTCTTCTGTTCAGAGCCCACAAACATGTTGGACGTCCGAGCCATTCTGTGGCTGGAAAACTATTTACAAGTAAGTATATTTCAGACGGACAGACGAGTCTGCTTTAATGGCTGAAGCAGTGGCGTTAACTGGTTCTACAGTGTGGGAAGACACACTAATGCAAGTGTTGTTTGTGTAGACGTGGCAGTCCACCATCCTCGTGGTGTCTCACGACCGTAACTTCTTGAACGCGGTGGTGACGGACATCATACACCTGCACTCGCAGCGGCTGGAGAGCTACCGCGGAGACTACGAGAACTTCATCAAGACGAAAGAAGACCGACTGAAGAACCAGCAGAGAGAATATGAAGCTCAGTTACAGTACAGAGAACATATACAGGTACCAGAGCACATCCACACAACTGATGGAGAACTGGACCACAGCTCTGGAGGAGGAGGAAACCCAAGTCCTTACAATACTTTCATTATTTTTCTGTCATTATAAAGCGGTATGGATTCACTTCTGTGCAACTAGGGCTGCACTATTAATAGAAAATAAACCAAAATCACAATTTGGCTCGGTGCTTTTCTGAAATCACAAAAGCTGTGATTTAATTACTCAAATATATGTGAGGCATCTCTGAGTGAAGTGTTCGTTCACAGTGAAGTGTGGTTTACAGTCAATATAAACTTGACTGTCTTATTTAGCTTTTTTTTGATGATGATGATTATTATTATTAAGAATTATATAACCATATTGTTTAAAAATCATAAAAACTAAAATGACCGTGAAGCATATTTTATTATTGTACTGTTTTTAATGTAAATAGACCAGGTTTTATTCAGAGGTGTGTGTTAACTGCACTTAATTTATTTAAAGACATATCACCTGAATATATTCAAGATTTTTTTTTTATTTTGGCCACTGTAGATCTAAAATGTCTTTTTATAACTTTTTGTTAATTGCATATCTTGTGTAATTTATTCTGAGATAACAGTTGAAATAGCCTTGATGCTGGCATGGCATTAAAAAGCGAATGAATAAATAAATAAAATATAAAATCACAGAATTGACCAGATGTTGCAGCCCTATAAATGCAAAACAACTTTTTTTTATTTTTATTATTATTTTTTTATTTATTGTATTTTATTTTATCACGGTTATGATACATTATTGGAAAATTGCAGCAGTTAATTTTGTATTTAATTTCCCTCCTAATCTTCAGCCCTAGCTGCAACATAACATTTCAAAAGAAAGTTGCAGGGGTCTAAATAATTCCTGATGTCTGCTTGTGTCGATAATATTGTTAGCATTCTTTGATCAAAGTAGGTTTTTTTATTGACTGATGATGAATAACCAGAATTGAAAAAGTACTTACTTACACAATATTTTCTTAATATACAATTTTATATATATATATAAATAATTAATTGAAAGCAGTCCAGTTGAATCCTCTGTTAATGTTGTGTCTCTCAGGTGTTTATTGACCGGTTCAGATATAATGCCAACAGAGCCGCTCAAGTGCAGAGCAAACTCAAGCTGCTGGAGAAACTGTAAGTGTGACATCCCTGACACATGTTCATTACTGATCAAACACACTAGCTGTAGGCTCACCGTGTGTATGTGTGTGTGTGTGTGTCTCACAGGCCTGAACTCAAGCCCTTAGTCAAGGAGTCTGAAGCCGTCTTACGGTGAGTTTCGCTGTATGTATTTGTGTAACGGACTCCTCTCAGAAGTGAAACAGAGTTTTGTTCTGCTCTCCCTACAGTTTCCCGGATAACTTTGAGAAGCTGTCTCCTCCGATCCTGCAGCTGGATGAGGTGGAGTTCGGCTACAATCCTGACCAGCGAATCTTCAATGGCCTCAGCGTCTCGGCTGATCTGGAGTCTCGCATTTGCATCGTAAGTATTTGCAATAGGAGGTCTGACATTTGCTGGCATAGTTATGATAATGTATGATGTGTGGTATGTATACATCATTTTTATATATTGTGTACATATGTATAAAAATGTATTTAGTCACCTTTTGTAGTACACTTGAACCATCTTTCATACACTAGCACACAAGTGGTGACCAAATACATTTTTTTTAAAATATAGAGATCGAATGTTAAAAGTGAGTTTTAGTTTGTATATATTAATGGTGTCCAAAAACAGCAAAGTTGAGTACGATTAGATGACCTTAAGAAGTGCTAAAGAATCATTTTTAGTATATAAAGCACAAAATTAGTTAGATTGTAAACCTGGGGAAGCTGGAAATGTTTGCATAAAAGCTTTTACTGGGAAAAAAAAGAAAAGAAAAGAAAAAATTGGTAAAGAACTCTAAACTATCAATCAAGTGTGCAGGACATTGTGTGGGAAACAGGTTTACATTTACATTTATTCATTTAGCAGACGCTTTTATCCAAAGCGACTTACAGATGAAGACAGTGGAAGCAATCAAAAACAACAAAAGAGCAATGATCTATAAGTGCTATAACAAGTCTCAGTTAGCTACAGATAGAATAGAAAAAGAAAAGAGCAAGCTAGTGTTAGAGATCTTTTTTATTATTATTTTAAGAATAGAATTATAATAGTGTTAAAGTTAGAGGGTCAAATAAAGATGGAAGAGATGCCGATTCTTGAAGATGACTAAGGACTCAGCTGCTCTGAGTTGGGGAGGTCATTCCACCAGGAGGAACATTTAAAAGTCTGTGAAAGTGACTGTGCTTCTTTGGGATGGCACAACCAAGCCACGTTCACTTGCAGAATGCAAGCTTCTAGAAGCACATAAGGCTGTAGTGCTGTCATTTTTGTGAAAAAATCATTTTTGATTGTTAAGACATAAGTGTTCATTGAATCGATTGTAAAATCATGTCTAAAAAAAGTTTCCTTTTTCAACGTCAAATACCGTTCGAATGAAAAGAGTCAGCAATATTTCTTAATTATTGGCATCTAGTTTCATGCAGAATAACAAACAGCAACAGGAGTGCAACATTCTCGAAAAAATGTATATGCAGAGGGGACGGCTGCCATAAGAAAAGAAAAACATCACTGCAGACTTCAACCCGGCTGCATTTATGATTAAGGCAATTCAAAAATCTCCAAGATTATTTTAAATAATGATTCAATCCATTTCAAACAACTGTTCAAAAAATGAAACTTTAAATAGACTTGAGAACAGGCCGTGTGTGTTTTTTTTTTATTGAACGTAACCGACAGCTGGGCTAGGCAGCACTAGGCAGGCATAATGAAATGCACAAAAAGGTTAGGACCATTACAAATATATTGGACAGGAAAACAAGTCGATCAACATTCCCGGGGTCCAGAGCAGAGCGTTTATTTACTATATGTCCAGCTGTTGAGAAGATGTGCTCCGACCGCACTGATGTCCCAGGGACACTCAGGTACAGCTGCGCAAGGTGGCGGTATTACTGCCAATTTTCCATCACAAAAGCCGGTCGCTGTCATAACATGTTGAGTTGAAGGTGATGATCCATCATCCAGGAAGAAATGTCTGTTAGACAAGCTGAGATGCGAATAGCTACCGTCGGATCATCAGGATGGAATGAGAGGTAGAGTTGAGTGTCATCAGCATATCAGTGGTATGAACAGCCATGTTTCTGAATGACAGAACCTAATGATGCCATGTAGACAGAGAAGAGAAGTGGTCCAAGAACTGAGCCCTGAGGCACCCCAGTAGTTAAATGTTGAGACTTGGACACCTCACCTCTCCAAGACTGAATGTCCACTTCTGAAACCAGACTGGTTGTTATCGAGGAGGTTGTTCTGTGTGAGAAAGGCAGAGACTTGGTTGAACACAGCTCGTTCAAGTGTTTTTGCAATGAAAGGAAGAAGGGAAACTGGTTTAACGGCAAAGTTTTGATCATGTTTAACATTCATCCATGTGTCCATGAAATCCATGCATTATATTTTGGTTACTTTTTTGTTTGTTTATTTTGGTTTTGTTTGGTTTTTGGTTTGGTTAGTTTCTTTTTGGTTTGTTTTATGTTGTTTTGGTTTGGTTTTCGAGAGCACTCATCCATTGGTTGTATGTATGTGTGTGTCTGTCTGTAGGTGGGTGAGAATGGAGCTGGTAAATCCACTGTACTGAAGCTGCTGATGGGAGAGCTGACGCCTGTCAATGGCACCAGATACGCTCACAGGTGAGCCTCACTCTGACGCTGACGACACTAGACCCTCTCTGTCTGTCTCTTACTTATGCCTTTGTCTTTTAAAACAGAAACTTGAAGATCGGTTATTTCAGCCAGCATCACGTGGATCAGCTGGATCTGAATGTCTGCTCAATAGAACTGCTGCTCAAAAGATTCCCTGGTAATTCCTCAAATTGGCACTTTATATCCTCATCAGAAATCATCAGGATTACATCGCTGACCCCTACAGAGACACTTCTGATCACTCAAGTCCTGTTCAGTAATGAAGATATTAGTCACATCATTCACAGCCACACACTGAGACAGTCTCTGTGATGATGACCGGTTATTCTAGCTCTTTGTTGCTACATGCAATCAAATGTTCAGTTTCTCTAATATGACACATTATGGAAGTTAAATGCACGGCTGATGCGTAGTATCTTTAAATTGTATTTATAGTAAACGGTATGTTTTCTGTTTGAATGAACTGTCTACTATTAGGGAAGCCATAGATGCTGACATAGCAATAAATAAACTGTTTTCATGCGTCAGGTCACACAGAGGAGGAGTACCGTCATCAGCTGGGAGGGTATGGCATCACCGGGGAGCTGGCCACGCGGCCCGTCGCCAGTCTGTCAGGAGGACAGAAGAGTCGTGTGGCTTTCGCTCAGATGACCATGCCCTGGTAAAACACACATCAACACACTCTCATGGGCGCATGCTTTTGCTCCTGCTGCTTCTAACTAGTTTTCTTATGGTATCATGCAACTATCATTTTTGTTCATTAATGTTTAATCTGTTTGATGCTTAATTGTTGCTATTTAAATTAATTATATTTTGTGCATTTATAAATATGCAATATTATGCTATAAACATAAGGTGTGTATGTGTGTATATATACATGTCAAATTTTGTGTGTTTTAATTTCAGTTAACTGTAATACTCTGCCTGTAACCCTCATTTACACCCAGATTTTCACAGACTGACCTTCTGAAAGACACTCATTTGCATCTTCCAAACCTCAGTTAATCATTCTGTGCCTCGTTTTGACAGATGTTAACGAATCTGACTTTCTATTATAGCCCCAACTTCTACATTCTGGACGAGCCGACGAATCATCTGGACATGGAGACGATTGAAGCCTTGGGAAAAGCCCTCAACAAGTTCAGAGTAAGAGCAGAGTCTTCTCGTGTCGACATGTTTGTTCAGTCCGTGGTGGAAAAAGATCGCATTAGCATTTAATAAACACAAAACATGCACTAGTGTCTGAATAATTTATCAAATTTTCTGGTAGTCCACTATATGAACAATTGTTTGGGTATAATATTTCATAGTTTAATTTGTGCTATCCTCTCTTACATCCAGTAGTACAAAACTGATATCTGGCTTCTGAATAGTTTTTGTTTTGACTGTAACTGGTTCTCTGTCAGGGCGGTGTGGTTCTGGTGTCCCACGACGAGCGCCTGATCCGGATGGTTTGTAAGGAGCTCTGGGTGTGCGAGGCGGGGCGAGTTCACCGCGTGGACGGAGGCTTTGACGAGTACAAGGATATCTTGCAGGAACAGTTTCGTCGGGAGGGATACTTGTGATGGGGATGCACCGAAAATGCCATCTGATGAGAGCGTCTGTAGTCCCATTCAACTTCAAGCTCCCTAAATCATGCGGCTCAGACGCGTCCTGCGGGTTCACGGCCGGACGCTCCCCGAACTGTTGTGTAGATGACATGTATTAAAGATGATGTAAGAAAGGTGAAGCAGACATATGCACTAACAGATGTTATACTCCAAACCGCTTTTAAAAGATCACCAACATACGGTAATAAAAAGAAAAACTGTCCAACGTTTTTAATTTTGTGTCTGGTCACTATTATTCAAAATAAGTGTGTTAATCTGCATTAGTGCATTCATTTTCCAGTTTAATGCAGGGGCAATCCATTACTCACTCTTCTCAACAAGAAGTGCATTTATTTAGACTCTGAATGTATTTATGACCACATTAACCCATTAAGTCCCCCCCCCCCCCCATTATTGAACATAGATGTGAAAGTTTACGATCCAAACCTAAATTTGTAATTGTTCATGAACACATTAAAAAATGTTTTAAAGAAGACAATCTGCAAATTATTACACAAGTGGAATCATTTCAAAATATTAAAGTATCAAAAAGTTAAAGTAGTTTAAATTTACTGTAAAGAAAATGCATTGTTCATATAAAATAAATGATAAAATATTTTTTTGAATCTAAAATGGCTCAAATTAAAGGCTTCCAAATTGGATACGATTCACAAAGTGGATATGAAAAGAATTGAGGTTCCTGTGAAATTTTATTTTTATTAGGGCGTTATTCCAATTAAAATTTTTAATGCATTTTTCTGTCACAAATGTCTAAATATCTCTGCAAATAAAACTAAATGACCACCAAATATGGAATCTTGAGACCTTTCGGACGATATGTATTTTGTCAAGATTATAAAAAGGTGTAATTCTTAAAGACCGTGATGCATTGTGTAATATGACACCTGACTCGGGAGGAGGAGACCGCCAAAAGATTTTAAAGTACCATTTCTATTTTAACACAGTGTCTGATTTCAAAATGGGTTTGACCGATGGCACTTAAGAGGTTAAACAGGACACTTTTAGACGCACACTCACCTCAGTGACAGGTGCAAGTCAAATGATTGCAGAACAACAGTAAACTGGTCAGATGAGATGTTGTCAGGCCATAGATCAGTAAAAGTGAATTTTAAGCACAAACCTGCTTGAGAGGTGATTTACTTCACATAATCAGGATTAAATAATGGCTTTATGAACAGAGCTGATGCACGAAGTCTGTCCCAGTCACTGCACCACTATAATGACAACTGGAGGGATAATAATTCAGCATTAAAATCATTTTGATTAGTTTATCATAAAACTTTTTTGTTGTTTAAAATACAGCAGCAAATTAAAGCTGATTTTACCACTTTGTATTTTTGCCTCACAAATGTGAGAGAGCGTGCATTAAGTTACAGATTGATTCGTCAGTGATGATTGATGAAGTGGTGTGATCCAAATTGTGGTCACCCAGACACAGAGCTTTACTGTAATGCCTCTTTATAGTCCTGCATTGTTCCTAAAATAAGCTTTTTTTATGCAAAATTAGATTTCTCAAAAGGGTGAAATAGAACCAGGCATGCTTTCAAAAGATTAATACATACAGTATAATTTATATTTAAACATACACACACTTAACACACACTCTTAATTTTCAGACAGCCTTTTATTTAACAGTAAATAAACTCTTAAGTGTTATGTGGAAAATATAGCTTACATGACAATGTGCTATTTTCAGGACGCAGCTGTTTAATGCACATATACACAACAAGAGCACATTTCGCTAAATATTCCTGTTATGATTTCCTGCTGATGTCAAAGATCACAGATATTTGATTCATAAATGCAACAGACCAACATCTTTATTAAATCACAAGCAGATTTTGTGTGACCTTCCAAAACACGCTTCAGCAAATCTTTTCAAAATTCAGTCTATTTTAAGAGTATCTGTACACCATACACAAACACTTTTTCTTTTAAATGAGCATTTTAAGAAGCTTTTAGATTCAGTAAATTCACTTTAATGGCAAATAAAAGTTTTTTTAGTCAGTTATTGAATTCCTTATCTTGTTTAAAAATATATATTTTTGTAGAAGCCTGATTTAAAATAATAATAATAATAAAATTTACTCAAACGTCACAGATGGACTTACAGTTTTTTTGCCTATGAACTCTTCATATTTTCCGCATATTTGACTGGATATAAATCATTCTTTCTTTTAAAGAAGACTCTAATCTATTCAAATTAGTTGTAAGAAAAACACTCCTATATCTAGGTATATGAAAATAATCCATATTAATTGGTTACGTTTCCGAATGTTACAAATGTTCTCACAAATTCTTATGACGTTACATGCATTATCTCACATATCTATTGAATATAAATTAATACTACACTTGAACGGTCTAAAAGATAAAGCTCATGTTAGATCTTGTGCTCTTACTGTATGCCGTGATGGCTTAACTGTGTCATCATATTCAGGGCGTAGCACCAAAACAGACACTCATTTATATACGTGTAGAGGCTCTGTTCCTCCAGATGTTTGCAGTAGTTTGAGGTCAGTATATGTCAGGCAGGTGCGAGTAGTTTCTGTCCCAGTATCCGCCGGTGTAGAGCCAGTCTGGGGCTCCGGTGTAAGAGTTCGGCCCCTGATGAAACCACCTGCATGTGAACATGAGTTTGACATTAAAGTTAAGATCAATGCAATCATGTCTGTCCATCCCCAACATAATCATACATGCAGACAAACCAATAAATGCTGATAAAGAATCAGATCATCATCACAGTGTATCCCAATTCTGGCTTTACTCCCTCCACTGCACTTTATTTTACAGTATGTGTACTTACGGTGTTACTTAGGAAAGTAAAGGGAAATATAGAGTGACAACATGTAAGTACCCATTTATTACCAAGTGATTGTAAAAAATAAGTGCTACCTTGTTAATTGTAACGTGTGAAATTTCTTTGCTTTCCTTACATAACTGAATCTAAAACTAAGTCTTATACAGTCATTTCAGAACAAAGAAGACCCCTGGGTTATGTACTTTCACCCATCGGTATCAGTGATTATTAACTCTTGTCAGACCTTATTTTCCATTCCTCGTCTGATTTGGAGCGATTTTTCCGAGCCGTTCGTTGTTTTTCCTCCAGTCTGTTCTTCTCTGCACCAGCTGCATCTGGAAACAACAGCAATGCAAATTCATCCACAACATAAACTAAGTGAAAAAAAAAAATTATTAAAAAATCTAAAACTAATAAAATGACAATTTGTGCATTCTCTTGGCATTCTCTTTGTGTATTTTGGTAGACAATGGTGCTAGCAAAGCCAAGAGAATGCAATTATTTAAAAATTATTTAATTACTATTTCTTTTTATTTTTTATTTTATTATTTTTTTCACTTAGTTTACATTTTTTATATAATATTTATACTTTATTTTATTTCAACTTTCATTTAAATGAACACACAAACACATATGCACACATGTTGTTTAAATTCCTTAATGCAAATGTTCAAAATGTAGCTCAAACACTAGAGCAATGCATGAGCTGAAGATGACGTAAAGCATTGAATTTGTTGTGAAGACTGTATGAATCTGCAGTGTAACTACAGTAGGTGTGAGTTTAGTGGTTGAATGAATGTATTTCATCATAAGTCAGTAAGAGGTTGATGTACCTATGTCTCCATTCTCCAGGGCTCTGATGTCAGGCCTCAGACGACAGTCTGTCTGTGGAAGAACTCGCTCCATCTCTGCATCCAACGCATTCAGCTGCAGAGCGAAGGATGTGAACGCATAGTACTGACAGAAAGAGAGAGAGAGAGAGAGAGAGAGAGAGAGAGAGAGAGAAATTGAGTAACAATATGTAATAAAACAGGCATATTTATTTTTATACATATATTTTAGTTTGACTAAGAGGGGTGGGTAAACTCATACAGGAGCTTTTTTACCCCAATATCTTGAATATTAAGCCATAACTGCATCATATCTGTCAGCAGTCAACTGTATGAAATGTAAGATGGGATACAGGTCTGGGGGCGGGGCCAGTGTCCTGTTGTTTTCCATAACCAATTAATTCAATTCATTAATGAAGTTAAGCCCCATAGCAAATACAAACCCCTCTAATAGGGACCTCATACCAGAAATTAATCTCAAGGAATCAGAGGCACAAATTAATTCTAATTCAGAAAATTAATTGTGGTTCAGATTCCAATTCAGTAGAAAGTAACATCATGACCAGTGGTCACTGAAAGAGTACTGGTGCCTATCTCAAGCCCAAATAATATTCAATGCTAAAATGGTGATTATTTGATGTTTGGTAATGGATCGCATCATAATAAGACGAGTATGTTCTGCACACTTCTCTGGAGTTGTCTGGTCGCGGTGATATCCTCCAGATCAGCTCACTTCCTGGAATCACCTGCACTGTCTCTGCTTCTGGAGGAGGCATTTCATCCGGATCCTCATCCGCATTATTACTCTGCAAAAGACCCCGATTCTGCACGTCAGCAACATTTGTACAGCACATTACATTAGACATTGATTAATGTTAATAAATGCAACAAATAAGATGTCAAATCAAATGCATGCAGTATGATGCATTATCGGTCACCTGTGTGCTTCCCTTCCTGTCCTTCTCAGAGCGCTTTGTGTCAGATTTTCTGTGTGCATCAAATGTCACTGGATCCACAGAATACAAGCACTCCGTCCACTTGCCATACAGAGCACAGATCTTTCTTTTGCTGGACAGACATTAAGAAAATTGTATGTATTGGGTACGGTTAAGGGATCCGGAAAATGACCATGCATTAATATTTGCTTTATAAGTACTAATAATATGCATGATTAATAAGCAACTACTTAATAGTTAATAGTTTTTCACAAGTCTTAAGTGTTGCCATGCTTTCCTTTGGACCACTTTTTGAATAATTGTTAGTTTATTCAGTTCAGTTCAGTTAAATATCAAGTCAAAATTAATTAATACCAGTTCAAGTCAAATACCACACTACAGCCATATTGAATCAGGTTCTCTGGGACAGAAATAGCATCAGTTTTCTGTCATTTGATCAGTGTTTACGTACCTTTTATCAAGAATGTATCCTTCCACTTTATGCAACTCTTTTCCAAAGATGCCACATGATTTGAAAGTTAAACAACATCTTTCCCCAGTTCTGTTAAAAAGCACAGTCAAATCATTTGTGGAACTTCTATGTCTTCCATGTTAGTTGTTATCTAATTTACAACCTTGTTTGTTGCACTTTTTGTCAAACTAGTGGACAATACTTGCTCTTACTTATGATTAATAATTTCAACATTTCCATATTGCTCAATCCACAGTTGCCCCATGATAATGTTGTGAATACAGCAGGTCGGGTTGCTCCAGGTGTAGGCTTCATTGTGGCTGAAAAAACAACAGATTAACAATACGTGAGTCAATCGTGTAGATAAATTTACATGTAAGAAGTCAAAGCATGCTCCTCATGTTTACTGGCTGTAAAGGACTCACAGAGGAAGCTCTAGGGTGATGATTCCCCGAGGTTCGGCCTCCACACTCTTCCCCCAGAATTTGAGTTTCGGATAAATGGAGCCATGAAACATGAAGTCGTTGTTTACGCCCTCAGCGTGGAAGGCACTGACCGGCGGATGATGACTGACCTGCTCAGAGACCCATCTGAACCCCAGATCCTCTCTGATGACACACAAACAATGACAGCTCATATGAAACATGAATGTGTTTGCTCATGACTGATCAGTTGATGTGAATCCCTGACCTGAGCAGCTCGTAGGTTTCTCCGAGCAGTGGGTTGAAGGGTTTTCCCGTCCTCTCCCACTGTGAGGCCACGGCTGACACAGCAAAAGCTGCCACACACTGGAAAACCAAAGAAACATGGTGTTACCAACAATCAATAAAATACATTTCTTAATACTAAGGTCAGTTTTTCAAAACTCTTTCACAAAATCCTCCTAACCAACTTTGACCTTGGCACAGTAGTACATTTCACATCCAAAATTAACTAAAACTACCAAAACACTCCATAGAGTCTCAAATCAACACATTTTTCCATAACAGTAGCAAATGTTTTAACCCAATAATCACTCAATAATAAAAATAAAAATCCCACTTTATATAAACATGCAAAATAGCTTTTAGATGCTATAGAGTTTTTTCTAGTTAAATTTCATTGGTGTAATAGTTATTCAATGCTAAAATATAATGTGTGTCGTATTTAGATAAGATTCCATACAGTTTACACAATGCTAATTCTGTATACTGAAGGTAATTTAATTAAAGCATGTTAAATTCAGTCGTAATTTATATAATTTGAACCTAGCTGTTATTGTTTGACCTAAAAGACAATTTGATAAGAAATCTAATTAGAGAATACCCCCTAAAATTAATCTTAACCAAAGCTGAAGTAAAGACACCGAAGCTAATTTTCATGTCATGTCTATTGCATTTAAAAACATAAAATCCGCATAAAATCTGAAGTCTTGCCACCATCTTAATCATTTTAATGGGTTTGTAATGCAAACATCGCTCTAGAATACACCAATGGTCCCATATGCATGTTAATATAGGCCAGGCTTAAATTCAACACTGTTTTACTCAGTAGGTCCCTGCTCCATTTCTCTATTCGCTAAGGGTTTCCTGGCCTAAAAATAAAATAAAAAATATATTTACCTTCATTCTGTTGATGGAGTCTTGTGAAGCGCTGGCCTTCTGGATGAGGTATGTGTGCTCCATGTATTCAGTCAATCTCTGAAGAAAACTCAAAGGCTCGTTAAAAATCACCGGCATTGTGATTTTAGACAGTTCCTGTGAAGATTTAAAGATGAGAATAAGTGATTAACAGACTACTTTTACATCAGAACGTGAATCACCTTTACTCTGTAGTGCTTTATAATACATATTGTTTTGTAAAAAAGTTCATCTGTTCAGTATAATAACTATGCACATTTCATGCATCATGTACATGCATTCATCAGTTAAAGAATTCAGCAGCAGATCTACTTTGCAAACAAGAGCACTGCTAACATCATGCAAACCTAACAATGCAAACATATTTATGCATATATAGCCATATTTGACTTACCATCCCAATGCATTTTTTGAGAACACCCCACATATTGACATTTTTTCGTGAGAACATTGCAGCAGGAAGAGCTGACCTATTCCGAAATGGAGAGTGAAAAACATTTCTCTGTGAATTCAAAACTGCACAGGTAATCAGAGAACACAGAATGCAAACATGTATTAAAGCCAGTATATTTAAGCAATAATACTGTTCTTCTTAACATAAACCCTTATTAATCTTATCACAGCCATGCTGATATTCAGATCCATAGTACGATGGCAGATCTGATACTACTGATACACAACAGTTAAATAAAAAATAAGTTCACACTGAGTAAATTTAAAGTAGTTCTATCAACAAAAATACACTAGAGTGGAATCAATCGCTGTATGACACAGAGCAATGCTGCAATGAGGTTTAGTATAAACCAGGTTTAACCCCGAAACCTTGTAACCAAGAAGGGAGCAGATCGATCCATGTATATATATATATATAATATAAATATAATATATATCCAACAGGCTGGAGAAATGTTGTTAGATGCTAATCTATTTTAGATCCAATCTTTTGATTCACTAACACTATCTTTGGGTAATTCAGGTGAAACCCTGAATAGTATGGAGTGCCACAAGGAGATGGATTCATTCATATTTTATTTTGAATTACAAGAAAGTTATAAGAAAATATTGTAGAAACATAATTTTCTGTAAAGTTGCTTTGTAATGATTTGTATTGTAAAAAGCGATATACAAATAAACGAAACTATTACATAAAATATTATATTATCTGTATGCCTTGGCTACTGGACTGTTACGTGCAATAGTCAGCATTCAAATGAAGTTTATCGTGAATAAAAGTTACATAAAGTGCATAATATAGAATTTAAAAACATTGTTATCCATCCAACAGTCTTGTAAGTCCATTAGCTGAATGCCTTTTTGGGATATTATTGTATATTATAAAAATTATTATCAGCCTATTATTGGTATTGTTTGCATTCATTTCAATCTTTTTATTAATAATAGCCTATTGTGAAGGCTCAATATGCCAATAAAGCATTGATTGTGCTGACTGGAATTTTTGCTGGAATGCCGTTTATATAAACATATATTTAATTTTATTTTGGCTAATTAATAAACCATAATTATAAATACTATAGTGTTTCTTTGAGGAATTTATCATACACATTAATTTGTAAATGAAAACACAACACGCTTATTATCACACATGGGCATAAATACAATCATAATATCAAAACTTTATTGGCATAACTGTCAGGCAATAGACGAATTGAAAGGGGAAATAAAAATCTTTAAAATAAAAAATAAAAATATAGCCCTAGTAAGTTAATATAATAATAATAATGTTATGAGGTCCCGTCGTCAATCACGAGCCCATGCAGGTGGGAAGACCTTGGCTGTCCCAGGAGGAGAGAGAGAGGCGGAGGTCCTGTGGACTCTGCTTATACTGCGGTGGCACTGGGCATTTTCTACTCTCTTGCCCAGTAAAAGAGCAAGCCCGGTAATAAACTTGGGGCTACTGTTGGGTCGGATCTCTGCCAGGAAGTCCCCATCATCCACTCTCCTTCCGGTGAGACTGAGATTGGCCAACAACAACACCTACTCCTTTCAAGCCCTCCTGGATTCTGGAGCAGAGGGTAACTTCATTGACACCCATCTGGCACAGCAGCTGAAACTCCCCAACACGTCTCTCCCTCGCCACATCTCTGTCAAAGCTCTAAATGGTCAAGAACTCCCCAAAATCACCTTACCTACTGGACCCATAACTCTGATCACCTCTGGCAATCACACTGAGACTATTCCCTTCCTTCTCCTGGACTCCCCTGTTGCACACATTGTCTTAGTTCACCCTTGGCTGGCGAAACACAGTCCTCGAGTGGATTGGGGTTCCAACTCCATCACTATGTGGAGCAAGCTTTGTCACGAGTCCTGTCTGGTGTCTGCTTGTTCTTCTGTGTCTGGTTCTGTGTTTCAGGAGAAGGCAGCGGTTCTGTCAAATGTGCCCACAGAGTATCTGGACCTGAAGGAGGTGTTCAATAAGTCTCGCGTTGCTTCTCTTCCTCGGCATCGTCCCTATAACTGTGCCATAGAGTTAGTACCAGATAAGTCCCTGTCTAAAGGCAGACTTTACTCCATGGGCGGAGTTTGGGGGGGGGGGGGGGGGTCTAAGGGGGGCACTGCACCCCCAGACCAGAGCCAATTAATGCCTGCCTTGTGCTTTGAAAAATAAAAATAAATACAGAATTCATATTTTCTAATTTTATTTGTCCTATCTTATAATTTTTGTGGATATAAAGAGTAAGTTTAGAATTAATTATTTTTAATTACTATATTGAAAAAGAAGATTATTTTGGTGGACTTCAAAGTATCGCGGTAAGTTACATGAGTGGACTCTCTTCTCGTTCTGTTCCCGCTTTAGTCTACATGCTTAAATAAACAAAATGGACATTCGTCGTTTTTTTAATAAACCCACTAGTAAAAGTGTGGAGTTTTCTAACTCTGGCACTTCAACCATCAATTCCACTCACTGCTGCTACTGACACAGCAACCGAGGCCGGTGTAGCAGTCGATTCTGTTCCCCTCTGAATGTCTGTTTCCCCTCGGGTTGCCAGGTCCATGTAATAAACCCAACCAAATAGTTAATCAAACATTTTCCCAATGTAGCCTAAATTCCACGGATTTGGCAACATACCAGCATGCAAATACCTCAAACACACCTGGATGTAAGGAAAGCAAAAAGGGACAAATTTCTTGCTACACTGCAGCATAGTAAAATGATTCTCACACTCCTGTTTATGTTCTTTTTTTAATTAATCATCTTGCAGTTGTTCTGTTATTTTTGTCTTATGTTTTTACATTTCAAGTTGAAAAAACTCTCGTCTTAAATTTATTTTCAAGTTTAAGATTTAGGACGGTATTTTGAACTATTTGACTTGTCGTACATCCAGTCACGCTTCTTGCGCAGGCTAGTTCTGATCGTACGTATAGTAACTCAGCAACTACGCAAGAATTGTAGTATGTTTGCGTAAAGGGAAACAGACATTCCGAGGGGAACACCGCATCTACTGGTAGGTGCCCCCCCCCCCCAGGCACAAAAAACTCCGCCTATGCTTTACTCTCTTTCTATTCCTGAGAGGGTGGCCATGGAGAAATATATTTCTGATTTTCTAGCAACGGGGTTCATCCACCCTTCCTCTTCTCCTGTGGGGGCGGCATTCTTTTTTGTTGGTAAGAAGGATGGATCTCTGCAACCTTGTATTGAGCTGAACAACATCACGGTGAACAATATTTATCCTTTGCTGTTGATGTCTTCAGCCTTCAAGAGGATGCAGGGAGAATCCATTTTCACAAAATTGGATTTACGTAACACTTATCATTTGGTCCACATCAGGAAGGGGGATGAATGTAAAACCGCTTTCAACACCCCCAGAGGGCACTTTGAATATTTGGTTTTGCCGTTCGGGCTTTCCAACTCTCCAGCAGTTTTCCAAGCTCTCATGAATGATGTGTTGAGAGACATAGTAGACCAATTCATATATGTTTACCTGGATGACATATTGATTTTTCTTCATCTCTCCGGGAACATGTTCAGCACATCAGGCGAGTACTTCAGAGGTTGCAAGAGAAGGTGCTTTTTGTAAAGGTGGAGAAATGCGTTTTCGTGTACAGTCTGTTTCTTTCCTAGGTTACATCTCTTCTGAAGGAGTACGTATGGATCCTGACAAGGTTAAGGCTGTGATAGATTGGCCAAGTCCAGATTCCCGTAAGGCCCTATGTGTTTTCTGGGGTTCGGCAATTTTATTGCCGTTTATTCGCAAATTCAGCCTACTAGTCGCACCTCTAACCGCCTTGACCTCCACCCGGTGCCCACCGAATCAGTTGTTCGTTCCGGAGGGGTTACGGTCTGACCTTACTCAATGGGGTCATTGCTCGTCATCCAGGAGTAGGCCACACTAGCTGCTTAGTAAAGCAACAATTTTGGTGGTGACTTATGGCTTGTGACATTCACGATTTAGTTTTGGTCTGCTCTGTTTGTGCCCGTGGTAAAACGTCTAACCGACCTCCAGATGAGTTACTCCAACCACTGTCTGTCCCTTCAAGACCCTGATCCCACATCACACTAGATTTTGTTACTGCCCTCCCGCCCTCTAATGGCATGATGGTTGTTTTGACCGTAGTGGACCGGTTCTCGAAGGCGGCACATTTCATTCCTTTGCCCAAATTACCTTCAGCCAAGGAGACAGCAGTTACTGTAATTGATCACGTCTTTAGGTTACATGACCTCCCGATGGATGTGGTCTCTGACAGGGGTTCCCAATTTGTGTCTAAATTTTGGCAAGAGTTTTGTAAATTATTGGGAGCCACAGTTCGCTTGTCTTCGGGTTATCATCCCCAGAGCAATGGTCAGTCCGAGCGTGCCAACCAAGATTTGGAGAGAATGTTGCGATGTCTGGTCTCCAAGAATCCTTCATCCTGGAGCCAACAACTCTCTATGGTTGTGTACGCACATAACTTGTTACGAGTGTCATCCACGGGCCTCTCCCTGTTTGAGTGCAGTATAGTATATCAGCCTATACTGCAGTACCAGGTTCAACCACCTTTTGCCTTCAGAACTTCCTTAATTCTTTGTTGCATAGATTCTAAAAGGTGTTGGATTTATTGACATGATAGCACAACACAGTTGCCGCAGATTTGTCGGCTGCAAATCCATGATGTGAATCTTCTGTTCCACCACATCCCAAAGCTGTTCTATTGGATTGGGATCTGGTGACATGGTCAGCAACAATACTTGGGAAGATTGTGGTATTTAAACGATGCTCAATCGGTACTAAGGGGCCCAAAGTGCCATGAAAATATCCCCCACACCATTACTCCCCCACCAGCAGCCTGAACCATTGAGGACGAGGCAGGATGGAACCATGCTTTCATGTTCTTTACACCAAATTCAGATCCTACCATCTGAATGTCGCAGCAGAAATCGAGACTCATCAGACTAGGCAACGTTTTTCCAATCTTTTATTGTCCAATTTTGGTGAGACTGTGTGAATTGTATCCTCTGTTTCCTGTTCTTAGCTAACAGGATTGGCACCCGGTGTGGTCTTCTGCTGCTGTAGCTCATCTGTTTCAGGATTCGATGTGCTGTGTGTCCAGAGATGGTATTCTGCATACCTTAGTCATAACTAATGGCTATTTGAGTTACGGTTGACTTTTTGTCATCTCTTCTTCATGACATCTAGATGCCTAAATGCATTGAGTTGCTGCCATGTGATTGGCTGATTAGCAATTTAAACAGGTGTACCTAATAAAGTGGCTGGTGTGTGTGTATATATATATATTAAAATGTTTAATGTTAATAAAAATGTTTGATCCATTTTTGATAATCCCGGATTGCAACAGTTTCGTTTATGCATTAAATTAATAGCCACAAGAAAAATATGTCTTTCCCTCAACATGGCATCAGGAGGCCATGACATCATGTTCCCTTGAGTTATGATGTTGTGGCCACGACAAAACTAAGTGAACCGACGGGCACCGTAGTATTGTCTTGTTATTTCAGAGCAAATGTCTAAAGATTCTTAATTCTAGATGTTTATTTGCAAAATCACATGAGAAGTTTTGTCTTATGATAAGTTCATCAAAATCTAAGTCTAAGGTTAAAATATGAACAAACAAACTTCCAATGCTGTCATAAAAAATTAAGTTTGCATTAACCTTTGACATATTTGTTTTTGTTTTAAACATAAACTCATTTAATTTTGTTCTATTTCTCAGAAAATAAGGCTTCATATCTTTCTTTTTCATCGCAAGTAAATGTACTGTATATGGATTTAAAAATGTTTAGATATTTTCCTTGAAAAGAAGTAAAAATAGCGAGAAAGGTACTCTCCGGGGGCGCTTCAGGAGCCTCCGGACAAGGACCAGCATATTCAGGAACAGCTTTTTCCCTACAGCTGTCTCCTTGCTGAACTCTGCCCTCTGATCCAACACACACACACACACACACACACACACACACACACACACACACACACACACACCACACACACAGATTCCTCCTCATCACTCCTCATCGGATTTATTTACAAACAAGCAGTAAACACTAAACTTGTTATTACTTGCACTACTGTCTGTTAATCCCAGAATACTGAGTAATCCATTTGCACATTGAAATATTTTTCTATGCACTTTTTACTGTCCAGTGCACTAGTGTAAATAATGTTCATATGTCCAGAGTTTCTGCTTATAGTGTACATACACTTATTACAAAATCTAACTGTATAGTACAATATGTTCATAGTACACCTATCTGTATATCATACTAATAGTTTTTAAAATCTCTAAATTATGTCTTGTCCAGTACTGCCTTATTTGTATATTTATTGTACATTTGTAACATATTGTATATATATAGTATATATTATATTTTAACACTGTACTTACTGCTTATTGCACTTCTGATTAGATGCTAACTGCATTGACATATAACTTTTAATCTAATGTAATCTAATAAATTAATTAATTATGATTACTATACATTTTTGCAGTGTATGCAACATATACTGTCATGATATTTTGAAATGTTAAGGCCTTTATTTGTGAAAACAATAATTATGATTTTTTTTAGAGATCCTGCCAAACAAAAACAAAAAACAAGGTTTTAACAGTAGGATTAAGCAGCAGCAACAACAATAATAATCCACAAACACTATAAACTTGCCTTTTTTATATGCAGTGTAAAATGAATACACATTTCAAAATGAGATAATAAACCAATCCACATGAAACCATAGGTATACCTGTGCTTTTTGACTCCATTGCACTGGGTTTTGTCTCCCTGGCTACCGTCCCCTGACATGATGTCTCTGGGGTCACAGAAGAAGCTGTGTCAATAGACACCAAATTGTTTAATGATCTGGCTCTAGAAGAAAACAGAGAAGGATATAGGGGAAAAAAAACATGGTGCTACATGAAAAAAGAAGAACAATGTTATAAATGTTATAAATATAAACAAATGCATAAAAAGAAATAGACAGACTGGCAAGACCAGAACTATACTTTTAAAAAGCTTTATAATCCTAAACAGATCATAGAGAACAATGTTTTGTATGATCTTACTTGATGCTTTTGGGATAAGAAGCCCAGAGCTGAGAATGAGGACAATTAACATCAACAAATGGATTTGTAATACTGTTCAAAATATTTCTTGTTATGTACATTATGTATATGGAACATATGCATTCAAGCAAACTATGCTCGTTTCTACCATTGTAGAGCAAATGGGATTATAAGATTACAACAGTATTAGATTCTGCAGAATGATGACATCTGTCAACAATGAATTACTGTAAGATATACACTTACACCTTTATCAGTTTAGTTTCAATTGAATTTAATGTGCAATTCCACTTTCTCATTCTCACAGCTCATCTTGAGATGTTTTATAATGTTGCAGGTTTCTCTGGTTTCAGCACACACTGCTATTTTAAGCATGTACTGTAGTTCACAATGTACTGAACATCTGTCTACTGACAGAGCTCTAAAAACGGATCAGCGCTTAGCTATACAACACTCTCAGAAAAAAAGTACAACAGTACCTTTAAACCTCTTATTTAGCCCTAAATGTGCATATTAGTACCTTAAAGGTACACACTGTATTTTAATTAGATTAGACTCTGTTCATGTGTCTATCGTTGATGATGCCACACCTGAAACACTGATAAGAATAATGCAAAAACTTCAGCAGAAAAAACAAAAAAAAACAATACATCACTAGCTCAGTGACATCAAAAACACAGTAAAAACTGCACACTCTGTATATGATAACGTTTTGATTAATGTTACTGTAATCTATAGTGACATCATGAATAAATGCTATACTGTACTTGTCTCATTTACAATCACTTGACCTATCTTTACTTTCAGCGCCAGAGGACATAGTCTGATTAAACCTACTGTCTGTAGCATCATATGACAGTGAAATGAGTGACATGAGAGTGAAAATATCAGCAGAAAAGAGCAGAAATGTGAATGTACCTGCTTTAATGGCCTCTGCTGGAGTCACCTTGTTTTGCGTCCTGTCTGCTGTTCCTGTATGTAAGACTGTAGGTGCGTGAAATGGAGCACAGGAGAGACTGTGTGTGTGAGTGTGTGTGTGTGCGTGTGTTTGCAGAGCTCAGCATAAAGAGGATCGGAGAGCAGCTGATCAATCTACACCTGTGCAGTGATGAAAACTCACACCAACACATAATAGCTATGTGCTACTTGAACTATTGATAATAATGCAATCCTTTTATCCTTGTCAGCATTTCTACATAGTTTATTTAATAAATGTGTTTGTTACCTCAATGGCTGTATTTCCACTGCCTAATGTCACAAGATTCATCATACAACTTACAGACTGTGTGCACAGGATAACTAAATATGATTAAAAATTTAGATAGATAGATAGATAGATAGATAGATAGATAGATAGATAGATAGATAGATAGATAGATAGATAGATAGATAGATAGATAGATAGATAGATAGATAGATAGCTGCAGTGTGGAAGTGATTATGAAGGGCGTAATGGAACAATACTGCTCACTATATACTGAGCCGTCATAAGAAGCTTTACTCCTCTTTAACAGAGTAAGCACCCTTCAGAAACACTCTCATTCATTTTCAGACCCCTTTGCCACAGGTGTATAAAATCAAGTAACAAGCCATGCAGTCTGCATTACATTTGTAGGGAAAAAGGTTAGTTCGGAAGAGCACAGTAAATTCAAGCATGGTAGATTGCCAACTTTGCAATAAGTCTGTTTGTGAAATATATTTCCTTCTAGACATCACACAGTAAACTGTAAGAGATATTATTGAAAAGTGGAAGCATTTGGGAACAGCAGCAGAAGTGGAAGACCATGTAAAGTTACAAAGCATGTCACAGAGTGCTAAGACACATTCTGCATAAAAGTCGCCACCACTCTGTTGATTCCATAGCTAAAGAAATCCAAACTTCCACTGCCATCAATATCTGCAAACAAACTGTCTGGTGGAAGCATCATGTAATTGGTTTCCATGGCCAAGCTGCATGCAAGCCTTACTTTGCAAAGTGCAATGCCAAGTGTCTGATGTGCTCTGTACTTTTTGAATGTCTTTCTTATTTAATGCACTTGATTCAAATCATCAGCTGGTTAGGAGAGAACCCCATTAAAATTCAGTGTGTCTGGTAATGCCAAGTTCACACTGCACAATTTTAGCCTCGATTTTTATTTGCCAACCGGTTCTGCACAAAAGCAGACAAATGCCAAAATTTTGGGCAGATAAAAAAAAAATATAAAAAATTTAAGTGTGAAAACAATGGTCATCTGACGACTTTGAAAATCATGCAATGTAAAATTAGCTTAAGAGACAAATATATTTTTTTTTATACCAGTGGGTCCCCAGGACTAGAGTTGAAAACCACTGGTGTAAAGCACAATGGTACTGGACTCTGGAGCAGTGGAAACCGGTTTTGTGCAAAGAAAAATCTGGCTTCTCTGTTTGGCAGTCTGATGGACAAGTCTAGGTTTGGCAGATACTGGTACAATGTTACCTGTCTGACCACATTCTGCTAACCATAAAGATTGGTGGGGCAGGGGTAAGGGAATTGGGCTGTGTTTCTGGAGTTGGGCCCTTTAGTTCCAGTGAAGACAAATCTTAATGTGTCAGTATATATTTTTTTGGGATAAAATGGAAAGGAGATTGCAAGACAGGCCTTCTTGTCCAACACCCTCCAACTGGATGAATGGCACAAATTAAAAACAAAAACTTATGGGAAAACTTTTACAGAAGAGTGGAAGGTCAATGAAAAGTAATGTTTTAACTTTCAGTTTCTGCTTCTCTTCGTTTCTCAAAGTTCTAGGAAACAGATCAGATGTTTAAAAAAAAAAAACCTTGTCAATTTAATTTACTATACAGGCCTCCACAAATAAAATTCTAAATTACTTAAAACTACACTTGTCAACATTTGAAAAGGACCTAAACCTTTCATCAAAGTTGTCTTAAAACCAAAACAATAGGCTACCCGTTTAGAACAACTTTTTTGATCCACTTAAAAATGTTGACTACTATATTCATATTATGATATACACTCACCTAAAGGATTATTAGGAACACCATACTAAAGGCCCGTTCACACCAAGAACGATAACTATAAAGATAACTATAAAGATAACGATATTAGCTACCACACCAGCGAACAATATTGTCTGTGTATTCTAAGCGGACGCGCGTCTGCTGCTTTAAATTCTCGAGCTCATTACAGAAGGATTGATTCTGATTGGTTTTCAATGTTTTTATTGTTCATCAGAAAAAAAAATTGTTCTGAAAGTGATTCCAACAATATTGTTTCTCTTTGCCATTATCGTTATAGTTGTGGTGTGGACTCCACTATTCTTTAATATTGAGAACGATTTTTAGAACTACAGTATTGTTCAAAATAATAGCAGTACAATGTGACTAACCAGAATAATCAAGGTTTTTAGTATATTTTTTATTGCTACGTGGCAAACAAGTTACCAGTAGGTTCAGTAGATTGTCAGAAAACAAACAAGACCCAGCATTCATGATATGCACGCTCTTAAGGCTGTGCAATTGGGCAATTAGTTGAAAGGGGTGTGTTCAAAAAAATAGCAGTGTCTACCTTTGACTGTACAAACTCAAAACTATTTTGTACAAACATTTTTTTTTTCTGGGATTTAGCAATCCTGTGAATCACTAAACTAATATTTAGTTGTATGACCACAGTTTTTTAAAACTGCTTGACATCTGTGTGGCATGGAGTCAACCAACTTGTGGCACCTCTCAGCTGTTATTCCACTCCATGATTCTTTAACAACATTCCACAATTCATTCACATTTTTTGGTTTTGCTTAAGAAACAGCATTTTTGATATCACCCCACAAGTTCTCAATTGGATTAAGGTCTGGAGATTGGGCTGGCCACTCCATAACATTAATTTTGTTGGTTTGGAACCAAGACTTTGCCCATTTACTAGTGTGTTTTGGGTCATTGTCTTGTTGAAACAACCATTTCAAGGGCATGTCCTCTTCAGCATAGGGCAACATGACCTCTTCAAGTATTTTAACATATGCAAACTGATCCATGATCCCTGGTATGCGATAAATAGGCCCAACACCATAGTAGGAGAAACATGCCCATATCATGATGCTTGCACCTCCATGCTTCACTGTCTTCACTGTGTACTGTGGCTTGAATTCAGAGTTTGGGGGTCGTCTCACAAACTGCCTGTGGCCCTTGGACCCAAAAAGAACAATTTTACTCTCATCAGTCCACAAAATGTTCCTCCATTTCTCTTTAGGCCAGTTGATGTGTTCTTTGGCAAATTGTAACCTCTTCTGCACATGCCTTTTTTTTAACAGAGGGACTTTGCGGGGGATTCTTGAAAATAGATTAGCTTCACACAGACGTCTTCTAACTGTCACAGTACTTACAGGTAACTCCAGACTGTCTTTGATCATCCTGGAGGTGATCATTGGCTGAGCCTTTGCCATTCTGGTTATTCTTCTATCCATTTTGATGGTTGTCTTCCGTTTTCTTCCACGTCTCTCTGGTTTTGCTCTCCATTTTAAGGCATTGGAGATCATTTTAGCTGAACAGCCTATCATTTTTTGGACCTCTTTATAGGTTTTCTTTATAGGTTTTCCTTTTTAATCAAAGTACGCTGTTCTTCTGAACAATGTCTTGAACGACCCATTTTCCTCATCTTTCAAATGCATGTTCAACAAGTGTTGGCTTCATCCTTAAATAGGGGCCACCTGATTCACACCTGTTTCTTCACAAAATTGATGACCTCAGTGATTGAATGCCACACTGCTATTTTTTTGAACACACCCCTTTCAACTAATTCAACTAATTGCCCAATTGCACAGCCTTAAGAGCGTGCATATCATGAATGCTGGGTCTCATTTGTTTTCTGAGAATCTACTGAACCTACTGGTAACTTGTTTGCCACGTAGCAATAAAAAAATATACGAAAAACCTTGATTATTCTGGTTAGTCACATTGTACTGCTATTATTTTGAACAATACTGTATATCTTTATCGTTTTCTTTATAGTTATCGTGCTTGGTTTGAACGGGCCTTAATACCGTGTTTGACCCCCTTTCGCCTTCAGAACTTCCTTAATTCTACGTGGCATTGATTCAACAAGGTGCATTCTTTAGAAATGTTGACTTATATTGATAGGATAGCATCTTGCAGTTGATGGAGATTTGTGGGATGCACATCCAGGGCACGAAGCTCCCATTCCACCACATCCCAAAGATGCTCTATTGGGTTGAGATCTGGTGACTGTGGGGGCCATTTTAGTACAGTGAACTCATTGTCATGTTCATGAAACCAATTTGAAATGATTTGAGCTTTGTGACATGGGGCCCTATCTTGCACCCAGCGCAATTGACTTTGTACACCGACGCATGTGTCATTCCTATTTTGCACCCGCGCAAAGCGCGCTTTTCCCTCCACAGAAGCACGTCGCTAAACTAGGGAATGAATTTGCGCTCCCTGGGCGGTTCAGCGCAAAAAAGGAGGCGTGTTCCGGCGCAAACAATCCCTGGTGCTATTTTGCTGTTCCATTAAACAATTGCGCCACTGACCAGAAAAAACCTAGTCTAAAGTCAGTGGCGCGTTGCGCGTTGTTCATTATGCTATTTTAAGGGCACAAGCTTGACCATAATGTATAGCGTGCACAACGCGCATACACTTTGCTCATGTAATCTACACAGATGCAACAGTTATTTTGAGATGACGGAAATCATTGTGAAATCTTGCTTACAAATTATTCAGGCTAATTGTAGTAATTAAGGATCAGACCTGTTTGCCCTGATAGTGGCAAGACATATATGTATATAAGGACATCTGACAAATTTGTTTGTCCGTCAAGAACCAGGAAAAAAAAAATCGATGAAACAATTGTGGCTATTTCCTCCCACGCCTGTTTAACCGACGATATTTTGGGTGGGTTTCTCCCATCCCCATACAACACAACTTCTCTGTCTTTCACTGCTCTTACAAGAACATCAGTCTCCTCGGCTGTGAACCGCTCCTGGCGTGCGCCTGGTAAATACGCCATAATAATAGCAATCCATAATGGAACTTGCGCACCTGCTTTTAAAGGGAATGTTGGATGACGCACCGATTGGTTTATTTCACGTTACGCCCAAACCACACCTATGAATAATGAAGCTACTTCAGACCAACCCATTTTAGATTTGCGCCGGGCGCAAGAGCCATTTATCCCGCCGGGAAAATAGCAACAGCGCCGAGACCCGCCCACAAGGTTACTTGCGCTTCGCGCTTTGACACTTGCGTTTCAGATCGTTAAAATAGGGCCCATGGTGCATTATCTTTAGTATGCAATTGAACAAGTTCATTAAAAACATGCCGACACATTCTTTTCCATGTATGTGACCTATATTAATTCTATTTAGTTTAATTATATTTTCATTTTTAATTTATGTGACCTATATAACTTCATTAATCATATGTAACAGTATTATAACTGTATATTATATTATAAATCACATATATTCAGAAAAATATGGCACAATGTTTTAAATTGAAGTATTTTGCCCTTATTTTGAATTTCTTAAACTCAAATTCAGTTACAACACAGACAGGGCTGTTATAGATCAAATGAAATCAGTATAAACTAAATCCATGCGTGCACTGGAGAGAGTACCGCAAAGGGGCACAGAAGCTGCATTTAAAGTGGGATTAGATGTACTTGCACACTGTTTGAATCATTTGATTTGTTCAAAAGGACTAATTTTTGAAGGGTCAATTAAATAATTGAATGGACCAATTTGTTCAAAACAGTGATTCAGTGAGGAATAAATATCTTGAAGGTGCATAAAACCTTTGCTGTGGATTTATTTGTAGGTCACTTAACATGAACTTTTTGTCTATTATACAAAGAAAAAAAATACCAACATCAGATTTGCAGTGCCGACATTCAGGAAAACAGAATTGTTGTGCAATTGATATTGCTTACCTATGTTTACACAAATATATACACATAGATATACAAACAAGAACTCATAAAGGTGGCATTTTTTACAACCATATCTTGAATTTTTAAGGCAAAATAACGGAATCCCACATTCATTTCTGACATACTTTTCTTGTAAAGTGACAAAGATGATTTACTGTCAGTTTTTCAGTGGCTGCCTGTTAATTCCTTCAGAAAACAGCATGTACAACACTTACATTTTCACAGATTATGTACAAAACTGTGGAAAATAACATAATTTCTGTGCAATAATTAAACATTACATTTTCATTAAAACACTAAGAGATCCCCAAGGGGTCTTGGAGTAAGAAAGTGTCTTCTTTAAATACCTTTTCTAAGAATGTTATAAATATGTTGTCAATACTTTTTTTCATACATAATTTTATGTTTGACATCCTTGTTGTACCTTGTGACACAGAGACACTGATGAGTCATAATAAACCCCGAACCCAGCATAGACGGGTTCAGTAAACGTGGTGTTGAATGTGTGTATGTGTGTGAGTGTGTGTGTGTCAGAGACGCTGTAGAAGGACAGAGTACCAGCAGACCAGTCCAGATACACTCCTACTCTATTAGATGAAAATGAAGGGGCAGGTATATCAGTGCTATTATTATTGTGACAGGCAATAAAACGTTTATAAAAGCCACTCAGATTCCAAGACTTTTGATTGAATCCAAACATACAGTCACTTCCTCCTTTCCTGCTGATTCCTTTATATGACACTGATATTTCTGTCCCCGTCCCAATCCATTCTGCCTCCCAGTAACAGCGTCCACTCAGACTCTCTCCACAAAGAACCTGAAGACATTCAAATCTCTCTGGATGATCAGGATATGATTGATGGTCTTTCACGTGCTTTGCCATCTTCTTGTCCTCAGATATGATGACTTGAGTGTGTGCTGTGTTTGGGTCAAGTGTGAGATCACAGGCATCTGAAAACACAAAAAAAGAGATGAGAAGTACATACAAAACAACAATCACTAACTGTGTATGTGAGTGTTTAGACGTACACTTCCATAGTCCTGCTGTAATCCTGAACGCTGCTCCATGGTCCACACTATGAACACACACACACAAATACAAAAGCATGATCTTAAAAAAGCATGATTTTATTTTATTTTCATGTCAAATGCAGCCATAGATTGTTCTAATTAACCCACATTTTCTAGCAATTTTGTTCATAATGCTTTATCTGCAAAATAAATGTTTTTAAGAGTAAATACTTTCACTTAAAATGTAAGAGCTCTGCTTTACCTGAATAATCAGCAAGACAGAAACTTTGACATAACATTTTGTGTATTTGGCATTCAAGTGTGTTACAGTCAGCTTTCTGTGTGCACTCTGTGTCAGTCTACATGTGAGTACTTTTTTTTTGTGGCTTATTGCATTTAATATGTTTCATCTGAGCCACTTCACTAGATGCCTAATTGCACAAGACCCGATTCCTGTTTCTCCTGAGACCTGAAGTCTTAAAAAAGAAGTATTCACTTCATACACTGTATTACACAAGCATGTTCAATCTCTACATCACACACACATCTGTTCATGCCTCACATACTTGAGTGTCTGCAGTGAGCAGTTTGGATCGTTCAGTTTGTCACTGAGTCGCTGGACTCCTGATTGTCCTGGGTGATTGTAGCTCAGATCCAGCTCTCTCAGGTGTGAGGGGTTTGAACTCAGAGCTGAAGACACAAAACCACAGCCTTCCTCTGTCACCATACAGCCAGACAACCTAGACACACACACACATCAAAACTCAGATAATCTACAAACAACTGGGCTGGATCTAGACATAGTGAGGTTTAAACCTCTGAGGTCTAAGGGTATTTTTTGGGCCTGGAGAATTGTTGTCATGCCCTGACATTTGTGCTTTTTTCAGTTGTTTATAAACATCTAAATGGCTAAACGTCTAATCTCACTGTAATCAGTACAAGCTGGGCTATAATGGTATGTGAGCAGCATGTATGTAAATGATTGTGTTTGAGAAAAAAATGTTTATGAGTAGGATTCAACTATCATGAATATCACTGTGATTTACACCTGAGAAGACAAATGATTACCTTATGCCCATTATCATAACAAACCCACAGCATCATATATTACAGATTTTTTTTTTTTAACAGGCTTTGTACACATTTACCTTGGCCTTTGAGCTTAACTTAACTTGAACTTTTACTTAAGTTTTTTAAAAGCTAATTCATGTGAATTTCAATAGTTAGTAGCATTTAACACATTACAATTCTAAAAAAGCACTTGCATTATGCCTATTAAATGCAACACAACTACACAGTAATATGTACTTTCCCAGCCCAGCAGTCTGCACCCTAATCTATGCAGAATACTCTTTTTACACACCTCAGTATCTGCAGATGACAGTTTGGACTCTTTAGTCCATCAGAGAGCAGCTTCACTCCTAAATCCAGCAGGTCATTGTTACTCAAGTCCAGTTCTCTCAGGGCACAGTTAGATGATTGTAGATCTGATGACACAATTTCACAGGACTGACCAGTGAGATTGCAGCTGGGTAATCTGAACAGAACAGTGGGGGGGGGGTTAAATAATCTTCAGGTTAAATAATCTTCTAAAATGTTAACTTTCACATGTTGTTTATATATTAAATTTGTTTATTAAGCAATGCACATCTGTTAAAGTTCACTTCATTTTAAACACAATACAAAACATTAATCAGAGAGGAGTCATACACCAATTGAGTTGGTTTTACAAAAAACAATTATGATTTTTTTCCCACTGGTATCTGAAAATCTTGTATGCATGTAAACGGTGATACTATAAGATAAGATATTTTGTCATCCAATTTAACTCACCTTTAAGATAACCCATTCCAAATAAATTTTGCATACTCAAATAATGCAGTTTAAGTCAAAGATATCAAGCACCCGTATAGCAAACTGAGCTAGTAGAGCTCAGTAGTGTGGCTAAAATTGTGCCCGTTTTAATCAAATGCGGTGCACAACTACTAAGCTTTCCTGACATATTTATTCCCACTTTAAGTATTGTTACCAAAATGTGGGTTGGTGCACCTATGGCACACAGAAGGATAATCACTGGCATGCGAACAACAGGGAACACTGCATTCTGACATTTTTTGTTGTAATCATTCTCCATGGTCACACAGCTAGTTATTACTAGGGCCGGGACTCGATTAAAAAAATTTATCTAATTAATTAGAGGCTTTGTAATTAATTAATCGAAATGAATCGCATTTTAATCGCATATAAATATTTGACCTGAGAACAGTGAGAAGTAATTTTTTTTTCACATGGATTTATAGTATACCATTGAATAATGACTGAATACATAAGCTTAAGCAACAAAATATTGTTTATTTTTGTTCTGCCAAGTCTAGCAGACCAGTGCAATTTTTGCCATGAAGTGTAGCAATAGCATATTTAGAAACAATTTAGAAATAGCACATTTCAGAAATTCAGGAAGCTTATAGGTGCTGGAACCTTCTGTTAAGTGTTTTTTTTTTTAAAGTAAAACACAATACTGTCAAGTACATTCAGAACATTGGAAACACTGACTATTAGAAAACATCTCTCTGTTGCTTCAGAGGCCATAACATACTAAGTCCAACTCTCAATAACCTTAAACAATAAAGAGTTCACCATAAACTGTTGCACCAACAAAATAATACATAGTTCAACATAAAGTGTAAAGTCCACGCTAGCTGCTATATGTTTTGCGTTGAGGTGATACTTGAGGCTCGACGTGCTGCTGCGGTGATATGCGAACGCTAGTTGGTGCTCCAATATAATCGGTCCGCCGAAACTCATCCAGTGAGAAACGTTCCGCGGTGCAAAAATAAGTTATTAAAAATGCGGGAATTTTTTTTCTGTAATTAATTAATCTTAATGCGTTATTTTTTTGTGTAATTAATTAATCTCAATTAACGCGTTAAAGTCCCGGCCCTAGTTATTACCTATAAATAGTATGTGTGAGAATTAACCTGTGTTAGTCTAATGCTTCAAAAATAAATTAAGATTCTGCACGTATTTGTATGACAAATTGATTATTTTTATCTGAACATTTATAACTGATTATGTACTGTATAAAAAAGAATAAAAAATAAAAATGGCACTTCATACAAAAAAAAGTATTATACCCTGGTATAAATTGTTAAGACTATTTATTACTTTTTAAATTTTTTTAATTTTTTTAAATTTTTTTTTGGAAAGTGTTGGCCCAATTTCAATACCAAATCTAAATATAAATGTACAATTATTTAATACATGCCAGTGTTGAGATAACAGCTTTTAAACAATAATTAATAAATCCCTAAACACTTATAAATACCTTAGTATCTGCAGCTGACAGTTTGGACTCTTTAAGCCATCAAATAGCAGCTTCACTCCTGAATCCTGTAGGTCATTATTAGTCAGGTCCAGCTCTCTCAGTGCAGTGTTTGAGAACTGAAGAGCTGATGATAAACTCTCACAGTTCTGAGCAGTGACTCTACAGTCAGCAAATCTAAGGGGGAAAGTATGCAAATATAATATCAGTTTTTTAACACTAATTATTTCAAACAAGTATTAGAGGTTTAATTTACCCAAAAATCAAGATGCCATTACCATTCTGCATGTAGGGGTGTGCAATATAACAATATTAGATGCGAGTATTAGATCTATTAGCTTCAGTCTAGTTGCTTCTTTTTGATTATTATTGTTTTTATCTTTATCCTGGCTACATTCACGTGACAGTTCAGTTTTTCATTTTTTAATCAAATGTATTATTTGCATGCATTATAAAGCCTTGTCAAATATTTGACAATGTTTTTGTTAAAACAAAAGTTTGTTAAAACAAATACATTGTTTTTTACTTTACAAAATCTCCCACTGTAATGCTATGATGTACTCACAGAGCTTTTGTGCAGTTGCTTGCAGCTGGTATCAGTCTTTTTCTGCCCTCATCTGATGTGTTGTATCTCTTCAGATCAAACTCATCCAGTGCCTCCTCTGACATCTGAAGCATGTAGGCAATTGTTGAGCATTGAGCAGGAGAGAGCTTCTTCTCTGAGTGTTTGTTTGATTTCACAAACTCCTGAATCTCTCTGGACAGACTCTGATCTTTAACTTCCAGAAGGCAGAGGAACAGATTGATAGATCTTTCAGTGGAGAGTCCATGCCCATCTTTGATCTTCTCTTTAATGTACTGTGAAGTTCTCCTGATGCTCTCTGAGCTGTTCTCTGTGTGTGTCAGTAGATCCTGTAAGAGTCTCTGATTCGACTGCAGTGAGATGCCCAGCAGGAACCGCAGGAACAGATCCAGATGTCCATTCTCACTCCCAATGGCTTTATCTATTGCTCCTTTATGCAGATAATGCATTGAATCAAAAACCTTAAGGGTCTCCATTGTACAGCTTAAGTAGCAGTAAAACACATGAAAAGCAGCAAGAAACTCCTGAATGCTCAGATGAATGAAGCTGAACACTTTCCTCTGATGAATAATAGATTCCTGCTTAAAGATCTCAGTGCAAATCCCAGAATACACCGAGGCGTCAGTGACGTCCATGCCACACTCACTCAGGTCCTCCTCATAGAACATCACATTGCTCTTCATCAGCTGTTTGAAAGCCACTTCAGCAAGTTTCACAATCACTTCTCTGTTGGATTGCAGGAGTTTCTCTGGATCTCTGTCTTCATATTTCTGGTTTCTTGTGTTGATCTGATTCAACAGGAAGTGGATGTACATTTCAGTCAGAGTTTGAGGGATTTCTGCACTCAGATCTTCTTCCAGGAGCTTCTGAAGCACAGTGGATGAGATCCAGCAGAAGACGGGGATGTGGCACATGATATGGAGGCTTCTTGCTTTTCTAATGTGTGAAATGATCCTGTTGGCTTGATGCTGGTCAGTGATTCTCTTTCTGAAATATTCTTCCTTTTGATACTCATTGAATCCCTGAATTTCTGTCAGACGATTGATGTATTTGGAGGGGATCTGATTGGCTGCTGCTGGTCTGGAGGTGATCCAGATGAAAGCAGAAGGAAGCAGCTCTCCTTTTATGAGCTTTGACATCAACACACCCACTGATGAAGTCTCAGTCACATCACAAACTTTCTGAGCGTCTGAAAACATCAGTGTGATTCTGCTTTCATCCAAACCATCAAAGATGAACACAACTTTACACTCCTCGTAAGTCTTTGAGTCCAAATCTTGAAGTTCAGGATAAAAGTCCAGCAGAAGTCTATGAAGACTATATTGATGATCTTGAATCAAGTTCAGCTCTCGAAATGGAAGCAAAAACATGAAATCTACATCCTGATTGGCTTTTCCCTCTGCCCAGTCCAGAATGAACTTTTGCACAGAGATGGTTTTTCCGATTCCAGCGATGCCTTTAGTTATAACAGTCTTGATTTGGTCTTTCTCCTCACATCCTGGTTCAGCTGAGGCTTTAAAGATGTCATTGCAGTAGATGGAAGTATCTTGTGCAAGTTGTGTTCTGGCTGTTTTCTCCATCTGTAAAACCTCATGTTCTTCATTCACTCCATCACTCTCACCTTCTATGATATAAAGCTGTGTGTAGATCCTGTTGAGGAGGGTTTCATTCTCTTGGAGTTTCATTCCCTCAAATAAGCTCTCGTACTTGTTCTTCATTCTGGCTTTGTGCTTGTTTCTGATTCTCTGAAGTTTATCATCTACTGCATTCTGCAGGTCTCCAGTCTTCTCCTGTAGGGCTGCTTGTATGTTAGAGTCAGCAGAACTGGAAGCTTCCATGACTGTTTTTAAAACAGAATGTGTTCTGTATCTGTTTTTGCAATGAGGACAAATCAAAGTAATTTGCTCGTCTCAACTTCTCCCAATAACAGATAATACATTGTCTGCAGAAACTGTGTCCACAGGTTATATAGACTGGATCTTTCAGAACCTCCCTAAATGCCACACATTTGGACTCCACACAGATCTGACAATCCCTCTCACAGCTGCTCAAAATAGAAAATCAAAGTTTTAAAACAGCATAATAATTATTTGCACAAAATAATTAACATCAGCCTATGTTTGCATTGGTAATTAGGACTACAACGTTGCCCTGTGATTTCTATAAATTGCAAAACAGATAGAATCCCAGTGATTAAATTTGAAAAAAAAATCACAACATGGACTTGAGTCTGTGATTATAAAACTAAAAGAATACTTGAATGAACAATGACCAATACAGTATTTCACTTAAGCATACAAAATTATTTAAGAGATGCTGCACAGACACAGGAAATTCACACACAAATGCTGTGTCTGTTGCTAACACAGACAATCTGATACAACCTCTCTCTAGCTTTTCAAATAAAAGCCATCCTTCCAGACTACTTAATCTCTGTGTCTAATATAAAGCATGCAAGGTATGCAAAGTACTTATGCATCACACAGATTTGTTGCCTACATTGTTTATGCTTTGATCGGAATGTAAACAACATATCTGTGTGACGCAGCTGACAAAACAGCATATGTTGTTTACGTTCAGTGGATATTCTCCAAAATGGTGCTACATTGACGTGGATGAGATGAAGTGTTGAATAAATTTGTTATTGTTTTTTTTTTTTCTTTTGCGCACAAAAAGTATTCCTGTAGCTTCATAAAATTACAGTTGAACCCCTGATATCACATGGATTATTTTACCGATGTCCTAGTTACCTTGCAGTCTATGGGAGGATCAGAGAGCTCTCAGATTCCAACAAAAATATCTTAATTTGTGTTCCGAAGAAGAACAGAGGTCTTACGGGTTTGGAACGACGTGAGGGTGAGTAATTAATGACAGAATTTTTTTCAGGGGTGAACTATTCCTTTAACTTAAAGGGTTAGTTCAGCCAAAAAGGAAAATTATGTAATTTATGACTCACCGTTATGTCGTTAATAACCCGTAAGACCTCCATTTATTTTCTGAACACAGTTTAAGATATTTTACATTTAGTCCAAGAGCCTTCTGTTCCTCCACTGACAGTGTGCGTACGGTATACTGTCCATGTCCAGAAAGGTAATAAAAAACATCTTCAAAGTAGTCCATGTGACATCAGAGTCTTAGAATTTTTTGAAGCATTGAAAATACATTTTGGTCCAAAAATAGCAAAATACTACGACTTTATTCAGCATTGTCTTCTCTTCCGTGTCTGTTGTGAGTGTGTTCACTGAAGGTGAAGTAATATCCGGTTCGCGAACGAATCACTCGATGTAACCAGATCTTCTTGAACCAGTCCATCGAATCGAACTGAATCGTTTGAAACGTTTCGTGTCTCCAGGAGGCATTAATCCACAAATGACATAAGCTGCTATCTTTTTTAATGTGGCTGACACTCCCTCTGAGTTAAAACAAACCAATATCCCGGAGTAATTCATGTACTCAAACAGTACACTGACTGAACTGCTGTGAAGAGAGAACTGAAGATGAACACCGAGCTGAGCCAGATAACGAACGAACGGGTGACTCGATCATTCTCGAGTCAAGATCCAGTTGCATCGCTTGTTGGATCACCAGTAGTGATGGGAAGTTTGGTTCTTTTCCGCGAATTGGTTCTTTCGGACAGTTCGATTCAATAAACCGGTTGAAGAAAACGGTTCACCGGTTCTTGTAATGCGCTCGGTGTAATGACGTCATTGGCGATTAGTGCCCATGATTAAAGCCCTCTGTTTATCCCTCACTCATAACATTAGCACAGAATCAGTTCAGAATCAATCATAAAAAGAATCAGTTTGGTTCAGACATGCTTCACACAGTCTGCTTCACACTGAATCACATATGTGCAGTATCATCAGCTCCTCGGTTCAAGAATCGGATGCGTCTGACAGAAACGGTTCTTGACTCGTGAACGAGTCATTATCTGGCTCGGCTCGGTGTTCATCTTCAGTTCTCTCTTCACAGCAGTTCAGTCAGTGTACTGTTTGAGTAAATGAATTACTCCAGGATATTGGTTTGTTTTAACTCAGCTTATGTCATTTGTGGATTAATGCTTACTGGAGACGCAAACCGTTTCAAACGATTCAGTTCGATACGGTGAACTGGTTCAAGAAGATCTGGTTACATCAAGTGATTCGTTCGCAAACTGGATATTACTACACTGCAGTAAACTCGTTCACAACAGATCCGGAAGAGAAGACAAGGATGAATAAAGTCTTAGTTTTTGCTATTTTTGGACCAAAATGTATTTTCGATGCTTAAAAAAATTCTAACTGACTCTCTGATGTCACATGGACTACTTTGAAGATGTTTTTATTACCTTTCTAGACATGGACAGTATACCGTACATACACTTTCAATGGAGGGACTGAGAGCTCTCGGACTAAATCTAAAATATCTAACTGTGTTCTGAAGATGAACAGAGGCCTTACAGGTTTGGAACAACATGAGGGTGAGTCATTTATTACATAATTTTCATTTTGGCTGAACAAACCCTTTAATGGTGTTTAACTGAATGTGCATAGCACAATGTTAGCTGAAATATCTACCAAAAAAAACTATATGTTGTTATACCATAATATGTTGGATGCCACAAGCTATAAATAAAGACTTTTGATGACATGAAACTGTTCAAAGTTCAGTCAAAAATGGGAAAATTCTTGGGTGTGGGGGGTGGGGTCTGCTTGTTATCTGTTGTTATGTCCCCACTATTGTCAAAATCAAACCCACACCCTTGATTTCTTGTTTTCTGTGGGTATACATGGGGTTTGGTAAGAAACAAACAGAAATTTAACATCTTATTAAATGAATATCCTGACTCTGCACTGCACTGACTGTGCACTACTGCACGTTTGCTGTTCATGGGGAAATAGGGTGTCCGAATCGAAAAATATAATACAAAGGTGGCACAGTGTCTTTTTTTGTTGCTGTACTAAACTTAGCAAGAAACACTGAAAGTAAAGCAATATAAACATAAATCAAAGTAGGCTTTTGTGAAGCAAATGAAGGAGTGAATTACTCAATCATAGTTTTAAAACAGACATCTGTCTACATGATTTAAATTGAAAACACAATGGCAGGTGTACAAATGCTTGGCACATCTGGTATTTTAACTTTTTTATGCAGATCTGAGCTGTTTTGTAAAATCGTAGTTTCACGGGATTCGTATAGTTCGTAGAGTTTGTGGAACTCTTCATCCTTCAAGGGCAACGCCGTAGCACATGAGCTACTGAACAAACATACTGAATTAGAAATCTCATGCAAATGAAGCTGGATATGTGACAACAACATACAAAAGTATCCGTTTTCATATCTTGCAGCAGGTTAAAATTGTTGAGGTATACTATGTAATGAGTTTGTAACAGTATACCTCAAGTAATTATGCAAAAATTAGGCTTTATTAATCATAACTGTGGACCTGCAAATCATACTTTGTGTGAAAAAGAATAAAAGTTTTATTCAGAGTCAGAGTTTTATTGCCTCTAGTGTTCATTCCAACTGGAAAGTGCATCAATTCTTGTGTATACAGTTTAGGTACATTTAGTTTCACAGGAATTTAGAGGCATGTATTTCCATCAAGCCAATGTAAAATGCTGCCAAAATGCTAAATTGTCTTGTATCAGCTTCTTACATAAATGAGATTCTTGGAGTTATTAATAAACTTGATTTGATTTATTAATCTATCATAATTGAACAAAAAATGTAATGAAGCATAGGTGATGATAATCAGTAACTGTTAAGACTAACAAGAGACATGTTTGAGATGAGCTAAATCTGTGCAGATTACGCAAGATGCATGACATTTAGAAATGTGTCCAAAGGGCAGTCTGCCTTGCTCTAATGTCTCAATGACATATTCCAAAAATCTCTCGCAACAATAGTGAATCAGCTGAGCGAGCCCAGTTCCTTTCTCCCAACTGTACTGACTAATACAATTCTTTAATTTTATACTTGATATCATGTGATTATGTGTATAATTATGAGTGAATATTCCCAAACACTACAGCAGTGCAATCGTGGTGAGAGATATGTGATTGTTTTCATAATTCCAAAGAATTTTAAATACATGCTGTATTAAATACTTGTATTAATATGATTGCATTTGTAGCTAAATTATATAGAAAGTAATTTGGGTGTCTTGTTAATAGGCTTGCTGCGGTAGTTGGTGTTACGGGTATTTGGCCATACATTAATATTTAGTGTTTCATATTTAGTATTCATGTTTTGTCTTACCTGGACTCAAAGGTCACCACTCCTTCACTGAATCGAGGAGGATAATCCATGGATTTGTTAGTTTCCACAGACACACAGCTGGCTACTGGATACGCTGCATTGTCTCTGTGCTCCATCTCTTCACAAAGAATAGTTTTAGATCAGCGGTTTTCAAGCAGAGGGCTGGGGGCCACAGTGTGGATTAATCTAATTAATTTTAAATAAATAAAGAGATACTCAGCTACTAATTTACTGTTATGTGTGTTGCATTAGTGCTGTCATATCAGGCTATGACTTGTCATAAAGCCTATATGCTTTCACACATTTATTATTTTATCTATTTGGGAGGAGTGAAATTTACAAATTAGGTTTCAACAACCAGATATAGTTTACTTGTCAAAATCCCTAATTCATTGTATTTATTTTAGGAAAGAAATCCAACGATACATTCAAGCTATTTCATCTTCATCTTCATATTAATTTCAAAGCTCTTAAGACAATAAACCTGTGCTACCCCTTTATTTTATTTTATTTCTAAAGTTAAAGTTTTAATTTTCTGCATTGTGTCTGTTTCTAAAGTTTTTGTATATATATATATACCTTGGTAATAAAAAAAAAAAAAAAAAGGAAAAAGAGAGTTTAAGCTCATTTGAGATGTGCCTTGCCTTGAAAGTAGGCGAGAGAAGGTGGCTGCAAAGGAGTCGAAAAATGCATTAAAGTTGGACTGTTCTCCCTTCTTGTAGTGGATTAGTCAAAGGGATTTTCCATGATTCACGATCATGTGCTTTGTTGCTATAACAAACTGGATGTTATTTTAAGTTATATTGCTTTTATATCATATGATAATAAATATGATGGACAAAACACCCTAAGTACTTGTTATTGAATGTGTAAACAATCCCATTTTATAACTGGCATTATTCTTGCGGTGATCATCAGTGATTGGTTCTGCACAGATTTTGCTCTCTCATGGCACATTTCTAATACAAAATATAAATAGTTGAAGTTTAAAGAGTTGAATAGTTCTTTTTTTATCTTCTATTTAACACATTTGAGATTTCAAAGGTCTCAGAGAATTCATATTGTTGTTGTATAAATCAGCTCCAATATAGAACACCTAAAGCATACCTTTGAAAAGCAATATATACAGTGCAATCAATTAAATATCGTCGTGCCATAAGTGCGTGTTAAGTGCAGTATCTACATTATGTCCGGCTGACAGCGGCCTATGCCAGTCAGTCACTATTGGAGATGTCACATTCCGCAGTTTTCAGTGGTACATGCCACAATCCACTGGGATATGCCACTGAAAACCGAATGTGCCACTATAAACATAGCTGAATATGGCAGCTAACAATCCATGCACATTATTACTTCTGGTCGAGCGAGTGATTTCTACATCGTCTTAAGAGACAATTTCACATAGTTACAGTTTTAGCATTTTAAACAATGTATACAGGAGAACAAGCATCTTACCTTCATAAAAGTAGGCTGCTCACCAAGCAAAACTCTCCAGAGACTGAAAGATCTACTTTCACTTTCGGTTTCGCGGTACATGTAGGTCTATTACAGAATGATTTAACAGCTAAATCAGGTACAATCTCTTTTAAGTGAAAAACTGTTGAAAACTGTTGAGATCAATTTTGAGATCAAAATGAGAATAAACTTTCAGGGTGATATAGATAACACACCCTACATCTGACGTGACCACGGAGCGGGGCAGGCTGGTGTTAAACTCTTTTCATTTCCTAAAACATTTGGTTCCACTGGGTGGTGCCTCATTAATATTAATTATATTTCCTAAATTGTGGGCGTGTCCTTGAAACAACGCGCAAACCAAAGTATGTTGCTTACTGATGCATGCTCATAACAACCTGAAGGTGGTGCTCAAAGGCTACATGGCACATTGGTTTGAATATTATTTATACCTGCATTAAGAAGGAAGTGATACTGTATAGAGAGCGGGAAATAATGGCAGGTCTGGATTTATTTTTTTTATTTATTTATTTTTTATTTTATTTATTTTTATTTTTTTGCAACACTGGTCACGACTTCCTAAGGGTCCATATAAGCCGATATGTGTATAATAATATGTAAACAGTGGCATTGTTTATATTTGAGATCAAATTATTGTATATTAAAAACAAGTAAATTTGATGAATACTGATTCTAAGATGGACATTTTATTATTGTACAAATGGGTTAAACTATCAAACCTACAACCAATACTCTCATTGACAACAACAGCTGTGAAGCTCTTCCCCCAGTTACAAGTGGGTTTTCTATAACCGTCTTCACTACTGTGATGTGGACAACGTGCACTAGATGAAAGCATTGGGGAGTAAGATGACTGGCAGGTAAAAAGACTCAATACATGCACACAAAACACACATTAAAGCCTTCAAATCATTGGTTTGTTATATAAAATGAAACATTTTTAAAGCTGTGGAGCAGCACATTTAACAGTATTCCCCCCACAAAATGCATGATTAACTATATAAACTATATATAGGTGCTGGTCATATAATTAGACTATCATCAAAAAGTTGATTTATTTCACAAATTCCATTCAAAAATTGAAACTTGTATATTATATTTATTCATTACACACAGACTGATATATTTCAAATGTTTATATCTTTTAATTTTGCTGATTGTATTTGACACATTAAGGAAAATCCCAAGTTCTGTATCTCAGAAAATTAGAATATAACTTAAGACCAATACAAAGAAAGGATTTTTAGAAATCTTGGCCGACTGAAAAGCATGAAAATGAAAAGTATGAGCATGCACAGCACTCAATAGTTAGTTGTGGCTCCTTTTGTCTGAATGACTGCAGCAATGCGGCGTGGCGTGGAGTCGATCAGTCTGTGGCACTGCTCAGGTGTTATGAGAGACCAGGTTACTCTGATAGTGGCCTTCAGCTCTTCTGCATTGTTGGGTCTTACACATCACATCTTCCTCTTCACAATACCCCAAAGATTTTCTGGTTAAGGTCAGGTGAGTTTACTGGTCAATTAAGAACAGGGATACCATGGTCCTTAAATCAGGTACTGGAAGCTTTGGCACTGTGTGCAGGTGCCAGGTCCTGTTGGAAAATGAAATCTGCATCTCCATAAAGTTGGTCAGCAGCAGGAAGCATGAAGTGATCTAAAGGTTCCTGGTAGACGTCTGTGTTGACCTTTGACCTCAGAAAACACAGTGGACCAACACCAGCAGATGACATGGCACCCCAAACCATCACTGACTGTGGAACCTTTACACTGGATCTCTAGGAAAGTGGATTGTGTGCCTCTCCTCTCTTCCTCCAGACTCTGGGACCCTGATTTCCAAAGGAAATGCTCAATTTACTTTCATCAGAGAACATAACTGTGGACCACTCAGCAGCAGTTCAGTCCTGTATGAAGCGAGACACTTCTGATGTTGTCTGTTGTTCAAGAGTGTCTTGACACAAGGAATGTGAAGCTGAAACCCATGTCTTGCATACGTCTGTGTGTAGTGGTTCTTGAAGCACTGGCTCCAGCTGCAGTCCACTCTTTGTGAATCTCCCCCACATTTTTGAATGGGTTTTGTTTCACAATCCTCTCCAGGCTGCAGTTATCCATATTGTGTGTACACTTTCTTCTACCACATCTTTTCTTTCCTTTCGTCTCTCTATTAATGTGCTTGGACACAGAGCTCTGTGAACAGCCAGCCTCTTTTGCAATGACCTTTTGTGTCTTGTCCTCCTTGTGCAAGGTGTCAGTGGTCGTCTTTTGTACAACTGTCAAGTCAGCAGTCTTCCCCATGATTGTGTAGCCTACAGAACTAGACTGAGAGACCATTTAAAGGCTTCGCAGGTGTTTTGAGTTTATTAGCTGATTACACTGTGGCACCAGGTGTCTTCAATATTGAACCTTTTCACAATATTCTAATTTCCTCAGATACTGAATTTGGGATTTTCCTTAGTTGTCAGTTATAAAATCAAAATTAAAAGAAATAAACATTTGAAATACATCAGTCTTTGTGTGATGAATAAATATAATATACAAGTTTCACTTTTTGAATGGAATTAGTAAAATAAATGATCTTTTTGATGATATTCTAATTATATGACCAGCACCTGTGTGTGTATATATATATATATATATATATATATATATATATATATATATGTGTGTGTGTGTGTGTGTGTGTGTGTGTTAGCATTGCACTAGGGTAGTCATTATGCATAAAAATTGTGAACAAATACTTTTTGAAGGTTATACATGCCATATGAACAGACAATGCATGACGTATTTTCACACAACTGTAAGTGTCGATGAAGATAGGAGTTTGTTTGAGCTCTCCTGGTCTAGCATTAACTTAAAAATATATATATGTTTTAGATGTTTTGTGTTATTCCAAGAGCACATTCTTTATATACTAGATTCAGACAACAGTCAGGATACAGTATGTCATATTCTGTAAAGAGATCACATGATATATGAGCATGTGTCAACCAATCGGAGTCAAGAATTCAACAATGCCATTGTATTCAATAAATAATTGACTATAGACCCTTGAATTATTGAAAATTTACGCACACTCTCAGCATTACCACCTTGTGTGCACATAAATTTTCAATAATACAACATCTTTAATTATTTGTTACATATACACACAATGAAAATCATCTGCAAATCAATATAACGAAGATAGAACTTCTATTCTTCCCAGTCACTCGGATGGTTCACAATTAAGAGTATCAACAATAATCAAAAACCAGTTCAGCCAGAAATATTGGGTAATCTTTGATGACCATCTGACCTTTAAAACCACATTGCATAGCTCGGTCATGAGAGATTGCATTGCGCAAAATCAGTAAGAGCACTTCCTAATTGAGCAGGCTGCACAGCTCCTTGTTCCTTGTCATTTCTAGATTGGACTTTTGCAGTGCTCTTTTGGCTGGACTGTGCAATCAAACCTCAACAAATGATGCAGAATGCAGCAGACGGGTCAATCAGACCAAAAGAGCCCATGTTACACCTCAACTTATCTTTATGCAATGGCTTTCAGCTGCTGCTTGCATCAGGTTCAAGACACTGATGTTTGTGTAAAGAACAACCACATTGTTCCATTCCCTCTTATGAGTCTACATCCTTCCAGATGAGTGAGCCGTGCCTCATGTTATCATAACAGAGAGGCAAAAAATCACTTTCCAGAACCTTCTCATTCACTATTCCTTGCTGGTGGACTGATCTTCCGGACCCAACCCGGACAGAAAAATCCCTGACAATGTGCAAGAAACAGCTGAAAACTCATCTCTTCTGTGAGCACCTGAATGCATTTTGTTAAAATATGTGACTTATTAAAATATGTGTCCTTAAACATACCGTGCTCAAACGAGTTTGCCATGGTCCAATATCTTCTATAGATTTCTAAAGTATGGATCTGTGCACAGTATAAACATTAATATCGTCCACAGCCCATTGCAGTTTATAGGAGGACTCAATAGTAGAACTGATATGTTTGGACATTAACTAGCTGCAAAAACATAAGCAGATCAACATTATATCAACATGATAAGAAGAACTACTGAGTAGCATTAATTAACTGTGACAACAAATTGACTGCCCATTAAGCAGAAGCTTCTGTAACTTTAACAGGTCAATTGTTAGCTGTTTTAAAAACAACTTATTAGTTTTATTACGATATACTTAAATATCATTGAAGGAAAATAGCGGGCAAAAACTGAAAGTGAATGATAGTAACCATAAAACGCTAAAAAAGATGTGAACAAACAGAGAATTACTGCAGGAAATGTAAGAAAAACATAAATATTTGCCTTGAAGGACTTCACCAAGCCAACATCAACGAATAGGGCTGAAATGGCTTAAGTTATAAACACAGACAACATACAAAAATTTTAAAAAGATGGTGTGTTGATCATAAAACTTGGACAGTTGGAGCACCAAAAATAATTATTTTGCAGAGAAGAGTGAGAAGCAGATTCCCTTCTTCAACATTCCCTCTATTGTTATCTCTCTCTCTCTCTCTCTCTCTCTATAAATATGCCAGAAGATATTTTGAATGTCATTAGGGTCTAAAACAACAGCTCTTCATGCATGGACAAAAGAAAATAAAAGAAAAAACACTGACACTTTTTTTCTACAGTGCAAGTGCACGAGCATCATCCAGTGTATTGGCAGAACATATCAGTTAAATGGCTGGGTGTGGTCCACTGGCTCTGACAGCACACACAGCAGGAGATACTGACATTTAACTATCAAAAATACTGTGAATACACTGGCATGCCCTTACGTTTAATTAAGATTAGCTCTGATAGTCTACAGGGGGTCTGGGAAAAATGTCAGCACCCAATCGCTTCTGGAGGGGGTCTCAGCAGCTGGCAAAAGAGCTACAATGGCTGCTTCTGCAAGATAAATGATTCAGGAACTGCACTGCGCTTTGATGAACCGTGGGCAGGTAAAGTCAGCTAACAACATCACCAACATAGCTTTTGAAACAGTTCTTGTCATGTTTTGTTGTGCTGCTGTCCTCTTGAAGTGTATAATGTTCTTAGATTTCCTTTTCTGTCATGCACACACATAAATTCTGTTAGGTCATTTATACAGTTAGCCAAACATCAGAATTGGAGAAAAAAAATGTTATCTAAGTAACTTTGATAGTGTTTAGCGAAAATTGCTGACAGGAAGTCTGTGGTAGAAGGACTTTAAATTCCAAGGACCTTGTATTTCAGGGGTCACTAAGCCATTCAAATTCAAGCTCTCATCCACTGGTGTAGAGAGGGATTGGGACGCAGCCCATGTTCAGTCTAGCTTTCCTTTTTTTTTTTTGAAAGTCCTCAATGAATTGGTCGCTTTGAATAAATCAATGAACAAATATTAAGTCTAGTTACCTTATATTATTTTATATACTGGCTATCAGCACAGTTATAACACTCTTGATTATATAGCTAATATGTAAAAAAAAATAAAAATTAAAAATCTGGGCCTATATCAGCATGTCAGGCAATTTTTATTATTTTGGTGCTATTTTACTCCCATTAGAATAACTAATTTACCCTACTCTTCTCTTCACAGTGGACAAATACCATCTGCTTTGGCCTGTCCTCACCACTAGTGTCTCCAAATCAGGAGTATGAAAAAAAGGGGGGCAACCACATGACTGGAAAACAAATTTTTCACAACTGGTTTCAAAGCCTTTAATTGCCAAACAATATTGCTTGACATCATCTTCTGCCCTCTCCTCAATCAGTAGCCTGCTGTGAAGATTGCACTGGGAGAAGGCTGATCCCCTAAGCTCCTAAGCTGTTTTATCCCTCAGTGGGGGTTCAGCTTACTAATGGAGCTTCACTTCATGCGAATACTTTTTCGTACTATGTGAATATCATTTTGCACACTTGCTCTAGTGTTATTGCCCACGCTCTATCTCTGCATACTCATTGACATCTTAACAAATATGCAAATTTATATTAAGGATGTATATAACACCTAATGAGAGATCAATGAACGCCAATGGTAGTGGACGGGTACTGAAAAAAAGGTGTTATTTGAATGATTTTAATGGGTTTGAAAATCAAAACACTACTGAAACATCTAAGATCATGTGATTTGAAATTTAGATGTTACTATATTTTAGTGATAGTCATGGAAAAACAGGCCTTTTGTCAGAATAATTATGTAGCTATTCCCAACAAACCAAAGATATGGCGTAGTTATAATCAACATAAAGAGCACAGTGCAAACAAAACACCTGCTACACACTCCAGGCCTTATTAACAAGTAAGGATTCATTTCTGTATGTACCTCAATGGCTGACACATTATAAAGCATAAATCAGGTGTAAAGCAGTGGTTGATTGATATATAGTGTGTATATATATATATATATATATATATATATATATATATATATATATATATATATATATATATATATATATATATATATATATATATATATATATATATATGAAAATACAACTCTTTTTAAAAAGTTTAACATTTTTAATTTATAAACATGACCTGCTGATGAATAAACAGTCTTATCAAGTGCTCAAACTGTATTTAAAACTAAGATTGTACTTAGCAGAGACTAAGTGTTCAGTGAGTGTTAATATCTGTGATTCCTGTGTCTAGCAGTCTAATTACAGTAATACAGTCTAATTACAATCCTGAACTTGAAGTTCAGCCCAAAGGATACTGATTTTACACTTGGTGTGACTAGACAATTTGTCTGTGTTTTGCTTAATTGCAACATGCTTGTTGTGAAAGGTCCTTACAGACTATGTAATTGGAGACTTTTTAATATATATATATATATATATATATATATATACTGTATATATATAATGTTCTCAGAATTGCTTAAAGGAATTTGAGATTAAAGTTACAAACTTAATTATTTTTGATTGTTCAAATGTAACGTGGTTATTCATTAATACTTTGAAAGCAATTTTAATTGTTGTATTCTAGAAATGTGTCCAAAACATAAGCAACTAGTTTCCTGGATGAAAGTGTTTTCAAGCCAAAAACTTTTTCTTTCTTTCTTTCTTTCTTTCTTTCTTTCTTTCTTTCTTTCTTTCTTTCTTTCTTTCTTTTTATTTCAAATTTAATTTCATTAATATCCCAGCTGGCATTAAAAGCTGTGCCAAGGCCATCATCACTGAGAGTTTAATTCTGAATGCTTAATATAAAATAATTGATATAGTCCATTGTTTATTTATGCTCTTTAATGGTATTCCTTGATTTACATCACATATTACCACTGTTTTAAATGATGTCAGTAAATCAGAACACTAAAGTGAATGGAATGATAGTGGCTCTGAATCGCTCTTGACGCGCGTCGTGGGAACGGCGAGGGGCGTCACCTGCGCGCGCTCGACACATTTACCAGACCCATGCATGTGAACCTCCCTGAGACAGATGAAAGAGAGCAGCTCGAAGTGAAGACCGCGAAGCTCTCGATGGGTAACCATCCCAACATGAGCCGTGAACACACGGTCAGTAACTGGACCGCCGTGAGGAGAGACGCGGGCTTCGAGGGTCCGGCGCTCGCGCTGCTCTCGGTCATGATGGTCATTCTGATTGCTGTGATCGTGTGTGGAAACGCGTTGGTCATCGTCGCCTTCAAGATGGACAAGAGTTTGCGCAAACAGAGCAATTATTTCCTGCTGAACCTGGCCATCTCAGACTTTCTCGTTGGTGAGTAAAGTTTACAGAAAAGTTGAAAAGTCTTCACAATATATTCAGCGTAGTCGGTTATGCCAACAATGTCAAATTCACTAGTGACTGTTATTCTAGGGAGAATAAAATTTGGTGCAAAGTGATGTGGTCGAACAATGTGCAGGATTGGTCTGTCTGAATTATACAGAACATATAGAATAAAACTGAATAAAATATTAATATCTTCTTTTTTTTTTTTAAATGAGGAGTTCTTGAGTAGTTAGATTATTCTTAATATATTCAAATCGCTGTCCGTAGAATTTTTTTGTAAACATTTAGCTATTAAAATCTCACAAACAAATTCTTGATTTAAAATTATTTGATTGGAATGTGTTCACTTTGAAAAACAAGTTATTTAATACTGTCTGCATATACTAATACTTTCTCCAGATTTTTGAGTAATAATAATAATATATATATAGGCTATATATATACACTCCAATCCAATAATCAATGAAATTCAGAGGGGAAAGGAGTTAACATTGAAAGAGATGTGATGTAAGAAGCGCATTCATGTGAAATGAGTCCAGATCTGCTTCCCTTATTCATTACATCAAAGTGCATTTACTGTATTTGGCTAAAAAACAATATATAACATGTTTAATAATTTTACAGTAGGTTGCATGAGATCCTGTGCTCTCTGTCAGTGGATTTGTCTACTTCTAAGTGTTTTTGTATTTTTCTCCCCATGTATTATGTTGTAATTTTGCCTCCTCATATCTTGGTGTTAAAAACAGCTGTAATCTCATTAATCACTGCAGTCCACCGATGTCTGCTCTTGTGATGACAAAATCTGTGAGCAATTCAGAATTACTATAGATGCTGTTGAGGAACACAAATAGTGTAAAGCTAAAAAGTAATTGCATGAAATCCCTTTTAGGCAAATCAGACTGGTACAGCTATCTGGTTGAACCAACTAAATGAACACAAACAGCTTTTGTGAAAGAAAAAGAAACAGCTGGGGATAAATCTAAACATAGTATCATAAAGTAAATATTGCTACCTTAAGAGTACTATTCTAAGATACTAATATGCATCCTTTAAAGGTAAATAAGGTACAAAGGTGTCCCTTTGAAGGCAGGTGCCACAAGCTCTTGTACCCATAAAGGTTAAAGTTGTGCACATTTTATTTCTGAGCATGCATGAAAGTCCATCAGAGAGTGGACTTCAAGATTTTGGAGTTTTCATTTATTACTGCAAACATTGACTAATTGTCTTTGATTGGATATACGCACTTTGTATGGAGCTTTTTTATCGCACTCTAATAAACTCTTACTTTACTCCACTATTGCTGTTATAAATCTGCACATGCAGATTCGTTTTTTATGCAACTTTAGTGAATACCATGTACAGATTTCTCATTCATAAGTGAATTTTACTACATCGTTTACACTTTAGTTTGGGGACCCATTGCCACAATTTACTAGCTATTAACTCTGACTGTTGCTTCAGTAAACTCATAATTTGCTGCTTATTAATAGTTAGAAAGGTAATATTTGGGGGGTAGAGTTAAGGGACCTGTTCATGCAGAATAAGGCATTGATATGTGCTTTATAATGACTAATAAACAGCAAAGATGCCTAGTTAATAGTGTGAATTGGACCCTGAAGTGTCATTACATCTAATACATTCATGTGCATTAAATATATAAGTGTTCTTAGTAGTAAAATGTTAACATTTTTAAAAGTTAGCATTTTTATTTTTTATTCTGTTAATACATTGCAATGCTATCTCACGACCAATTCATACTGTACATATTTTATGAGGTGGCTAATTTGCACAAATTCGTACGACTTCACTTGTACGATTTTGTAAGATTTGTCACCACCCCAGTGACAGGTTTAGGGGCGGGGTTAGGTGTAGGTCAATCGTATAAATTCATACAAATTGTGCAACTCCTAAAATATCTACGATTTAGCAAAAATCATACGAAATTGTACGAGTGCGGATGTATGAATTAGCCACCTCGTAAAATATGCATGAATTGCCATGAAAATGGGCACACACTTTAATATTTCAAATTATTAAGCATTTTGGCAAAGTGCGTTATTATAGGGCACTGTTGTTTACTACAAAATTTTACCCCAAGATATAAATGTCTGCATTTCATAACTGTAGATTATTATTATTTTTTCCTGAGAAAATACATTATCCTAGAGTTTTTACTTGACTTCAGCCTCAGATTCAATACCACGCACAAGTATAACAAACACTTTTGTGACACACTCAAGTAATAACTAAGGAAATGTACATTTAGTCATTTCAATAGGAATCCATGCAATCTGGAATTTCGTTTTAGAGCAAAAAAAATAATAAATAAAACATTCCCATCACATTGACCAGCATAAAGCTGCTTGGTTTGACAGTGATGTTTGTGTGAGCTGAGCTTCATGCATCATCTCTATGCTACTACAATAGATAATGGACCTCTTTTGACTGTGTCATTTTGTAAATGCGACTGGATGTTTGCTCTTGAAATTGCAATCATTGTGTAACCACAGCAACACGACTGAAAGAGTCATCACTAACATTCAAATGGACAAAATGCTGTAACAACAGATATGAATTGCACAAATGATTCAGCTTGACTCTTCAGAATGACGATAATGTTGCTTTCTTGATTGGTGTTTCCCACAGGTGCCTTCTGCATCCCCGTGTATATGCCCTACATCTTGACAGGGAAATGGATGCTGGGTAAAGGACTTTGCAAGCTGTGGCTGGTCGTAGACTATCTCCTCTGCACTGCGTCTGTCTTCAACATCGTGCTTATCAGCTATGACCGCTATCTCTCCGTTACAAAAGCGGTGAGCTCTAATTTTATTGCCGATATTTTCATTATGAAGGAAACTGTAGTGATGTATTCATTGTGTTTCAGCAGTCTTAGCTCATGACAACTGGCAGAAAGTATTATCCAGGCTGGCAATAAACAACTGCAACACGCACTATTAATGACACTCATTAATAAAAATACATGCATAGTCACCGTGACTCAATTTGTTTTGTTCGCTTTAATCAGTCTGACTCAAAGCAGAACCTGGATGCACTTACTATTATAGAATATCACGTATTATTTAGAAATGGTCAAGAATATTAAATTCTTGCTTATGTAATAACCACCAAAAATGATAAAATGCTTATCCTTTCTGAATGAAATATCAAAAGGATAAACTGCAGATTTATTTTTCCCAGCCATCTTTACATATTTACCAAGAGTGCCGATATAAGTGGAGTGCACTGGTAGTTTTTGGCAGTTCAGGTGTTTGGATCTCTTCTGACATTTTTCTGGTAATATATCCCTTGTTTAAAGAACTGTATTGTCACTAATGCCAGCAGCGCACCTGTCCTACTTCCATCAACCTTTCTAATGGAAATGCAATTTTTTGTGAGGATATTGTTGCCTTCACATCACTGTCACTCGGGTCCCGGCGGTAATGCTGGGATAGGACTCATGATAGGAGCGGGTGGCAGGACAATGGAGCCCCACTGGCAGCTCATGATAAGTCAAAGCTGATGCTGATTGTGCCTCCTAATCACTGGCATCACGCTAGATCCCATGCATCATGCATTGGTTTAGTTTTGGTTCTGTGTTGGGGTTGGCAGAGCTCTTTTTCCTTGGTTCCTGTTACACTGCAGAACATCGCATGAGGTAAAAGAAGGGCTGAGTTTGATTGAAGTATAATGTAAATGAGCAAATATATATTTCCTTTAAAACATTTTTGCAGTATTATCTGGTTCATATTGTTTGTTTGATGTGTTTAACACCATGCCAGCTTGTATGGCTTATTTTCATAGCCAGAAAATGTATGACTGAATTATATCATGTTTTTACAGTTTATTTGTACTAAAGCCGTATTTGACAACTCTATTAAAACTCTTCAAAAGAGTTAATTGTATAAAAAAAAAGTTTTCTCAAAGGATTTAAACCAGAACAATCCAATGGGCTAGTTGCATATCTCCGCCATCTTGGATTTCCGGTCTTGTGAGTGTGTGCGTAGATATTTCCGGTTGTGCTTAAAGTCAGTGCAAAGAACCAGAGAAGTCCAAATATTACCTTCTATATGTTTACAGGATTTATAATTTCACTTCATATGCAAATAAGATATACACTGCTATTTTCACTATACTATAAATGTTAACTGAGCCAGAACAATCCAATAAAACATGCTTGATAGATAAACAATTTTGGCAGAGTGAACATGTTGGAGGATCTTCTAGTGTTAAAACTTCCTGAAATGACCTTTTCTACAGAGGGTATAAACAAGTCCTATCGGCTGGAAAATGTAATGATTTTTTTATTTTTATTATTTTTTTTTTTCAACATTGGGACTAATTTCATTGAGTTCATTCATTGTAGATCCCACTCTGTTTATTTTCTGGTTCAGAACTTATTGCTGGATTTCCCCTGAATGATAATTCTCCACCTGGTTCAGGTGGCTATTTCATTGGCTATAGACTGGTGGAAATGATCGTTCTATTAATCATGGATAATGCACTTGAAAAAAAAAATTGAAAAAGAAATTTCTTCATGAACAAGGACCTGTTCTGTCTTACCCTTCAAACTGCATCTCCCTTGTGTGAATTCAGCATAGAATAATAGGTCAGTGCCTTCCTGGGAATGTGTGTGACACCCTTGAAATGATTGAGATCATGGTCTAATGGTGAAGGGTGTCATCTCTCAAGAGTTTCAAAAGTGTAGTACCCAAGAGAAAGGCCTCTCCACTTCCGCAGTGGGCTGACTGGATGGAAGACTTACCGCTGTCCATCTGCATGGCTTTCGGGTTTCCACTGGTCTTTAAGAAGTTCAAAAGAAAAAAGAAAGAAAAAATCAGAGTAACTTCTGTGGCATGTTGTAGTGAATCAGCTTACAGCAAGACTGAACTAAGTCTAAAATAGATCCATAATTTATAATTGTACTGTAAAAAGTGGTCTTTATATGATAAAAACATAATTGTCATGTTAACATAGCATGCACTGATGAATTGTGCACAATAAATACAAAGCAAAGAAAGCGGGTATGATATTTTGATCCATTATGGCCAGCAAGCCGAATACATTTACCTTTATCCCAGTATGATTTCATTTATCTCACTAACGGACACTGAAGATCATATTAACACACCTATCTTCTAAAGGAGAAACTAAAGGAATTTTTAATTAGCTTTTTAAATTATTTATTTTGTGATGTCTTGATCTTTGCTCACATCACAAAAGAAAAACCACTGTGCTTCAAAGAGCACAACCATAATAGAGCTTCAGCCCATAGTACTGTGTTAAATGACAAATGACTGGTTTATATTTGTATTTTTCACAAGCGTTCAAGGACTCAGATAACATGTATTTGTTAGTAGTAGTATAAGTACATTTAACTGCATATTTAAGTGCACTACCTTGAGTATTTTTTGCATTTAATTATTATTATTATTATTTTTTTACCAAAATACTTTATTTTGATTTTTCACCAGTTCAAGGATTCAGATAACATATTTATTATTATTATTAAATACATTTTACAACCCCAATTCCAGAGAAGTTGGGACATTTAGTAAAATGCAAAAAAAAAAAAAAAACTGTTTAAAACCCCAATAATGAATCTGTGATTTGTTCATTCTCTTTACATTTTATTTAATTTACAAAAGTAAAGAGAAAAGATTCCCAATGTTTTCACTGACCAATGTAAATGTATTTTGTAAATATGAACACATTTAGTTTTTGATAGCTGCAACACACTCCAAAAAAGTTGGGACAGAGGCTAAATAAAAGTGAAAAGGTTATAGAACATCCATGTTAAACTGTTTTGAAACAGCTCTCAGTAAGCAGGTAACTTGGTCATGGGTCAAGGTCTCATGTTTGGGTATAAAAGGAGCATCTCAGTCTTTGCAAGCAAAGCTGGATCATGGCTCATCACTTTGTGCCAAATTTCATGAGAGAAGTGTCAAACCAATAAAAAATCACGTTTCGCAATGCAACATTGCAAAGAATCTAGGTCTTCCACCAAGTATTATGCACAATATTGTGAAAAGATTCAGGGAATCCAGAGAAATCACAGTATATGTAGGGCAAGGCAGGAAACCTTAGTTGAATGAGCTTTTGACCCCTCAGATGGCATTGCATAAGAAACCATCAGTCTGCTCTATTAAATATAGCCACATGGGCTCAAGAGTGCTTCAGAAAAATGCTCTCACTTAATACAGTCTGCTGCTGCATCAAGAACTGTAACTTGAATATCTGTTATTCTAGGATAAAGCTATAGTTTAATTAAATGCAGCGATGCTGCCGTGTTCTCAGGGCCAGATAGTGAAAAATACTCTCATCACATTTCACTCTCATCACAAGTCCTCATTTCTACTTGTTTCTGGGAAAAATGGATGGCGAGTTCTCAGTCCCAAAGACCGAACGGACCATCCAGACATTCATTGGTGAAAGGGGGAAAAGCAAACATCTGACATGGTATGGGGGTAAATCAGGTCATATGGCATGGATGACTGGCATATGTGTGAAGGTACTATTGACATGGATGCATATATTGGGTTAGTACAGAGATATATACTGCCATCAAGATGTTGTCTTTCATGGGAAGTCCATGGTTATTAGGTCAAGACAATGCCAGCTCTCATTCTGCTCTTGCTACAACAGCATGGTCTCGTAGAGACAGAGTGAATATGCTCGAAGAACTGTCTCCTATTGAAAATGTCTGGCTCATCCTTAATCCTTAATTATTAATTACAATTAAACATTGTAATTAAAAGGATCGCTGATGTTACACAGTGTTAAACATGCCTCTGTCTCAAAATCTTTGGAGTGTGTTGCAGCCATCAAAATCAAAATTTGTTAGAAATACATTTACGTTGGTCAGTGAAAACTTTGGAAATATTTTCCCTTACTTTAAATAAAAGTTAAAGAGAATTAACAAATCACAGATTCTTGATTTGATCCCATTTTACTAAATGCCCCAACTTCTCTGGAATTGGGGTTGTATATAATATTTTATTAAATGTTATTATTAGTGCATTTAGTTGCATATTTAAATGCACTACTTCAAATATCATTAGTTCTCCAATAACAATGTCTACACTAATAATTACATTAACAGTGGTGCAAAGTAACTTCAAGTGTATCATGCAGCAACAGGTGTGAACAGGTGGGTTGGGACTTTACACTTTTTCTTTTTTTTTGACCAAAAGCCATATTTGAATGGATGTTGCATGAGAAGATCTTCCCAAATCTTTATTGTGGGGTTAAATCAGTCTAACTAAAGCAACATCCTGAGATGCCCCAGGAACAGTGATTTATAGGGCAGTAAATATTGTGGAAGATTTACTTCAAAGCTTTCTCTGATGTTTGTTTAGACTCGGGTCAGAAAGCGTCCTTGAAATGTCTGGTTTTGTTTTCCCACACAAGCTCTTAACATCAGAGTAATGATACGAACATACATCACAATACGTAAGGTCTGCCTTTAATCTGCAAGACAGCCATGTTTGATCTCACAGACTGCGGCTACAGCTTCAATCAAAGGCAGTAGAGAAGGAAAGATTCATGCTATCATTGGCAGCACTTTGACAACACACATACTCTGATATGTGTGTACCAGCAAAAGAAAGTGTTTGTCTTCATCCCCTATTGTGTGTTTTCATGTACAGCTTCTGTGTACGATTTAGTGAAGCAAAACCACACTTTGTTGTCTTGAAATCAATTATGCCAAGAGTTGATTTTTAATTAGTAGCCTATTAAACCATTGGCTTGTATTTTGGACTATTTCATTGTATTTAAGTGTGATATTTGAGTATTAAAGTGCCCCATTATGGGTTATGAAAGGGTCATATTTTGGTTTTGGGAGTTCCCAACAACAGGTTGACATGCATGCAAGGTCAAAATAGACTTTCATTGTCTTATAATATGCATTTATTTTTACCTTACTTGCTCAAGGCTCCCAAACCATTTGCTGAAAGATACATTTTTCCAAACCCCTCCTTTGTGTGATGCTAATTCAATTCAATTCAAGTTTATTTGTATAGCACTTTTTACAATACAAATCGTTACAAAGCAACTTTACAGAAAATAACGTTTCTACAATATTTAGTAGTAGCTTGTAAGTGGTGACTTTCAGTTTGTGCGTGTATGACAGGATTTTTCAGAAAAAAAGTTAATACAAGACGTAGTCAGCCAGACGATGAACATTATTAACAGCAATTATTATATGATGCAGTCACACTTGTAGCAATAATTGTTGTTGATTCAGGGTTAGCATCATCTGGGGTCCTCTGAGGGTCAGCATCATCTCTTCTCAGGTGTTCTGGGTCCAGACTGGAGCTTGTGTAAATCCTAGTTACCACGGGATGTAAATCCTGTGGCAAAACAGAGAAATGAATAGAGACATCATTAGCATAGCTGCTGATCCAACAAAGTAAAATTAATTAGTCTAACCCAAGCTAAAGACTAAGAATGTGCATTTGATCAGATACAACTGCAGTCACAATTTAAGAGATAAATTATTCGAATGCTTGGCGAAAGAGATGTGTTTTTAATCTAGATTTAAACAGAGAGAGTGTGTCTGAACCCCGAACATTATCACGAAGGCTATTCCAGAGTTTGGGAGCCAAATGTGAGAAAGCTCTACCTCCTTTACTGGACCTTGCTATCCTAGGAACTACCAAAAGTCCAGCGTTTTGTAACCTTAGGGTGCGTGATGGGTTGTAACGTGGTATAAGGCTAGTTAGGTACGCAGGAGCTAAACCATTTAGGGCCTTATAGGTAAGTAATGATAATTTGTAACTGATACGGAACTTAATAGGTAGCCAGTGCAGAGACTGTAAAATTGGGGTAATATGATCATATTTTCTTGACCTGGTAAGGACTCTAGCTGCTGCATTTTGGACTACCTGTAGCTTGTTTATTGAAGAAGCAGGACAACCACCTAGAAGTGCATTACAATAGTCCAGTCTAGAGGTCATGAATGCATGAACTAGCTTTTCTGCATCAGAAACAGATAACATGTTTCGTAACTTGCCAATGTTTCTAAGATGGAAGAATGCAGTTTTTGTAACATGGGAAATATGATTTTCAAAAGACAAGTTGCTGTCTAATATAACACCCAGATTTTTGACTGTAGAGGAAGTAACAGTACATCCGTCTAGTTGCAGATTGTAATCTACAAGATTCTGTGTACTGTTTTTTGGTCCAATAATTAATATTTCTGTCTTATCCGAATTTAATTGGAGAAAATTATTGGTTATCCAATCTTTTACATTTTTAACACACTCTGTTAGCTTAGATAATTGAGAAGTTTCATCTGGTCTCGTTGAGATATATAGCTAAGTATCATCAGCATAACAGTGGAAACTAATCCCGTATTTTCTAATAATATTACCAAGGGACAACATGTATATTGAAAATAGAAGGGGCCCTAGGACAGATCCTTGTGGCACTCCATATTTTACTGGTGATAAATGAGATGACTCCCCATTTAAATAAACAAAATGGAAGCGATCGGACAGGTAGGATCTAAACCATCTTAGAGCCTGCCCTTGAATACCTGTATAGGATCTAATCTGTAGTGATCGGTCCAATTGGTCTCATTTTCATTTCATCATGCCTGACTGTACTGTTTGATAAAGCAGTTTTTGTGAGCACAGTGCTGCTTTGCCATTGAGTACAGCCATTACCTGGGAAACAGCTATTTTTACCACTCCAAAAGCAGCGCCTAGTGGCAAAAAATTAATTTGCATTTTCCTTCAGACCAACATGAAAAGACCAACAGGTGGGTGGGCGATATATTCAGCCAAAGTTTACTTTTATCAGTTATCCATGCATGATTTACAGCATTCTAATATGAATCAAACCATAATAACAGATATGTACTGTGACTCCTTGGCTCAGTACGTGGTTATATGCATGCATCTCTATAGTTGTCAGTTGTCTGCATTTTTTTTTCCTGCCAATTAAATGCATTTTTTCCATTGTTTTTTTTCTCCTGATCCTAGGTATCTTATCGTGCCAAACAAGGAATGACCCACTTCGCAGTGGTGAAGATAGCAGCGGTTTGGATTCTAGCCTTCCTCCTCTATGGACCGGCCATCTTATTTTGGGAGCAGCTGACAGGCAAGAGCCGCGTGCCGGACAATGAGTGCTTTGCTGAGTTCTACTACACCTGGTACTTCCTGCTTTCTGCTTCAGTGGTCGAGTTTTTCTCACCGTTTTTATCTGTGGCGTTCTTCAACATCAGCATCTACCTCAACATCCGACAGAGGAGACTTGGCAGCAAGAAAGAATCCTGTTCTCCAAAGAGCCAGGATGCTACAAATCTGTACGGCGAGAAAGCACGCACGAGCATCCGAATCTGCTGGAACTCCATGATGCTCAAGAAGAAAAGCACAGCAGACGACGAGAAGCGCACGGAGAACGACGGTCTGTCAATGCGGTGTGTCCAGCGCTCACGTCTGAGGCAGGACAAGAAGATTGCTAAGTCCCTGGCCATAATCGTGTGTGTTTTTGCGGTGTGCTGGGCGCCGTACACTCTGTTAATGATCGTGCGAGCGGCATGCAGAGGAGACTGCGTGTCCCATCACTGGTATGAGGTGACATTCTGGCTCCTGTGGCTGAACTCAGCGATCAACCCGTTCCTGTACCCGCTGTGCCACAGCAGCTTCCGAAGAGCCTTCTTCAAGATCCTGTGCCCACGACAGAGGTCCAACATACCACTGACAGCCCATTCATCCAGCACACACAGATAGTTTGAGAGATCAGAGGACAGCACACATGTATTGAAAACATGTACAAAGAGGATTTAAGTGCCTATGTGTGGAAAGCAATGTTCTAGGTTCAATACAAGTCTGTAGACTGCATTTGTGGTGTAAGGGGTGTTTACACAACACTTATTTTAACTTGTGTTTCAGAAAATGCTAACTTTTGAAAAGTGCAAGTTTGCAGTAAGGGTGGGCAAAATAGCCTCAAAATTATATCACAATATTTCAAGAATAATTGCGATGATGTTTATGACGATATAGAAAAAAAATATGAAACAACGTTTTATTGGTGATTGCAGCTGGCAGGCAGCAGTATGTATTAGTTCAAACACTAAGACTATTTTGAAGTGTAAATCTATTGTCATAAGGTGGAAGAAGCAGCATTATATTGCAATAGTAGTGATTGTACAAGTGTTGGGCAAGTTACTTAAAAAAAGTAATTAGAAAGTCATTAGTTACTTCTCACAATTATTAACTGAGTTAGTAACTGAATTACATCATTAAAAAAGTAACCAATTACCAGGAAAAGTAACTATTGTGTTACTTTCATTTAAAAAAAAAAACTAATATGGTAAATAACTTGGATGCCTCCAACATAAAATGTGTAATTAATAAAATGGACACTAGATAAAATTGCACCCTGGTTCAGCCTGCACCGCACATGCATTGCTCTCAGTGAACGCAAGTTGAGCTGAGCCCATTCCACAGGGCGTTCTACAAGAGTGAAGAGGCGCTTCAAGGGTAGACTGCCCTGGCGATTTATATAGGACACCACCGCCATACTGTCCGAATGGACTAAGATGTGGTGTCCCCTTAGGTCTGGCAGAAAGGTGCGAATGCCCAAACATACTGCTAGCATTTCCAGACAGTTGATGTGAAGCTGAGCCTCCTCTTTCGACCGGTGGCTGAAAGCCGGTTTGCAGTCGCACAATGCTCCCCAAACTGGGTTGGAAGCATCTGTCAAGACCACCTTCCTTCTGCAGACCATTCCCAAGCCCCCCCATCCCCACCCCTTCCATCCACTGAAGGTATTTCCACCTTGACACAAAGGCATCCAAGACACCAGGTGTGGGGCTGAACACATGATTTCAGCCAGCATCTTTTGAAAGGCCATGAGAGGGCGTGAGGCTCCAATTTTGAATGAGGCCGCGAGCTGCTGAATGACCAGTGCATGTTCTGGTGTGACTAAAGCCCTCATGTGGTTCTGAGTCGAGAACTGTTCCCAGGAACAATATCCATTGGCTGTGGACCAGTGTACTCTTGGCAAAATTGACCCTGAGTCCCAGGCATTCTAAGTGGCTGAGGAAGAAGGATCTGGGAGATAGTAGCTTGACCTCCGACTGGGCCAGAATGAGCAAGTCATCGGGGTAATGCAGAATTTGGATTCCCATCTGTCTCAGCGGGGAAAGAGCTGCATCGTAACGTAACGTAAACGTAAGGCAACGTAACGTAAACGGCTGCTTCATGAGGGTGCAGTTCAGGTGTCTGAGATCGAGGAATCAATCTGAAATACTGGGGGTTTTGAGTGAATTGAAGTGCTTAACCTTGTTTTACTATCCCCAAAACCCAGTCTGCCACTCCGGGGATGGTCTGCCTAGCCTCGGCCGTGTGTAAAGAGGTTGGATTGATTCGAATGACAGGCCACCTTGCTGGAACCCAATGCTCATGATAAGAGGAAGTGGAAATTTGCTCTCTTTTTGAAAATGTTTTTTTTTTCTCTCTCTTAATCAGTGATCAGTTGTGTGGGCAGTATTTGAAATGTCCCAGAGTTTACAATGGTAGTTTACCACAAACACTGCTGCCGGCATGACAGAGGCTGCTTGGGGGGGTGGTCTGGCTGTAGCAAGACTTAGCCCCTTCCTCTCTCTGCCCTACAGATCAGGAAGATACCTGAGGTGTTGGGTCCAGCACTATCCTAAGCCAGGTTCCCAGGCGCTTAGGGAATGGATAGCGTCTGTCCGATTGAGCAGCTGGAGGTGCAGGCTTCGTGTGCTGCCGAGTCGGCTCCATCGTGGCTGACTGGAAGCAGTGGCAGAACTGGAGCACTTTGGCAAGAAGTGTTGTATTGTTATATTCAAAACCCAGCTCCTCCACAGCTTTAGTCCGGACGTGGAACAGTTCGGCATTCATGCCTGTGCTGGTAAAGCTTGGCTGTGCAGATGGCGAGCCCAACAGCTCGTCTGCATCTGAAATTCGAACAGGAAGGGGGACTTGATCACGGCGAAGGCTTCAAGTCTCGTAGACCAAAGATCTTGCAGTCAACACTGAAAGAGAAGAAATCTGAGGATCCTATGGAAAAATGCCTGCTTAAATAGCCAGATGGCCCCCACCCATTCTGGCGGGCTCTGGTGGCCTTTGTAGTTCATTTTTAATTCACAAACCAATGGCCGAAAAATGCTTCAGTCATCAGAGTAAAAGGAGTTTTCCCCATAGTGTCTTAAGCAAGATGCAGTATGAGTGAAGTATCGTTAAGGAACTACAGATGTGCAGTAAACTTATGTTAAAATAAGTCTTTATAAATCAATTTTACTTAGTGTGATGTTTTATTGCCACTAGTGTTAATTTCAACCAAAACCTGCAATTAATTATATGTAGGTATGTTTATAGGAGTTTTGACATGTTTTTTCCAATGAGTCTAGGTTATGATTCTTACCATATAGGCGGATCTGTGCTATAGACTGAATCAACGTGAGGTTATATATAGTCTTGAATTTTTATGCCAAGTAGAACGTGTCTGATACAGCTTTAAGTGGCGTATAAGACATTGGCTTAATCGAGCTGAGTGCTCTTTAATAAGCAGCTCACTGATTTCATCATTTTGATTCATATGTGATGGGCAGTGATGATGTCTGAGTGGGTGAGTTGTTTACTTTGTAATTAGTCCATTTTCTGCAGTATGACCCACTCAGGCTTTGTGCAATGATTGCGAGTGTAAGAAGAGGGCATGATCACAATGACAAGGTAATAAGCCAATCACAGAGGGGTAGAGACATCTTCCTGCTTTGTGGCTCACCTCTTTAGATGCATGTATATAAATGCTAACAATGTCTTCCATCATGTGCAACACACATTCAGTACACCTCAAAAATGTTTTAGTATTTCATGAATCTTTAAAGGGATGGTTCTAAAATTAACATTTTGTCATCATTTGCTCATCCTCAAGTTGTTGCAAACCTGTAGAAATTTATTTTTAACCAAACACTTTTTCGATGTTTGATGTCAATGCGTTCAGTCAACTAGTTACCCAGTGAAACGAAGTCTGCTTCTTACTCACCTTGTTCACCTGCACAAAAAAACAAAACATACACAAAAAAAAACATTGTTATCAAATCTGTGATCTTACTGAACAACACATATTCAGTATTATAAATGTCTGCTAAATGTTGTATAGTGATAATTTAGCATTCTTGATCATTTTACACCCATACACTTCAATTTGCCAGTAGATTTTCAGTTTTTATAAAATTAGCATTAGCATTTTACATTATTTAAAAGCAAATGCATTTTACATTATATATTATAAGCTCTCTGTGTAATACGTGGTTTTCTTAAGTCGGTGCCAAACTAATTGTTAATCTATGATGTCAATTATAATTATAGCTATTGTTTTGCTAGGAATTATTTAGAAACACTTGTATAATGATTTAGATTTTGATTAATTATTATTAAATTGTTAAACTGCTTAGTTTTTATTACTATTTCCATATTTTAAAATAATACTAGTATTTAAACTGTGACACACAAATGGGAATAAAGTAGTGGCCAAAATGCTACACATATCAAAAATATTCTCTCCATAGACTTTAACAGCTCTGCACAAACTTTGATTGAGGTCTCTTGTGTGTTGATCTGTTCCAACTTTTGACTGGTAGTGAATGTATAGCCTGAAGTTGAAACATTAATGAACTCGTGACAATAAAGGGTGTGATAAAACTAAATGACAGACTCATTTATGTCAATGTTCTGAAGCAGAGAAACCAGACACATGCAATGACATCACATTATACTCACATATAATCACACTTCCTGTTGAATAATGTATTGTGTAGGCCTACTACAGTATTTCAAAATAAATACATGAATAACTAAAATATTACAGTCTGCATTAATCTTGTATACAGGCAGACAGACGGATCTTCTGTTGGGATGGTTTTGCTGACTGAATTGATCCATTAGATGTCACTGTTGATCTTTCACTTGAACCTCTGTGATCATTACACAATCTGACTGCATTTTTTGGGTGGTTTAAAAATAATAAAATCAGCCATTCACAATTTTGTTTTAAATCTAGAGCATATCTAAATTTATATATTTTATAGTGTGTATTTCAGCACAATAATTTAATCATGGTCTAGTTTATACCAGTAAACCATTTGCTCATTTATGTGAATATAATAAAAGATGGGTGGATATAATAATATTCAATGACATCTCTAGACAGTGAAAATCAATAGGCTACAATGTCTTTAATGTTTGAATTGTATGTTTTAAACTTAAAAACAATGCTTTCAGGTTTTGTGAAGAACTGATGTATTAAAATTAGAGTTAAATTAAAGTTTTGAAGTGTTTGTAATGAAGTTTAATTACACTTGCAATATGAATCTGCAATACGAAAAAATATTTAAGTGTCTAAATAGTCTGATGCAATATAGTCAATAAACTATATACTGTATAGGCATCTTATCCACATTACACGCTGTTAAACTATACCCAGAGTTTGATGTTTTGGGGTTTTAATGGGGTTTAAAAAAATAATAATTTATGTAATGTTATGTAATGTGTAAATTCTCTTTATACAAAACTCCACTGATCGCACGTGTAAAACTGATAGACATTCTTTCAAATCCTGATCTTATGCTTTCATTTGGTTAACACAAATACTATAACAGTATAGTCTTACCAAAGCAATTAAAAACCCCTGTAATGTGGATACATTGCTGCACTTGTCATTCCTCCAGTGGGTCCCTGAGGAGCATCACTACAAGAGGTGATAATGACATGAAGCATACAGACAGAGTAATGTGACATACTTGCATAACATATCCCATAAATATCTCACACAAGACATCATCCTGTTGTTCTTTAATACTCATCTCCGTTTTAATGATATGAGAGTTTAGAAAGATGCTGCTCCGTTTGTTCCACACTTAATTAAGTTTCCCTTTCTTTCTTCAATAGAAAAGCAGAATAAAAGACAAACAGAAAAGATAATAACAAAGAATAATGCAGTTTTTCACGGGTGCTATTTGTCATGAACAATACACTACTTTAACAATAAACTGTTTATCATTATCTAAAGTGAGCATTTGGGGACTTGGATGGAAGAGCTGTTTTTAGAAAAAAAATGGCTCTGAACAACAAAGATAAGAATATAATAATAGAAAAAAATGTCTCTAACATAACAATGCAAGTCAAACAAACTGAATTTTATAATGGCTATATTTCACAGACCGCCTAGATCATATATAAAAGCTCACGTCATTAAATTTTGATCTTTGATATTAAATCAGTAGAAGTGTATGAATCCATTGCGGACAATAACTAATGTACAACCACTGTACACACAACAACTATTCAACACTCAGTTACCAGTGAAATGATAATGATAACAGTCATTTTTTATTTGTTTTATAATCCAGTTGTGCACATGTATAATTGTTGTTGTGGTTTAGAGTATTTATGTGCACATTCATGTGACCAAATTATAGATCAAAACAATACTGACAACTAATATCCACAACTGTTCATATCAACCAATTAATTATGCAAACACATAACGTTTTGGAGCTGATAAGCATTTCCTCATAAAACAAAGTTATCCCAATATTATTATTATTATTTTATTTTGATCACAAATACCGAAAATAATACAGATTTTTCAGACTAATAAAGAAACAACTGGGGCAGATGTTTCTTTTAAATGCTAGTCTAGGCAGTTTCTGAACTGCTAGCGCAAACTAGCATAACTTCAGGAATAAACAACCTTTGCAAATGGCCCTTTCACATCAAAAACACAGCTCTTACGGCTCTGTAAGGGAAGTCATGTCTCAACAGGCAAAAGCAAGATACTTTCAATAAAAGCAATACTTTTAACTTTTAGTTAGTTGAATTTGAGTTTAGCGTACCTGTAAGAAGAAACTCAGCAAGTCCGTCATATCAATTGAAGCACAATCGTTCCATCAAATTCCTCCATCTTGTAAAAACACTGCCAGTGTTTATCCTTGTTTTACCCTGTTGTCTTTGAATTTTACTAGTGCTTCTGTAAAGGAATCTGAATTTGTTTTCCAAACTGGCTAAACACCCTCAGGCCCAGCTGCTGCAGAAGCCACGCCCCAAACTCTCACTATTGGCTGTGCAGAGGTATGCAAATAGGCTGACAGACAGGCGGGGCATCCAATCATTGCATTCAGACCAGATGCAATGCTCTGGATGAACAATGTATGGTCATGAGCCTGGATGTTTTTATTTTCATACTTAGAATACTTTAATTATTGATTGCTATGTGAAGAGAATATCAATTAGTATAACAATATATATATATATAAATGAGGCAGCTAGTTATTAGGACCGCAGGGCAGCCTGGGGTTGAGCGCTTTGCTCAAGGGCAGCTATGTTTGAGAGATTTATATGAAGTCTAAATGAATAACTCTCTCAAAACAGGGAAGCTTATTAGCATATGTGCCACTGGAGAGAGAGAAAACACTAAATCACTGCTACAGTCAAAGTCTTATATTTCATTCAATTTGTTGTATAACTTTAGGACAAGAAAAGTGCAGACAGAAAACAATTTCATTGATGCAAGGTACATTGTCCAATATCCAATATCAAGAATCAAAAAATGCAATTAAGGAACACATTTTATAAGTGTGTGTGTATGCACTGGGAAAAATTCCCACAAATTAAAATACTTTGTGTGGAATAATAAAATGAAGTATACATCGAAAAAACACTAACAAGTTGGCCCGAGACTGCCTCTGACATCACTACAGATGGGCACAGAAGGCTAGTGTCTCCTCCCCCACCTGCGGGCAGGGGTAAGAGCAATCGTGGGTCACGGGGAGGTAAGGCAAGACGTAAGGGATGTGATCCAGACGAGGCAGCGTTCTCATCCGAATGAGAGTGATGCTTAGGTATCTACTCGTTCCCTTTGGGGGTTTTGACATCTGCCCTTATCCTCCCCTTCCTAATTCCCCTGTAAGCACCAGCTCTCCACCTGACCGAGGTTGGGTGGGAACTTCTTGCATAACAGTCTCCTATTCTGCACCTATAAGGTTTTGGTTGGTTCTATGTTCATACTGTAGTAACCACCTTATTGATGGTCCGGACTAAAAGGAGGTGGTCCTTGAGCGGGGAGTGGGAGTATTCTTGATCATCAGGCCTGGCACGGCACGGCACTGCAAGAAATTTCATGGATGTCCGGCCAGATCACCCTGAGGGGCTCACTGGTCTCTTGGATATCCCTTATTGCTGACACATCGAGCGGGAAATGGAGGTGGCGGTTATGGAAATCTTCTTGTATTTGCTGCCTCAGGTGATGCTCCCTTTATAAATTTGAGCTTGCCTCTCACTTGTTGTTCAGCACCTCTGCGATGCTAAGGAAGCTTTAAAGGATTAGTTCATCCAAATATTAAAATTATGTCATTAATAACTCACCCTCATGTCGTTCCAAGCCCGTGAGACCTCTTTGGATCTTCAGAACACAGTGTAAGATATTTTAGATTTAGTCTGAGAGCTTTCAGTCCCTCCATTGAAGCTGTGTGTACGGTATACTGTCCTTGTCCAGAAAGGTAAGAAAAACATCATCAAAGTAGTCCATGTGACATCAGAGGGTCCGTTAGAATATGTTGAAGCATCAAAAATATATTTTGGTCCAAAAATAGGAAAAACTACGACTTTATTCAGCATTGTCTTCTCTTCCGTGTCTGTTGTGAGCGCATTTACTGTAGTGTAGTGATATCCGGTTCCCAAAGAATCACTCGATGTAACCGGATCTTCTTTGACCCTCATATGGACTACTTAGAAAATATTTTTATTACCTTTCTGGACATGGACATTTGGGTGAACTAACCCTTTAAGTACACACGCTAATCAGTGTACTTTCTGAAAATCATATGGTGGTGAGTGTGCACATTGAACACTTTCTAAAATCCACATAAGTGGTAAGTGTGCACGCAAGACTCTGTGCACTTTCTGGAATCCTGTACGTTAAGGGTTACATGCTCAGCTTCATTCCCTTTCTTTGAGGTGGTTAGACCTTGGTTCCAGGTCTCCACTCTGCCAGTGTATCTTTATTTATACACTTCAAGCTTCTCAACATGAGGGGCTATTTGGGCAGTTCTCGTGGTACTTTTACACGGCATTGTAATTTATTGAGATGCACCTGTATATATTAAGAGAAAGACCAGCAGGACATAGCAGAGCTTGCAATGTTTTGATTCCATGATTGGGAGAGTCTTCATACTTAGAGGTTTCTGAGAACACATCCTCACATTCATGCCAGTAAAGCACAGATTCGTACCTGTGTATATCTCCAAAACTTGATTTTCTTAAGCATGTTAATGGACACTGGGAGATGTGGAAGAGATGTGGATTTTGAATTCCTAAAGTTACCTGTTCTCCAGGCCAGCATGAATCATTAACTCTGCAGGCTGCCCAAACTTTTGCAGACACCATTTTTTTGTTTCCTGTTATTTTGAAAGTGTAAATGATGGAAATAAAATCTAACTTTTTTTGACCTAGTATAAGGATGTCTAATCTGTCATTTGATGCCTTTTGGAGATTTTTCCATCTTTTCTTGGCGTCTTTATGCACATTAATAAAAACTTTTACCTGAGGTGCCCAAACTTTCGATCCCCATATATATATAGTTTTTTCCTTAAGATTACTGTGTAAAGTCAAATATGCCATTCTTCTGCTGATGTTTGGAAAAAGAAAACACAAACACATAGAAACACAGTAATGAAACGTTTTTGGAAAAGCACAGAAAATCCATATATTCATACAATTTTAATGTTTTCATCACATGAGAACACAAAAATGGTCCAACAAATCGGACCTAATTTAATATTTTTATAGAACCATTTTTTTATTGACATGACATAATAAAAGTCTAATTTCCAATTGTCCAGTTGCCACTTATCAAGTCTGTAGTGTCAGCTCAAAATAAAAACATCCATAAAAGTATATTGAGTGTTGCAAAAGTGCATGTCAATTTAATTTCATGTAAAACTGGTGTATATTTTACATATTAGATACAACGTTATACAGTAAGAGTAGAGCGTTACACATCAGTCAGCCGTGACATGCTCCTGACAGCATTTGTGTAAGCAAAACCCAATGAGACAAATGGAGACAACAGAGAATAAATGTCCTCGCCCTCTTTCATATAGAAAGAAACATTCCAGACACATCCAGATTTTAGCAAGCATTAAACATCAAAAACAGAAATATACAAGTTAACGTGGACAGACAGCAGTTTCCCTAACTGTGAGAAATTACCTCAGGATAACAGAAGATCATTGGTTTTGCATAATTTCAACATATCCTAATTCATATTTCATTCAAAAGCTTGATGTTCTGGTTACATGAGGCAGACTGGGCTGTTGATGATGGCTCAGTTTTCCTGATATCATCTTGAGCCCAAATACTTTCTCATATCTGTTCAATCTGGTTTCTTTTGTAATCTTCAAACATTTATTTTCTAACAGTAAAAGTTCAAGACTCTTTACAAGAAAAGTAAAAGCAAAACATGAAGGATATTACTTACAAATAGGTTGTTGAAACACTGAATGTCAAACATCTTTTACCCCCTGCCTTCATTTCTTTATAATTGCTTGACTGTGTGAAACAGAAAAATGCAATGTTCATATATTTATTGGGTCATGATGGGGTCTTGATTCTCTTCCAGGTTGTTCTGTTGTTAGCTGTTGTGTAGACTCACACTGTGGTTCTGAAAAACAAAACACAATGCAAGTTAATCAACACTGCAGCAGTTTCTTAATTCTGCACAGATGAGAATGTGTTCACACTGCGCAGAGAGAACAAAGAAATGCAACAGTGGTTTAACCAAGATGTTTGAATTTGACCGTAATATATTTCTCTAGCCTCTGGTAAGCGTAATCAGCACAACGGAGAAACAAGTCGGGAGCACCTGAAGGCAATATCCTTCATCAAGAAAAAGACCATTTAAGGAACAGCAAGAGCCTTAGGAGTTGAGCAGGACATCACTGGAATTCATTATGTGGTTATTAGAGAGGAAAATGTGTAGACCTGTCTCTACTTCCAGTTCTGCTTTCTGGTCAATCCAACATTCCCAGGTTGGAGCTGGTTGTTTGTAGAGGCAATAAATGCTGGAAAGAGGATCCCAATCTTCCCACAGAAGACCACATCAGAGGGGCAACAGCCTGAGGGCATCTTCCCAATAGAGCCTGCGACAAAGAAGTGGTCCAAGAACTGAGCCCTGAGGCACCCCAGTAGTTAGATGTTGTGACTTGGACACCTCACCTCTCCAAGATACTTTGAAGGACCTATCTGATAGGTAAGACTCAAACCATTGAAGTGTGGTTCCTGAGATGCCTTTTGCCAGCTTAACTTCCCAAAACCATGCCTTGTATGGCCATCCTCCACTCCATCAAATCCCAAATGACAGGAAAACTGACTAAACTGACAGTCCACTTTCATCCTCCTCCAGTTCAGACTCATTCCCTTACTCATTCCAATAAGTGCCCTAATTTCCAATTACTGGTATGCTTATGTCACAAGATACCCTGAAGCAGTCCTTCTCTACAAAGCCACACAAGAGAACATTGACAGAGAGACGTGTCTTTTCTCCACTAATTAAGGATTCCAAAGGAAATTCCTAAATAAGAATTCCACTGAGGATGTACTGTAAAAAAGAATCTAATCCACCTGGTGAGTAAATTGATCCCAAGTCAGTATCACCAGTCTATGCACACTGCCGGGGGTGATTATAAAGGTGCTTCCACACTGGAGGAACCTTTTCATAGTTTCTAGGACAATTGGCAGTAGTTCATGCTTTATGCATGTTCCACTACAGGAACAAATTTTGTTCTAGGAGCTCCATTTTGGGAAACTAAATCAGAGTTGTCATAGGAGATTAAGTCAGATTTTCATGCCCTTTCGATTGTGAAAGTGTGCGTTTACATAATATCTCTGTTATAATGAAACCAACGACACAACAAAAACAGCTCCGATCAGCGTTCTCCATTCACCGGTTGTTGATGTTTATAAATGCCGTGAATAAAGACATCACTGTCGACCGCTTCAGAGTTCCTGCTGCCGGTTTAAATGCAACCGGGAAAACTGCCCAAGGGAGAAATCGGTTATCTAGGAATGACCCTGCTGGCTAGTTACTAGAACTGCAAGATGTAAAAGCACCGTAAGACAGTGGCCCGACTGGGTTTGAGGACAGATTATTGAGTAGGTGAGACAAATGCAATACCTATGGCTCATCTAAGAGGCCTGGATGTGCATGTCCAGCATCATCATAGTCTCAAAATCCAATCCCGGGTCAGTAGTGACTAAATGAACAACGGGTCTTTGCACTTGGCCACTTGTCTAGCTACATGATGCATTTCTTGTATTTGGCCCAAGTGTTCAAGTGAGTGTGAAGACCACAAGTGCATGTAAAACTTTTCATTACCCAATGGGACACACTTATAGTGTTGTAAAAGTGTGTTTACAGAGCTTTGTTAGAAAAATGGCTGTTCGGTTGTCTGTATAACAGATGACACAATTTAGTAATGTGGTGCTTCTAATTAAGTGATAAAAAGCAGTAGCAAATAAACATACTGATATTTGCACCAAAAACGTGCAACACTTTGTTTTGCTACCAAATGATATACATTTTATAATTATTATTAATATTCAATTTACACTGCAAAGGTTTCCCTCACTCGCGAGATCTCTGCAAAAAGTCTCAATTTATTTACAGAGCATGATGTATGAGGGAATACGCTTAGTCTCGAATACCGCTCTGGTGGATTTTGTGTGCATTAAACAGGAAGATAATTCTGCTCACCAGCTCCAAGCCATAATCTCCTCCCAGAGAGATCTCATCTATTCCTCGAGCTCCTTCCTTGTGCTCAAACTATATACATCCAAAGCTCATCTTCAGATTTCCAAGTGTGTTGCCAAGTTTGTCAGTTCTACCTGAATGTCTTTGTATTGCCGGAATGTTCAGTAAGTCGTCACTCTGGATTTTTGCTTATAATTGACTGTAGATGTGGTTCTTTGTAGCCTGTACTGAATTATAGTAACAGCAAATGCTAGGTAGCCTAATGAAACCATTGTGAATACTTGGCTTAATTAACAAATGTTAACAAGGCAGCCAAATACAGTTGTGATTAAATTAGTCTAATTAACACTTTTCTTTTTAAGGATACCGTATTTACAGATCAGACTGAATGATTTGACCATGAAAAATCAGCACTGTTGGCCTTTTCTGCAGAGAAGAGTGCCAGAAAATAGATGGATGGATGGATGGATTAGAGCTGAAGATCTTTGCCCAAACCCGATGAGACCCGACGGGCCTCTGGCGATTAAGTTTTGGTTGCACCAGGAACTAAAGCAAAGTCTGAGGTGTAGAAAAGTTTTGACCATATTTATAATGAAAATAATGAGTGAATACGGCGTACAATCAGTGAGTGCAAGAACACACTGAAGCCACATCTGATTTAATCATTTTCCTCCTCAAAAACACGTAGGCTTAGCCTAATCTCTGTGAGTAAAGGTGTTTTAAATGATAACTAAATATTCATTGAGTCTTAAATGCATAATCTGGACAGATTATTTACGCTAATGTTGGCATTATTCTTTTATTAAATACCAGCTGCTAGTGCCGAAGCAAATCCGGCGGAGCCTTTATCTTAACTTCGTTATTCTCAAATACCAATCTTAATTTAAAATTTATCTTAATTTAATTTTTAAAAAGACTTGTTTTTATTGGTGCGTTGGTCTATTTATAGGCTAAATGAGCCTATGTTAGAGTGTTGCAATGTTAAGATTTAACAGAGGAATTATTTTATTTCTTTATTCCAACTTCCAAGTGGCCTAGTCTACATTAGTTATGAATAAATTATGTTAAAACATGTATAAATTACTTATTCCTTGAAAAAGAGCTGTGTGTGTGCGCCCATTTGAATAATGTCGGGCTGTAAATGGGTTCGGGCTTTTAAAAGGCTGTCTATCAAAATGTACTTGTCGGGTTCGGGCCGAAACCTGTCGGGCTCGGGTCCTGTCGTGCCTTACGTTTAAGGCCCGATTACAGCTCTTATATGGATTTGATGGAGGGATGGTTGACTGGATGGATGGATTTTAGGTGCACAATGCCTCCTGCCTTTTAAAGGCCGTTTAGTAAAGCGATGCTATTCTGTTGCTTTTGATTGGGTCTCTGTCTGCCAATTACATCAGATGTCACTGAAAGCTTTAGACCTGTCTGAGAGTTGATTAACAACTGAAAACATTCATTAGAAATTTATAAAAGCAATTAAAAATGTCATCAAATGTAATCAGTTACATTACTTTATTAAAGTACTTAAAATAGTTACACTACTTATTACATTTTAAATAGGGCAACTTGAAATAATCAATTACATTTCCGAAGTAACTTTGCCAACACTGGTCCCACTGGAAGAATATTTACAGTTTGAGCAAGATTGACTCTCCCCAGTAATGCCATAATAATAGTAATCTGCTAAATGACTTTAAATGAAACATTCTCCTGACAACACTGAAGCAAAGCAAATTTTATTTCACATTAGCAGAGTGGCTTGTAAAAAGTTCAGAGGAAGTTTACAGGAAGCAGAAGTGTGTCACAGATCAAAAGTGTTTGTTTGTATTGTGTGTCTCCCAGCAGTGATGTGCAGAGACTGCAGCGAGGGTCTGTCAGCGTCTCAAGACGAGGTGTTTGCATACACACTTCAGACCCAGCCAGAGGCAGGAACAAACACACACACACACACACACACACACAAACTCTCGCAGGACGCTGCGCTTTGCTGCTGTCTGTATCTGATCTGCCTGCATCCGTGAGTCACTCATGGGTAATATCCATGCTTTCATTACACTTTTGTGTACGAATCATACTTTAAAACATCTAAGCAATCTTAAACCTGAAGTCAAAAGCTTTGTTTATTTTTCTTGCTGTGCTTCAGTGTGAACTGTAAGCTAGAACTTTAGATTTAACGTCAAAAGTCTGAGTGATAGAAAACTATGGTTAGAAAACTGGGTTAGTTGTGTTGTCTGCTGTGAATGCTGTTAAAAACATTCAGGGGAAACAAATGTACTTTTTCATGTTGTTGCTGTCATGCATTAGTCAGAGGTTAATGCGTTGGCCTTTGAAAGGTTATGCAGTTTTCTCTTAATAAACTCCTAATTTGCTGAGATTTGATAGGAAGTGAGGTAGTGTAGTAGTAGTTATGTTTGGGGTAGGTATGAGGGATCCAGAATCAGGCATTAATATTAGCTTTGTAAGTGCTAATAAACAGCCAGTATGCCAAAAATGTGCATGCTAATAAAATCTGGAAAATGCAGTGCAGTTGCTCAACTACTCGTGCTTAGCTGATAAAGGAAGTAGACATTTTCACTGTCATTTTTGGAGACAATCAACAGAGCAGTAAATTCCATGTGACTAATTACTCTAAAGTTGTAGGACAATGATGTGATGACAGTTGAACATGCACAGATGTAAACCCTTAAATAAAATGTTTACACTTTAGTTTGGGGACCAATTTTCACTATTAGCTAGTTGCTTATTAGCATGCATATTACTAGCATATAAGCTGTTTATTAGTAATTGTAAAGCACATATTAATGCCTTATTCTGCACGAGCATATTTTAGATCCCTTAATCCTACCACATGACTAAACGTAACAACTCACTCACTAACTACATACACTACAGACCAAACGTTTGGAAACATTACTATTTTTAATGATTTTGAAAGAAGTTTCTGACATTGGAAATGGGCATCATACTGAATACGATTAACATCAATAATGCAAAGTCGAGTTTTTTGCTTAAAGCCATTGCAAACACGTCCAATATATTTACAGTCTAATTTCCTCCCCTTGATTTATTTGTTCTGCCAAGCAGAAGGTTGTAATGGTCATGTGACCTCAGCATGGCATCCTCCTTCTCAGTTCATCTCACCTGAAGCTCGGTTTGGAAGAAGAACTTGAGCGGGCACCGTGAGCAGTCGTAGATCTTGTCCTCCTGTCCGTGTGCGGTGAAGATGTGCTGCTGCAGTTTACAGGCCTGCACGAATACTGCAACGACACACAACACATGCATTAAACACACATCTTTCCAAACGCACTGCCAGTTTGCATCTCAGAACCTTTTGACACACAGCCCTGTGTTTCATTTCCTGAAATTAGTTCTGTAGACAAATGTAAGCCTTGCCTGAACATGAAATAGCTTTTAATGCTTTTAAAAATATATCTTCTGCTCACCAAGGCTGCATTTGCTCTATTAAAAATACAGTAAAAATATTAATATCGTGTAATGTTATGATATGCTATGAAAATCTGCTTTACATATTGTGGAAAGGTATGTTTTCAGGATCCTCTGATAAACACAATATCTTTACTGTCACTTTTCATTAATTTAAGATATACTTGATTAATAAAATGTAAAAAAAAAAAAAAAAATATATATATATATATATATATATATATTTGATCATTGCATAATTCCCATGAATCTGTTTGTGTTATTTCATGCTTTTATTATAACAAAATTTGGAAAGTAGTTATAATAACATGTCTTTTTTTATCGGCATTGTACGTACAGTAAAATACAAGAAAAAATACTTACAATTAAATCTTTTTGAATACCATAATGTCTGAAACTCAAATTCAGTTTCTACTCCTGTTTCTAATGGATCACGTACAGTAAGAAAAAAATTAGCCAACATTTATACAGTAGTATTTCTACAGTTCATATTCTAGTTTTTATGGTAAAACACTCACGAGGACACTGAGGAAGTTCTCTCTGGTTATTTTTTCCCCGTAATATTACTCCGTTCAAATCAGGAAAGACACATGTTCTGTTTTCCAAGCTCAGATTTTACAGTTTGGCAGCATGTGAAAGAAGTATTGTTACGAATGAGTGAATCGAGATGCTGGAAAACCCAAATGTTTCCAGTGCTTCACATCATGGGAGAAGCAATCCCACCTGTGCACAACTCTTTCTCTCAAAACACTGTGCGAATGTAATGCAGCTTTGATTCCCCGTCCAGCTGGAAGCATCCAGGGTTTGGCAGGATGGGTAACGGTCAGCGTTTTGACTCATAGTGAACAGTGAGGAATAATGATGAGCTTTATTTAGAGCCACTGTAGGGACATAAACAAGCACAGGAACATCTGGAAACACTGTCTCTATTAGTCAACAGTGCTAATTATATTGACATTATTAATATTCATGCAGACTTGTTATTTATGCGTAGCCTTATTTCAGTCACATAAAATCTTTGAAATGGCACTTAAAACACATAGTGCGTCTGTGTGCTTTAATTAAGCCATAGAGCTGTGTGTGTGTGTGTGTGTGTGTGTGTGTGTGTGAGCATGCACTTATTCTCTCAGGAGTACTTCAAACATGCTGTTTGTCTTCAGAGACCCATATGTTAAGGGTGGCTGGTCGTGCACGCACACACACACACACACACACACACGCCAGGTTGTGTCTCTGTGGTAAAAGTTTTGGTCTTCATTTGAATTTCTTACGAGGGATAAACAACTTTTGCCTTCATGCCACCGTGTGGATTTGGGATTTAGACCCAAATCTGATGTTCACTGCTCCCATGCAAGCTTTATTAGGGTCAATGAGAATCTGTGTCTTCAACTTACACGGATAAAACGATCTGGACGTGAATCTGTGGGTTTGAGATCCTGCATATGAGCATGAATGAGTGATAATATAGAGAGAAAGAGATGGACGTGATTTGGAGAATGGCTAGACTAGAGTTTAACTTTGTATTTGTTAATGTTCCTTAATCCATTAGATGATTCAAAACTGACCATTCATGTTTTAATGTAATATTACAGTGGTTATTATAAATGATTTATCGCTGTGCATCACGAACAGGATGACGTGTGAGCGAGGGCTGTCCAATAAAGTCAATCCTTGAAACAATCAACAACACTTTCTACAATCCAACCGTTTCCCAACGGACAAAATCAAGATAAAACCCCTCTTTTCAAAAAGCTGTTTCACATCATAATAAGCAACAAAACCAGTCGAAATTTCCATTGCATGGTTTATTTACAGTATGCTACATTTTATGTATTGCTACTGTAAATGTTTATTACCAAAACTCAAATTCTCTATGGAGGCAATGCATGGGATTTTTACTTTATTAAACTGTTTGTCAAGAGACAAAAACAGCAATGAAGGATTTCTCATTATTGCCAAAGATTTTCAGAAAATGCTGTTCTTCTGTTCTCACACATTTATTTTTAATGTGAGTGTTTGTGGTTTTGGTTGATGAATGTGTTACAACTGTTATGTAATGCAAAACAAAATAAAAAATAAAATTCACATTTTAAATAAAGTTCAAAAGAAAACAGTCTTTTACAGTTATATAACAGTAATAACATGCATACAAACAAGTAGTTCACACTTTACAGCAAGGATCACGAATGTGCATAATGAGATTATGGGATGCTACTAGAGTGCTACTCTAATTCTAGGTAAAAGTGTAGAATTCTGATTTTTTATTTATTTATTTATTTATTTATTTTTTATTATTATTATTTTTTTTATTATTTATTATCATAAGGGATGTACAGTTCTTCTTTATATGTTTATAATAAGGCTTTCAAATAATTCAGTATTAAGAAATCAATTAGTGATTTGAAACGTACTGTATAATGTTAAAAATATATATTATTTATTTAAAAAAAAATTATATTTACTTTTTGATGATTTGGTATCATTTGTATTAAATGTATTGTACAAGAATTATTGTTTTGTATTGATGGGCACATACAAACCCAGGGCCAGGCTGCATTATGGTGCACACAATTGAGTGTAAAACTGTAGTGTTTTGTTGTGTAAAGTGAGACAAAAGCTCATAAGTGGCATGCCGAGTGTTTGTTCTGCGCTCGGCTTCCTCCAGGGTGAGCGGAGCTACTTTCAGCTGCGGGCTGCCTGACTTCACATAGCTGTCAAATGTGTCCCGCGAGAGCGACACTTCTGACATCCGCGCTCCGCGCTGCCTCTGGATGGCTCCTCGACTCCTCTTTTACCTCCTTCCCCCCTCGCTCTTCTCTCATCCTCCCTCGCTTTGCATGATCACGCTGTGTATGTCCTTCCCCTTCCGCATTACTTCATGCCTAGCTCCGCTCTCTCAGGCTGCAGTCCCCAAACAAACGCTTCTATTAAAACTGGTCGTGTTGAAATAATACTATAAAACTGTGTATAATTTCAGATTTTCCACTGGTGAATTGAAGTCCGATTGCTTGCGATCATTATTTGTGCCTGTAGAGGCCTGACAGAACGAGCTGAGGCCATCATATTCGACTCAGTGAAGAGCGTAAATGAGACTCGAGTCACAGTAGATTTGACTTTTAGTTTCAGCTCCAGTCCTCAACGGTGTGTTTTATATTTTATATATTAATTGCATTATATTTGACTCTGACCCATACAGCTTTTTTTTTTTTTTTTTTTTTATATATTTAGTTTCAACCTTCATTTACCAAAGTATATTTTAAAATGTATTTCAGGGTTGAGAAAATACATTTCCAGTCTAACAGTAACTTACATTTACGCTAAATGAAAATGTGGATGGAAGAGCCCAATAGATGTCAAAAGTCGATTTACAATGAAGATATAATATAATATAATATAATATAATATAATATAATATATAACATTCTTTGTTTTTGTTTTTCATTGTCAATTATGTAACTTGCTGATTTTTATTAAAATTAATTATTTTTATAACAAATATTCTTACTTCTAAAACAAACTGTAAAAAAAAAAAAAAAGTCCAAATATATTAATAGAAAAGAAAAAATGGCTGTCTACTGCAGAGTATAACGTATAAATAAACACTAAAAATGAGGAAGGTTTTTTTTTTTTTTTTTTACTAAAACTAAACATGCACAGAATGGTGTTTGTGCATCTCTCTGCTGGAAATACACTACAAGAGATGCAAAGAAAACAGTGTGCCTGCTGAAGGCCACTTCTTTAGACACAAAAAGCAATGGAAACACACTCACTGCTCTGTTTGCAGGGCATCGGTCCTGCTTGTTGGCAAGGTGAGCTAGAAAACACTCACACAACTGATGCTGGAGAGCTTTCAAACCAAACCCCAGGCTAAGGCTACGGTTTTCTATGGAAGCATATGGGTAGCAATATTCAATTTGGGATGTAATATGCAAAATGGCAACGCAATATGTAAAATGACAATGCATTTCTGTATTTACATTTGCCAATACATTTGTGCAACGTTTGGTGCAAAATGAAAATGAAAATGAAATTACATAATTTTCATTTGCCATTTCATACACCAGTTTTAATATATAAAATGAATACTAATTTTAACGCTTTATAAGTTGCAAAATTAAAATTAAAATGTATTACAGAAATTATTAGATATGTCTAACATGTTCAAGCAAAAACTGTGGCAAAATGATCATTTGAATGCTATTTTTCTTAAATGCATTAACACTCACAGTCAAGACACTTACGATTGCTTTTTAATTCAATGTCCCGCAATGAATGTAGCAAAATTCAATGTGCACATTGAAAATGCATTCCGAGCCGATCACGTCTCCGCCCCCTCCTGTCAATCACTGTGTGAACAAGGCGGGGCTTGCAGAAGGTAAAGAGACTCAAGACTCAAGGAGAGGATTCAAGTGAGAGAACATGGACAAGACAGTTGGTCCGTGTATGTTTTGATGATTTCGGTTTATGGATTCAATATTTCATTCGCACTTGTTGGCGGAGCTGAAACACTGCTTTCATCTGATTGGTCGAATCGCTCCACCTTCAGCTCAGTCTTTTCATTCTTTCAGGCAGAATAAGAGTCAGTGCGAGTGAAGCAGTGTAATGTCTGATAATAATATTTGAATCAGATGTAGCTGGGCACATAATTCGTGCTGCTGCGACCTGCAAATTATTTCTAGGTTATAGTATTGTATAAATATTGTCCCACTGATAAAAACAATGCAAATAGTTCTGTCTCTTTGGATAACAGTGAAGTGTATTGGAAAATGTAAATGTAAATACAGAAATGCATTGTCATTTTGCATATTACATGCCAAATTGAATATTGCTACCCATATGCTTCCACAGTTTTCAAGCAGAATCCCATTTCAGAAAACAACTTCTGCACAAATGAAATGAACCAAAATGTGATCAAGTGTGAAAACGCCTCTAGATCAGTGTTGGGATGTTTGTGTGATGCATGTAGTCATATGTTTGTCATGCTTTCTGCAGTGGGATGCAGTCCTCACAAAGCTGCTTTCTTTCCACTTTCTCTGTCTGCTGCATGATCAATATGAGCGCAGAAGAAGACGTGGTGGGACCAGTCTGTCAGGCATCAACACCAAATAAATGAAAATAGCCCAGTAGATCAAGTCAATAAGAATGAGAGAAGCAGAGAAAGACAGAGAGAGAGACAATTGAAGCACGTTGTTGTGGCGGCAGTAGAGAAATACATCAAGATAAAGTGTTTGTATAAGCTGCAGCTTAAGGTTAAGAGCTCTATATCGCTCCTGAGTCAGGGCTTCTCAAACTGTTCGGTTAGGGCTAGGTTAACCCTAACCCTAACCCTAACAAGCATTTTCTCCATGAAGAAAAGCATAAACCTTTTAATACAGACCTACAGTATTAAGAGCCTGGGCTGTGAAACAATGCTATAAATGACAGAAAACTGCTGTAGAAACTAGTTATTTAGTTATTTATGTAGTTATTTATCTATTTTATTTATTCATCATGTTGTTGTTGTTTTTTCTAAAAATCTAAAACTTTGTTTTATTTAAATGAGTTGACCTATGGTCTATCCATGTACTGGATGGTTTGGTGCCAACACTGGCAATTCAAAAGCAAATATATAGTTTTGTACCTTTGTTTAAATTTAGAAGATAAACGTGCTTCAAACTGACAAAAAAATTGTGATTCAGGTATTGTTGGTTTGGATCAAATCTCAAATTCTCTATTGAAGATTTTTTTTTTTGGCTTGCATATGAAGAAAATGAAACTTTTGAATTTTGACACTGACCTTATTTTTTCAAAATCTCCTAATTAATGTTAACCTTACGGTAAAGATAGTAAATGATGACAGAACTATTGAATTCCTAAACAAACTTTTATCCGTTGTGATTGTTTGAATGCAGCTCTATCATAAACGTCCAGGTGTTTGTGAAAACCCGACTTAAACTACTCTTGAAAGAGTTTGAAACGAAGCTTTGTGCGCTGAGCAGCAAACAGCCTCGGTGAGGTCTGCGATTGCATTCTGTGCACAGTTAACCCTTCTGGCACCAGAGATGAGACACTCCCAGCCAAAGACTCCACACACGTGTCTGAACTCATGTTATTCATGATCTAAAAAAAAAAATCTTAATGTTCCTTAAAATGCATGAAATTATACTTCCATTTGTGTTATTTCATAGATTTGGTGACTTTACTATTACTCTACAATGTGGAAAACAACTATGACTGTTGTTATCATTAAAAGCCTGATTGATTGTAGCATTTCTCTGGGATAAGAAGTACACACACACACACACACCAAACATAAAGATGTACCTGTGAAGCAGACGGGACACTTGAAGATGCCTCCCATGCCCTCAAAGCTGTGCTCGATGAGGTGACACTGCAGTTTCGCTGGAGAGTCGAAGGTTTGACTGCATAGTTTACATTCATGAATGAGACCTTCCTCTGAGAAAAGACAGAAAAACACAAACACAAGCCTGTGTCACTGGAAGCGTCTGAAAGATTCACAATGCAAACACACCATCCCCTGGTTTCACAGACCAGGCTGAAGTCTCAGATTAAAATACATTTCTTGGCTATTTCAACTGAAAGAAACTTCCACTTGGGTGATCTTACAATATGTCAGATGTATTGTTTTGCCTCAAGATGCACACCAATAATGTTTTAATCTAAGGGATATTTCTAAAAGCTACTTAAATGTCCTCATTGATCTATGGGCTAATCCTGGGTTAACCTAAACCCTGTCTGTGAAACTGGGCATATATTATTTGCAGTATATTTTAAATATTCATATTAAATTATCTTCTAATCAAATATGATTAAGAATAAACATGAGACACTAATTAAACACATGCGTCTACATTGTATTGTTATTTAATGCATTTTTGATTTTGCAAACAAAGTCAACATATCACAACATTATTTTGCATATTTTTGAATGAGTTTATTTTGCACTCTGCACAACTGCAAACTAAATTATATTCTGACCAAGTCATAACCTTATTGGATAAACATATGACAATGCTGACTAAATAACTGATTTACTGTACATATTTAATGTTTTAATGGTAAAGCTACAATGTGATCAAATGAGACTCCATGGAATTATTATAAGGGGAAAATAAGCTGTGTTAAAAGCACAATTAGTCATTGTGTGCATACAGTGGAGTGGATGTTCTGAGTGATATCAGAGCTGGTCTGATCTCGAAGGTCTGTGTGATCGTACAGGTTTGCACTGCCACATGGGAACAGCTGTAGCCCATCAAACCCCAGAGGAGCCGTTAACACAGGTGGCCACAGATGGGATTTAGCATAGAGTGAACTGTGACAGGATCTTCAAACGCACCTACAGCACCCAAACACAATACCAGACCGGTGACAACACACATAAAACTTCATTTTTAACTTTGCCTGTGCAAAAGTCACCTTGACTATGCTGGGTGTTGTGGGCGACTGCCAGGGCAATGCTGGTAGGTTCTTACAGTATGTTGTCTGCATGGCTCCTTACTGGCCCAATTCAATAGAGCCAACCCCTAAAACAATATTGTGGTCTCTAGATATCAGTGTAACTCTACTGGCATTTGATTATGCCTTATTGCTAAAAAAAACATAACATAACTCTTTTTGTTACAGCCTTACTGACATAGAAACCACATGACAATAGTGTAACCCTAGCGTCCAGCAAACCACTAGCTTGCTTCAAGCAGTTCCTTATATACTACTTCTTGCACGTTTTATGGTGGACTGTGTTACTTATTTATGGAACATGATTACAGTTTATCATCTGCCGCTGGTTCTGTCGATAAGGACAGCTCCCGTAAACGTAAGCGTGCGGGCCAACCAAACAACCCAAGAAAAGTTTGGGACAAGGATCAATATTTCATTTTCTAGATGGAGTTGCATTTCTAGTTGCATTTTCTAGATGGAGAGAGCTTTGCTAGAAAGAGATGCCGATCTCACTTGTGTTTTACTCAACAGGCGAGTTGTTTTGATTCGTATCTTTACAAAAAAACGTATGCTATTATAACAATCAACAAGATTAGTATTATGGGGCATACACGCCAAATGCGGGGCATCGCGACCCTAGACCCACGCGAGGACGCGTCTGATCCATAGTCTGATCACATCTTTGCATGTAATCTACTCGCGCAAATCGTTGAACTCGCATTTGCTATGTATGCCCAATTATTGTGTTTGAATGTACACGAGTGTATATATTTGTTGAACAAGTGGTAATAGTTTTCATATCTTCTGATTGATGGCTGTCAGTGGTTGGGTAGAAGACAACAAATCCCATCATTCCACTCTCCTTCTTACCGTCATCAAACCACGCGATTGTTATTGTTTCGGTAGTGCACCCTCTAGTGGCAGGTCCTACAACTGTACCTTTAATGTATATCCCATGGTAGCTCAAATGTTTGGGATCAATAATATAAGAAATATATGAAGATTCTTGTTTTCACCAAGGCATTTGATCAAGAAATACAGTCAAAAACAGTAATATAACATATTGTTAATGACTATTCCACTGAAGGTGAGTTGTGATGAACTCAGGGGGAGTTTATTAAAATCCAACAGTGAGCAAAACATGCTTGGCAAAAACATGAACAGACTCTCCAACAGATGGTTACACAAACAATCATTGACGAGAGACAATGGCAACATGAGGGCTATAAAAACTAAACAATAAGCGTCACATGACATAAACCAACAAATGAGGAACAAGACACATGACTAAAACAACTAATCAGAACAAGACACACTGATCACATGAGGGCAAGGAACTGAAGAATGATTAACAAAGTTCAAATAAAATAAAAAATTATTTTTGAAAAAAATGAAAAGCTTTGTCACAATGTATTCTGGCATTGGCTGATCTGCAATGGACACATGTGATGCTGCAGCTATAAGGCAGAAGATACTGCCCTGAGAACAGCTCACTGAGGGAGTGGTGCATCTTTTAATACATAATGAGCCACATTAACATTGATTAAAGCCCTGGGAATTAAACCCAGACTCCTCCTCCTCCCGTGTGTGTGTGTGATTTCCCTCATGAGTTCAGCAGCTCATCTGGGACCGCCCTGTGTTTATTCATTCAACGATGAAAACAGCGTCGGAGGACTTTACAGAGGAAACGTTATCAAATCAAACACTGATGATTAATGATGGGTTGGAGCTATACGTGATTTATGAGTGCTGTAATGTTTCTGCGTGTGATCTGCATGCCAGATTGACATTTCACATCTAATGAAGACAAAGGGGAGCAAAGCATCACGAGTTGTCTGCAGTCAAAGAATCATTTGTTCAGGACATCATTATTTCTCACACACCGAACATGACATAATGTGATTTACTCCCACGTTCTCCTTCTGAAATTAGTGGAGATGCTCTAGGTGTGTGTTTATGAGGACCAACAGATCATCAGCATTATTAGCATATAGCTATTGTAGAGTAGGAGGATGAATTTTAATACATTAATTATCTTAGATTCGGTGGCATGAAGTCATGAACTCTTATGAAAAACAGATATTTGCTAAGAATAAAATCATCCAGTTCATACTGATATTAAAATTTGTCCATTATTTACTTTCCCCAAGTTGTCCCAAACCAGTGTGAGTTGCTGGTCCCCTTTAACTTCCATAAAAATACTTTAAAAGTCAATGGGGACCAGAAATTGTTTGGATGCCAACATTCTTCAAAATAACTTCTGTTTGTGTTCAACACCAGCTCAAACCAGCAGCAATGCTTCAAGACATACATAACCAACATATGTATGCTGTTTTTTCAAAAGGGATGATATGAGGGTGAGTAAATTATGACACATTTTAATTTTGGGGGTAAACAATCCCAACCCTTTAAATGCAATGTGTTCACTTCCTTTCAGTGTGGCCAAGGTGAAGTACTGCTTCATTTGGAAACTTTTGGTAAGTGCTTTTGTGCCAGAAATGTAGACTTAATTTAAACATATATTTATCCTGCTTGCATACAAAACCAGAGATACATAAAGCCAAGTATTAGTATAATTTCTGAGCACACATGCTTCGTTGCAATACACCCAATAAGCATTTCACACTCTTTCTTCCCTCTCGCAGTGTCTCTCCATCAGTTTGTCGGCCGCCCCATGAGCCGCTCACACCAGGAGAGAGGAAGTTCATTAGCTCAGCTAAATCAGAATTAGTCCCTTCATTCTGACGGTCTGAACTTCATTAGACGGCCCTTCACAATCCAACAGGGAGATGTGATGAATCAACGTGGGACGATATGTTGCCTCACACAGCAGATTCACTCTTCCTCCCCACCGCACGCCCTTTCTTTCTCACTATCTTCTTCTCTTTCAGTTCAGTTATTCCCATCTATTCATTGAAATCGAGAATGAAATGAGAAGCGAGACATGTGTACATAATCACATGAATGAAAGCCACATGCCTGCAGAGCTGACATCAGTCCTGCATCAAACATGCTCAATAAAAGCCGTTTAGACTCTAGGGAACATTTGCTGCATCAGTCATGGGACAAAAGCGTGATCGTTTGAGGAGTTCAAACAAAAGATCCATGTGCAAATCACAGATTTATCTCATGTAACTATCACTGCATCTATAAATTATTGAAATTCGGTCTCCTCCACAAGTAGATCATAATAACCATACAAAACCAGAAATGTCTGCAGCACAGGGCTGATTTTTCCTTTGGCTCGCGTGTTCTGTAGCCGCCCCACTGATGCCTGTTGCCATAGTTTCACAATTCAAAAGAGGCAAGAGCACCAATCAGATAAAGGACAGGACACAATTAGCAAACAAATCAGATTGTTGTGCAGCATGCCAAATAAATGAGACGGCACGGAGGAGCAGGTCCTGTGAGATTACACCACCGATATCAGACAGCATGCTTCAGATTGTGTCGTGTTATAGAACATGCAGAAATACAGCGACCTGAAGCAGCCATGTATGAAAATTATTTTATAGCATAATACAATACACCCTGACTGAATGATTATTCAGTGCATTTAAATGAGTAAACATTGAAGGCCTTTTACATTTTCTGTACACATTTGCATAAACCTGATGTATGTTTATCTTGAATAATCACAACAACAACAAAAATGCTATAGATAAAATAATTTCACTATTGAACCATGAATAATTGAATGGCATAGAGACCATTGTTGCACAATTCGTACAATTGCGGTTAAGGGGGGGTGAAATGCTATTTCATGCATACTGAGTTTTTTACACTGTTAAAGAGTTGGATTCCCATGCTAAACATGGACAAAGTTTCAAAAATTAAGTTGTACTCCTTCCGGTTTGTCACAAGTTTCGGAAAGTTTTTTTCGAGTATGGGTCTGTGTGACGTTAGATGGAGCGGAATTTCCTTATATGGGTCCTAAGGCACTTCTGCTGGAAGAGCGCGCTCCCGTATAGCAGAGCACTGAGAGCACAACAGACTTCACTGATCAGAGCGAGAGCGTCGCCAAATGTCACAAAAGAAGTGTGTTTTTGGTTGCCAGGGCAAGACAACCCTGCACAGATTACCAAAAGAGAAATAGCATTAAGGGACCAGTGGATGGAGTTTATTTTTACAGAGCATCAACGGAGTTGTGCAAGTGTTTGTTCCCTGCATTTCGAAGATGCTTGTTTTACAAACAAGGCCCAGTTTGATGCCGGATTTGCACATCGTTTATTTCTTAAGGATAATGCAGTCCCAACGAAAAAGGGTCACGATCGTGTGTTGGAACCGCACGCGGTGAGTAAAACTGCTTCAAATATCTCTGTGTTGTTAACTTAGCTATCGGCGCGTAAGCGCATCAAGTAAACAACATGTTTTCATCAAACTGCACTTTCCACATGTACAGCTTAAAAAAAAAGAAAAAAAAAGACGACAAAGTGGAACTTAGTCATTTTCCAAAACGGCTAAGCAAATATATACAGTTTCAGTACATACCACATAGAGATGTCGTTTGCTGATGCTGCTCTTGTTAAATTTCAGCCTCTGGATCTGATTCTGGATCATAAATATACGCTGAATCTGACTGTTAGCCATGGTTTGTTTTGGATGATGGTTTTTCCCTCAAGGTAAAGTCACAGCTTCCAAACGCTCTCAACGCAAAAGCCTACTGGCGCTCGTGATTCTTTAGCTCCGCCCACACGTCACGCTTCCAGCCGCTCGTGTTTGTCCGGGAAAAATCGGTACAGACTATCTTTCTCTTATGAATATAATAAATCTAATGACTTTTTGGAGTTATGAAGGATGCAGTACTACTCTAAAGGTACTTAAAAGATTAACAGGATATTGAGTGAAAACCAGCATTTCACCCCCCCTTTAAGTAATACAGAACTGTAATGCATTCAGTAGCAATGCATCCAAAAATGTATACATGATTCAAACAGACATGAATAATTATTTCAAATGCAAATTATATTAAATTAAATTTACATTTATGCATTTAGCAGACGCTTTTATCCAAAGCGACTTACTTTGCATTCAGGCTAACAATTTTCTCCTATCATGTGTTCCCTGGGATGTATCTATTATTTTATATTGGATATATCTATTAAATAATTGAAAAATATATTTGTTGGACAGATTATCTAGCCCGATCTCATGAGAAAACATATTTTTATGAGGTATAAGCATAAAAAATACATATGAAGAATAACAAGAACAAATTATGTAATAGAATATGTAATGGCTTCACTGTATACCTAATACCTTGGAATATGGGAAATCTAAATATTATCAATTCAACAATTCTGTGATATCAAGAGAATGCATTGCAGTTCTTAAGATGAAAGTGTTAGATGAGGCCACACGTAGTTCATAAAAATACAAAAAATAAAACATTTAAACTGTTACATTTACAGAAAAATGGCAAGAAACATACTCATGCTTTATAAAAGTTAAGACCTGTCCACATCCTCCTAAAATTCCTTGTTCAAACACACCCCACATGTCTATGTCACGATGTGGGAAGATTTGCATAACGCCGCCCAAATGTTCACGCAAAGAAGGCGTAACTTTATTGTTGTGGCTGTCGGCACCATGTCGTAGAGACGCTGTGTGTTTCATTGTGAAATCAAAACGACTTTGTTTGGTCTTCCAAAAGAGGACACAACTAGAAATCAGTGGTCAAGTTGTATTTACATCACTGCTCCAGAACAGTTCAACCCAAATATTCAGATGTGTGCAGCACATTTTATAGAGGTTTCCTGACTTCCTGTTTCCTGGTAGAACATGACTGTAAATTTTAAATGCATACCCTAGTAAAAAAATAAATACTAAAATGTATGTGAAAAACTTTATTTTATGTTAAGTATACTACAAATACATTTACATATTTAGGTACTTAATAAAAATGCAATTGTACTTTTTGTATACTAAACTAGGATACTAAATGTCTACTAAATTGGAACAACTAATTTTGTACTTAATGCAGTTTAATTGTTCTGTCGTACAACTAAAGATATGAAGTGTATTCGACTGTGCTGAAGTGGAAGTATGGCAAGTATGGTTTAGATACACTTTACATATTTTGTATTTAAAGACATTTATTATTCAAAGATCATGCAGTCCTCATCAATAGTGACACTATTTTAGGCTTAATATTAAGAATTGTGCATTGTGTGCAAGTAGTACTCCCCAAAAAGTTTAATTATATCTTTTATATACTTCAAAACTAATATAAAAGAACTAAACGCCCCAAAACTCTTTAATTTCTTGGGGTCTTTAAAGAAATACAGGGAAAAATAATCAATTTAGGAAGAATCAAATAAAGCAATGATGTGATGAACAGTATTTTTCCTTTCCTTCATGAAGGAAATATCTGTTGGCATCACATTTACACAAAACTGTGCATGAGAACTGCAGTGGCTCCCATTAGCCGGGGATTTTGAGGCTAGGCGCCCTTGTGGGAGAATGTGTTGTGTGTGTGTCTGTATTGATGTGTGAGGCGAGGCAGGCGAGGGGGAGCCCTCGGGCAGCTGTCTGCACCTCACAATCACAAAACTGAGAGACACGCTCCCTCTACACTTGCAATTACACACACACACACACACACACAAAACACAGGAGCAGAAGAAAGACTTCAGTAATTCACTCCCACTGGATGTGTACTCAGAGCGGCTGACATCTCGTCTCAAGGGAAACCGTTCACTTGAGTCAGGGCCGGATTACCATGGTAAATTCCAGGTGATGAGGTACCTGAAGGGTACATGTGATCAGTTTGCCTAATGTGACGCTGGCCAGGGTGAGTAATGTGGGCACTGTGAGAGGAACAAGCAGAGAAATATCCAATGCAATGGAGGCAACAGCTGCAAAAACAAGGCTCTTGTCCATTAATAAAGACAATGTGCGAATAGCTCCATTTTCCACTCTACAGTCACCCGTTTTCCATATGTGCTCATGAACACGTGTGCTGCTTGTCCGGTGAAAAGCCTCAACTCAGATGACTGTTTGCTTTGGAGGAAATCAGCTTCCCCTGACTCCTGCCAGTAGAAAACTAGCTCTGATCTGCTGCCAGACCTGTCAAGAAGACCACGCAGAAGAAAAACAACACACCAACACAAACGGCACTGAGGTCGAAGTACACTGAACTCATGCAGCCTTCCAATGGGGGAACACAGCCTTTCTATATACAATCTGCAATGTCTTCATGCATTTTCAATTTCACGCGAGCCTAAATGGAGTTGGAAATCTTTTCAAATAACACGCTGTAGTATAGAGTCTGTTTAGCTTTTTTTAGAAAGCTAGGGAAAAGATCCTTTGTGATGTGTCTAGTTTCATTTCACTAATGTACACCTCAATAACACACAGCCATTCCATGTCAAAGTTTTGTCACATGTGCCATACTGAAAATATAAATGTGAAATGCACAGTATATGCAACTATTTCTTCTTCTTCTTCATCAATTCTATGTAAGACCATAGACCCATATCATAAAAATTATTACATTTATACAATCTTTTCTATGTATTGACAAATCTCCAGGGCTGTCATTCTGTCATGGCAGTTGGCGTTTCGTTTCCGACACGCGCTGTAAGCAGTAGACCAATCCAGAGCCGCAGAGAGATCTCTTTAGTGCTCTGGACCAATCACAAAGGACTGCCCAATCTGACCAATCGCAGAAGTGATGGCTCGCGGAGAGGAGGGGTTTAGAGAGACTGGTTCTTTGAACAGCTTCGTTCGTTCGAGTCATTTTATGAATAATTTAGAAATTAGGTCAAATTTGAAAGTTTTTTGACCTTGCATGCATGCAAACCTGTTTTAGGAGTATCATAAAACAATATTAGCAACCTTAAAATGGCAAAATAGGGGCACTTTAAGTAGAAACATATCTGGATATGATGATATGGGTTGTGTGGAGTAAAACATCCAACTGGCCATGTTCCTGTAGTGCAGGCACAGCCTCCAAGGTCATCCGCATCAGGCTGTTCTCGCACACTGTTGGCTGCATTAAGAACATTTCACCTGCTCCCGGGATCCCAGTGGCGCGACTTCCTCCGGGGAAACCAGGTGGAGCATTAAAAAACCTCCACATATGGTGAAGTCAAGCTGCTCGGAGGCTGCTGGGTGTCTGCTGTGGGGATAGCAGCTCCTAAATGGCCCAGCTGGCTGTTGGAAAAGAGCTTCTACATTACTGCACCCCAGCGGCTGCCTCTTTCTGGAAAGAGGGCTAGCCCACTCACACCAGAAGGCCATTTTAGACTCTCTCTCTCACAGAGCGACTCTGGATCCAACAGATCATTTGGTCTTCCACTGCTGCATAATCAAATTCCTCCATCTGGCCACAGTTTTCCAGCAGAACAGGGTTAGGTGCTTGCCGTGCTGGCAAAATGAGTCGGATTGCGCTAAGACTAATTTTGAGCTACATGCAAAAAAAAAAAAAAAGTGAAAAAAAAATGTCAATTTTAGTGAAATTTGAGGTTTTCGTTAACAAATAAGTTCATTAAGCCCTCATCTAGTAATCCCAATGCTCCAGACAGTAAACATTTAAAATTATCTTTAGGTGTACCTTTTCTCCGCTTGCTTCTCACGCTGAATATCATCGGCACTTCCAACTGCACGTTATCGCGATAAATATACAGAATTACAGTGTTTAAGTTTTCACGCAGACATAATCTATTATGTCTTAGGTAAATGTTTTGGGAGCTATTGGGGAAACGTATAACATTATAGGAGATCTGTGCATTACAGTAGGTCTGTCTCAATGTTAATCTAACAATAAAAGAAAAAAGGAAATCACTCGCTGCTCTTGATTGAACTGCTTTTGTATTTTTAATAATCAATTTATTATTTATTTTTTACCTTTGATTATTTGTTTTACTTCTGCTTTTATGTATGTGCAAAATGAAAATTTTCTTATATCTGTATACTTTTTTTATCTGTTCCTATTTATAATAACAAAAATAATTGTATATTGTGATTATTAATACAGTAATTATTATTATTAAGAAAAGAACTGGAGGAAAAAATGCGATGTTGCTGGTGAATTTGCTTTGGAAATTTCAGAAAACTTTAACTATCAACAGATGTAGCTCAGGCATTTTCCCTCCAATTTCCAACCAATCATACATCATTTTGAAGGTCTTTTAATGAGAATGAGAAAATAGAAATAACTTTTTGAAAATTTGCTCATTGTGACTCATTTTGCCAGCACAAGTCACATATATGCAGAACAACATCAAGTATATTCAAAGACGGGTGACAAATTCTAGGAAATATTTGGGAATCTGGTGGTTATGTTGTGAAGTCAGGTGAATTTTGATGGCATGGGTTGGCTCCACTGGGCATGGGTCATATGTTATGGCCTTCATAGTCATCAGATCTCAACCCAATGTGTTCGACATCATCAAAACACAGAAAGAGGGAATACCATTTGGAAGAATGGTGTTCCACTCCTTCTGTACAGTCGATTTCAATGTGTCTGTTTTGGTAGTAGCTCAGAAACGTGGACTTCAAACTATAAAACAATCATTCGTAAAGTGAGTCTACACTCGTTCACACGAGAACTATTTATTAGCTATGCTACCTATGTATAATAGTGCTCCAAACCTGGGACTGAGGACTGAGAAGGCAGCTGCCCATGAAGGCAATAAGGCAGCTCACTAGGTTATGGAACTGAGCCAGTGTAAAAATGAGAGCAGACAAAAGGAGATGTCTTTTTTTCTGCAGTGTCTCCAGGGCTTCACCCTTGATGTGGCGCATTCATCATCGCGCCTCCAATATCAGTTATTCAGCGGCTCGTCTGCTTACAGCAGAATTAATTTGAGCTTTAATTACTCTCATCGGTGGAATGCTGATGAAGGCAAGCAAACGGGCAGCTTGGGACGCCGCTTTCATACCGCCTCAATTCCACACGGACACACGAGCTGGCAAACAACCGGCAGTCTGGCCGCGTCAGGACCCAGAGCCCAGAGCACAGGAGAGAAGAACCGAAAGGCAGACTGTATACACATGACCGGTATGTAAGTGATTATACAGACAGCCATTACAGCACAACAAGCCCTGACAGGGCTATCAGAACAAGCACCCTAGCAACACGACAAACACACGGTAATACTGCAATCATTTTTTATGATCCCCTCCCTTACACTTATTTATTTTTATCATCCTCTTTTGCTGAATGGTCATTTAAATCTTAATCAACATCTTATTACAGGTATTACACATGTAGAAAGATGTGTTTATCTAAAAGGTGACAGAGGAACACTCTCAGAATTCTTTTTTAATAAAAGGCACAACCCTCAGGTACGTAACCAAGTGGACAAAAGCTAAAAGGTGCATCACTAAACCTTATTTACCCCTAAATGGTACATATTGGTACTTTAAAGGTACAAATTAGGAGTGTTGAAGTACATACAGTATTAATACTTTAAAAGTACATGTTAGCACCTTTTGAAAGGGTTCTGCTCCCGTGACAGTTCTGCACATGGCTTCCAAAGAACATTTACTTGTTTAATGCCCTCCATAAGTATTGGAACAGTAAAGACACAATTGCTTTCTCTGCTGTGTAGTCAAGACATTTGATGAATATGCTACAAATCTACAGAATGTCACATTTTATTATTAAGTCTTATGACACATACATGTTTTACCAAATTAAAAAAAAAACCACACTTTTAGAGTTCATCCCACTATTTGATGTGAGCATAAGTATTGGAACAGATGAATTTAAGGCAGATGTAAAAGCTGTTATTTAAATCTGGATATTGATTTGAGTAATCTAAGACTTTACATTTCTTTGCCCTGATAAAGTCCTTGACTGAACTGGTAGGGTGTTTTAGGTCATTGTCCTGATCCAATATAAGGTGCTTTCTAATGATTTCGGCATTTTCTTGAATATTGGTAGACAAGATGATTTCGTACCCTTCCAAATTCATTCTGCTACTGCCGCTTGCTTAGGATCATTTGCAGTTCCCTTTTTTCTCCACACTTTTGCTTTCCAGTCACTTATCACCAGATAAAGGTTAATCTTTGTCTCATCGGTCCATCGACTCAACCAAAACTCTATTGGCTCACATTTGTGAAGCATCTTGCCTTTCTATGTTCGGTGCTGATCAGAGGTTTGCATCTTGCTGTGTAGCTTCTATAATTCTGTGTCAAATCACCCCAGCTTTCTTGTTTTTCTCAGCTGATCAGGTCATCGTTGGTTGCTGATATTGCCGGTAGTTTCCAAACTCTAGATTTCTCCATGCCCTTTGTTTTTCCTATAGTTCTAATTGACTTCCTCTTTTCTTTTAGCATCCAAATTGCTTGCTTTTCTTTCAGAGTCGGCTTCCTCGTCTTCATCCTGGTTTGTTTGTGTCACCATTGAATGCAAGACTTTGAAAGGCAGAAGCAATGGATATAACTGATAAGACACATTCCCTGCTTTTAATATCTGAAGAATTAATGCAGCAGGACACAACTGAACACTAAGAAAGACCTGTGAGGAAACTGTTCCAATACTTCTGCTCACATCAGATACTTATGGAAGGCACTGTATATAGATGGATGGATGGATGGATGGATAAATAATTAGATTAATCTTTTTTTAAAGAAATGCATGGATAGTTGTAAGAATGCAATGCAATCTTGTGTTGGTATAAATGGACAGAGGAGTTAAAATAGAGCTCTTCTCCACTTATGATTGCTGTGAAAAACTAAACTTTCAGTCTAGACTAACAGTCTTTTAGTTGACATTTAAAAAAGTGTTCTAATAGAATGCATCTTTTTTTTTCTATTTGAAAACACGTAAACAAAGCCCAGCATTAAAGAATGCCCTGGCTCGCAGGGTTAATTTGCCAATCTATTTTTAACTTGGTATTGCCTTTTAACGAGGTTCCTGTATCTCAAACAGCAGAGCATGTGGCCAGCATCCGCAAGGTAGATAGACAGATATTAGATAGCCGACAGGAAGTTATTCAACTAACTGCAGTATGTAATAACAAACACTTTGTTTACAGCAGATGAGTACAGATTTGTTTCATTTTTAATCAAAATTATACTTTAGAGCAGAGTTTGCAGGGCAAATATTCCCATTCAAATACATTAAACAAAAATGCAATTAAATGATGTTTATTCTGAACAGATTATTATCATATTACATGAAGAAGACTTCTGTCGAGGTCAAAGAAGAGAGCTAATGTTGTCATGTGGACAGAGATGGACTTTACACAGGTGGAGGTTTGCTCATGGGTGGATACTCAGACTCCAGCTACGAAAAAAATAAATAAAAACACAGAATAAAAAACCTGCTTTAATGAACAGCTGGGTCACCAACGCTTGGCACCTTCATACTTCATAATGATAATAATCATTACAGCGTAAGCATCTTTCCCCAAAGTCGGCAGAGTTAGCAGACACCGGCAGACAACCCTGCCATTAAGAAGCAAGGAGTCTTTATCAGAGAAGTTCAGATGCTCTAACAAAATGACTCTAATCACTAATGAGATCAAACTGCAATTAACACTTCATGCTCTTAATGATGGGAAATGCTGAGCATGCCACACTGGTGAACCTTGAAAATGACTTTAAGTTCTAAATGATTTCCCAAATGAACATGCACTTTTTTTCAACAGTAATGTTTTGTTCGGGGGAAATATTTGTCTAGAGATACGTTTCAGTAGATCTGAACATTTTAAGATGAAAGATATTACAACAACAAAGGCCTTTAGAAATTGCAAGGTGCAATATTTATTTGCATATGCTTAAATTCAGCTCTAAACACAATAGAAAAAGGCTTGTTGCAGCAATGAGAAAAATAGTTTTATTTTATGTGTGCAAAGTCTGTGTGTGAACATTTTCCATGCAAAAAAAACTACACACACACACACACAATGTATATTTGTATGCAGCTCCAATGTAAAAGAAATATGACTGTGATTTGTTTTGTGAGCGAGAGCTAGAAGCATGCAGCCATTTTCAAAAAATGATGGTAGATGATTTTGCTAATTCCTACCTAATTAGTTTGGATCTGTGTGTTGGATCTGATTAGCAGGATTGATTTGAGCTCTGATGCTTTGACAACAACACGACTCTGTCAACTTGCTGTCAACAACAACATTAATGAAATCTATCTAAATATATCTAATATTAAGAAATAATTAAATGGATAAACCTTTCGCATCAACATATGAAACATGTGAGCAACAGAAGCTCACTGTATTTGACACAACCCTTTGTCTTGTGAATCCAGCTGTCAGTGTGGGCATATCACCGGCCATTATCTGCCCCATCCACACTCGTTATTGAAGCTAATGAACTGTTGTCCTCCATGCACCACAATGAAGGAGAACTACATAAGAAATCTCTAAAGTTAATTAGTAATTAGAAATATAAAAAAATTAATCAAAGAAAGAGAGTGTTTCAGGTTTGAGTCTCAAGGTGTGTGTGTGTGTGTGTGTGTGTGTGTGTGTGTGTGTGTGTTGGGGTGCTAAATGGGTAATGAAATGCTGATTGTCGTCTTTCAAGGGCATTTCAACACCAGCAGCTACAAAACTAATCAGTGGAGATTATTTATTTATATTGTATATGGGTTGTTTCTTCAACTAAAGGCACTTTAGGCTCTATATGAACTTTCAAGAAACCAAATTTTCACACTAACACTATTCGAATTGTTCAAATGAATAATTAGGTTCATAGCATTGAAATGAAAGATGCTGAAAATCACATTACAAAGATTTTTTACTAAAATGTATTATTTGTGGTCTTGCTTTGGGTAACTTCTTAGCTATTAATTTATGTACTGTAAATGCACACAATTGAACCATATATTCACTCATTTAAAAACTGCTTGATTGAAAATTATGCATAATAAATATATTTTATTATAACTAACCATGTTTTATGATATTAACTTTCATTTTATTTCAAGAATGTTTTACATTAACACTTTCACTGTTGTCTCCTCTGTAATTAAAGGGATATTCCCAAAAAATAAAAAATAAGTAATTCATACAAAATTCCCATCATCATGCCATCGCAGATGAATATGACTTTCTTTCTTCAGGTGAACATGAATGATGATTTTTAGAAGAAGAAAAAATTAATTAAAACAAATAAAAAATCCCTGTCAAAAGAGACAAAGGAGGCTGAGTCAATTCATAATGTGCTAGTGTCTAAGATAACAGGTGAAGAGAAACTTCTTACCAAAATATTGAAGTCTACATATTATGGTGGTGGGGCTTACATAAAAAGTATTTGCTGACAATACTGTATGTATATGCCAATCGTGTACAAAATGTAAACATTTGTTACAAACCAACTGTTCCAACTCAACTTAAATAGCAAAAAAAATAATATAAATTAGAATGAAACCAATCATAATAAAGTTTAAGTTGCTTTAAAAAAAAACTTTATGGTCCATATGAATATAAAGCTCCACAGGGTATTCAGATGAAGTTGAGCTCAAGGTGTTGATTTATTTTATAGCCAGGCCAGTTATAAACCATGGTGCTGGGAGCTGGGAGAGATCTGGCGTGTGTCCACTGGTTTGAAGCACCTGAATCTTATTAGAACATTCCACAGGGTTCCATGACTGCAGCCAGAGGACATCATGAAGGACTTCAATGAGAGAGTTCACTAATCAGCATCCTGTTCACCAGAAGGGCCCAGGGGGGCACAGCAATAAGAAGCAAGAGAAACTAAACTGAGCCGAGTAACGCCACAAACACAGAGACCTCTAAAAATCTACAGAATGTATTTCAAGTCATGTGTAACAGTTGCTGTGTGCCCTTGCAAAGTACTACACATCAGCACACATTTAAAGTAAGCACTTATTATGGAAATAATATACTTTAATATGAATGGATAAGAACTGAATGTAATATTTTCAGAAAATGAATGTCTTACTACAACAAAAAATGTATTATAGTTGAAATATATTTTAAATGCAGCTTAAGTGTTTATATGCCCTTTTAAATAGGTCTTTATTGCATCTTTATGTGTAAATTCACAATAAATGTTATTGTTTTTAAAGTGTGGTTAAAGTGTACTGCTGAGTTTGCTGAGAAACTTTTATGGTTAACTTACATATATATTTTTAAGTCATTTCTATTGAAACTTATGTCATTACACATTTTAATTATTGTTGCAATGCATTATATTTAAAATATATTAACTATGAACGTAGTGTCAATGTAATGTTTAATGTTTAATGGGACAAGCGATTAGTCTACAGAAGAGACGAACGGCTGCGCGTGAGTGTTTTGCATAATACTTGTTTATAGATCTGCTGTTCGAATTATTACTTGCTGTTAGGAAGGACAATTTTGTTTTCTGCCTATTTCTACTTTGTATTTTCGTTGGCATTTGCATTTTTAATTGCATTTACTGGTGATTATAATAATTGCCCTCTGCTAAGAAGGAGCCTGTGTAATTCATACTGCTCCCTTTCTGCATTTAAGTGTGAACTAGTCTCCATTTGAAGGAATTGCCCTGCTATAGGCTATTGCCTGAGCTAATTCAAAGGCAGCCACAGCTGCTTTCACTTCAGTATCTTAGACTATGTATGTATATGATGTCTGTGCACTGACATGGACGCATCAGTGGAAGCATTCAGCCTCGTGTGAAGACCAACAAGTGTAAAGACATGCGACTTTACCTGCGCGACTTCAACGACACAGGCAATGCACTTAAGTACTATTTATTATCTTCCCTTTACTCAGTTTCCTTTTCTGTCCCTTGTTTTTCAACTCTATCATGTGTTTCAAAACATTTATGTTGTATCTGGAAAATGCTCTAATGTCACACGCAGACGGCAACACAATGTTGCGAACATGCATCATATCCCTACATCCTCTACTGCACCTCTTTCTTTCTCTGCTTTTCCCTTAAACTCCACACTCAGTGCCTTGGGCTTGACTGAGACCTGGATTTGTTCAGAAGACTCAGCAACCCCAGCTGCTCTTTCTAACAATTTCTCTTTCTCTCACAGCCCCCATCAGGTTGGCCGGGGTGGGGGCACTGGTCTTTTCATTTCTAGCAATTGCAAATACTCAACCCACTCTCCCCTATGCAATTATAACTCATTTGAATCTCATGCCATCACTGTAACAGCTCCTATAAAACTCCAGGGCAAATTCTAGGCACCTTCCTAGAAGAGCAGGATGGCCTCCTGCCCTCATTCCCGGAGGATGGCAGTCCACTTTTACACTTTGGTGACTTCAACATTCATCTGGACAAGCCTTATGCTACAGACTTCCATTCACTCCATTTGATCTGAAACAACTTACCACTACAAGCACGCACAAATCAGGCAATCAACCTGACTAAATTTACACACAAAATTGTATTGCAGACAACATTCTGGTATAACCCCTACGTTTCCTCATTACATTTAAACTACATTTTGCTACCTGTGTGCCCCCATCCCCCATACCAGTTACTTTTAGATGAAACCTTTGCTTCTTGTCTAGACGATATACGCCCCTTCTAAACCCTGGTTATCCAATGTTCTTTGTGAGCACCGGATCAAACTCAAGGCAGCAGAGAGAAAATGGTGCAAATCAAAAGTTCCATCAGACCTGAAGATGTATCAGTCCTTGCTTTCATCTTTCTCTGCTGAAGTCCATACTGCTAAATATTCATATCTCCAAAACTAGATCAACTGCACTCAAGACACATGTAATCTCTTCAAAACATTCAATTATCTCCTCTGTCCCCCTCCACCACTTAACTGCTGATGATGTCGCCACATTCTTCACAGACAAAACCAGAACGATAAGTAGTCAGTTCTTAGCCCCACACACACAGGACTTCAAATCAACCACACCCACTGCTAACACTCCCATCTTCTCCTTCTGTCCCCTTACTGAGGCAGAAATATCCAAACTTCTCCTCTCCAGCCATCCTACAACATGTCCTCTAGACCCAATCCCCTCACACCTCCTTCAAGCAATCTCTCCTACACTTTTACCAGCATTTACACACATCATCAACACATCTCTCCTCACAGGCACCTTCACCACTTCATTCAAGCAAGGTTGGGTAACCCCACTGCTTAAAAAAACCTACATTAAACACTTTGCTTACAGATAGCTACAGACCGGTCTCTCTCTTTCCCTTCAAAGCGAAAATCCTCGAAAGTGTTGTTTTCTACCAGATATCATTGTTTCTTTCACAGAACAAAAAACTGGATGCTAACCAGTCAGGTTTCTGGAGTAGCCATTCAACGGAGACTGCACTACTCTCAGTCACAGAAGCCCTGCAGATTGCAAAAGCTTATTCCAAATCATCAGTTCTTATTTTGCTGGATCTATCTGCTCATTTTGACACCGTCATTCATCAGATCCTTCTGTTTGCCCTCTAATCACTGGGCACCACAGGAATTCCACTTCTCTGGTTTGAATCATATCTTACTGATAGGTCTTTAATGGTGGTTTGGGGAGGGGAGGTATCCAAAGCACATCAACTTGTCATTGGGGTACCTCAGGGATCAGTTCTTGGACCCCTCCTCTTCTCCATATACACACCATCACTGTGTCCCATCATTCAGGCACATGGATTCTCCTACCATTGCTATGCTGATGACACACGGCTCTATCTTTCATTTCAACCATATGATCCAACGTTAGCTGCATGGATCTCAGGCTGCCTGGCGGACATCTTGGCATGTATAAAAGAATATTAATTATAGCTCAACCTGGCAAAGACTGAGCTTCTTGTCTTCCCTGCCACTCCAACTCTACAGGATGATTTCTTCATCAAGCTCTTCTAAAATTTCCCCATCAACTTTGGTCAGAAATCTTGGTGTAACGTTTGATTACCAGCTGACCTTCAAAGACCACATCGCAAAGACTGCTTGATCTTGCAGATTTGCATTGGTTGCACAGGTTTACATCAGAAAGATCAGGCACTTTCTTACAGAGCATGCTGGACAATTTCTTTTCCAGGTCCTTGTCATTTCTAGGCTGGACTACTGCAATGCACTTCTGGCTGGACTTCAATCAAGCACAAATCAAACCTCTACAAATGATTCAGAATGCAGCAGCATGACTGGTCTTCAATGAACCCAAAATAGCCCATGTAACACCTCTCTTTATCTCTTTGCACTGGTTACTGGTTGCGGCTCGCATCAAGTTCAAGACATTGATGCTTGGATATAGAACAGCCTCAGGCTCAGCACCCACCTACTTCCACTCACTATTGTGAATTTACATTCCCTCCAGAAGTCTGAGATCTACTAGTGAACAACGCCTTGTGGTAACATCACAGAGAGCCACAAAATAACTATGAAGAAAATTTTAATTCACCATTCCTGGCTGGTGGAATGATCTTCCCATCACCATCTGACTTAATCCTAAAAAAATAAAATAAAAAATAAATAAAAAACTAAGAAAACCTTTGCTACTCTTTACTTAATCCCCAGTCTAGCTAGTACTTATTTGAACAACATGTGAAACTTGGTATAAAGAGTCATTCCTGTGTCTTTTTGCCTCTTTAAGATTAATCACTTGATATATTCCAAAATTGTAAGGCACTTCGGATAAAAGTGTCTTCTAAATGAATAAATGTAAATGTAAATACTAATGCTAATACATATGCACATATTTTGCACGAGTGGGGGGGAGGGGTATGTATATTGAAACATATGTCATTACACATTGTCATTAAACATTTTTAATTATTGTTGCAATGCATTACATTTAAAATATATTAACTTCATATGTAGTGTTTAATAACAAACTGCAGTTAAAATTAGAATCATGTAATCTACATTTGATTTACTGTGTTAGTAACACATCAGAATTATTGTCCTTCTTTAAAGCAGAACAAAAATATTCAAACGATTATTCGATTAATCTAAACATCTAAATTGCTGTCAAATGATTAATCACGATGTAACAACATTGAGTTTTACATAGTAATTAACTCAAATGATATATAGGGAATTTGAATAATTAATCAAGAATTTGATTAATATATATCTCAGATGACAGTTACATTTAATTTTATTGATTATGAAAAATAGCTCAATTGCCAATACCAATACTAATCACAGGGCACTGTAATTTACTCATTAATATGTCAATATTACATTCTTCATATCAATTATTGTGATCTCTTACTGTAAATTACTGCAGATCAAACCGTGGTATGTCCAGCACACCACTGTAGACCTATCAATTTTCAATAAAGTTATCACGCCTTATAATTCAAGGAAAAGTATTCTCTGGCCATGAAAATATTATCCTATCCTTATGATAAATTTAGTTTCTAAATTTAGAGCTTGTAGCTAAAGATCAGACACATCTCAGTGACTCGTAATGTGAGTGGGGTGGAGTCCAAAGCCAATCATTTTATATATGGGTTTTTAATAATTCAACTAGTAATACATCAAACTACAAATCACACAGAGTAAATATGCGTACGAAAATACAGACAATAAACATTTACAAGACACAACGGAATCCAAATAAAAGAGAGAGAGAGAGAGAGAGAGAGAGAGAGCGAGAGAGAGAGAGAGAGAGAGAGAAGTGTAGAAAGCGAGAGAGATCACAGAATGAGCTCAGGTATGAAAATCAGTCAGTAAACCTTAGTGGAACCAACAACGAATCAAATAATAGCAACACTTTAAAGCAGCATTTAAATCTCCATAGAAAACGATACTTGCATGGCCCAGTGGGTGAGCGTGGTACCGGCGACGCACGTGTGATGTCACGTGGTCCTTTGAAAACTGCGCGCGTGGGCCGGAGGCCGTGTGACGCGCGCGCAAGCTGCGCTGGATCTTGGCGTGAGCGTGGAGTCACGTGTTCCTTTGTTGCAAAGAGGTGTTCGTTCATCTTCGCGCGGTATTTGAAAGGTTCAACAAACAATGTTCCAGAATTCGTCTTCATTGTGTGGAGAGGCGAATCGTTGAATAAACTTAGTAAAGAAAAGAAAACAAAACAACGAAAATGAAAGTTTCCAAATGAGCCATGAAAATGGCTTTCCTCTCCTCAGTCCTTGTGCTGAGGGGGGAGGAGAACTGAGCGCGGCCCGAGGCCGCGCGGAGCGACGTGTCCGAGAACGGAGAACGGGAAGAAGAGCAAGAAGAGAGCGAAGAGCCAAGAGAGAGGCGGACCTTGTTCGGTCGACTCTTATAGCTTGAGATGTTCACGCCTCTTTTCGCGTGAACCACCCAATGAACATCCGCGATCTGAAGCGGCGGGAAAGTTCCTTTGTCTCTGTTGAGACAACCCCCTGATGATTTAGGGCCTGTCCGATTTCATCAGGAATATTAAAGCAAGTTCATTATTCCAGATTAAATATATTTTTCATTACTTTGCTCTAGATAAATGGGTCTGTCAAAGCATGACGATTAGAACAAGACTAGACATAATATATATATGACCAAAGATCTAATTTTTAGATCGAATTACACATTTAAAGATTTGTTTAACACATGATAACACTGCAGATATTCCCAATTTATATGGGAAACCTCTAATGTACCGCAAAAACAATACTATACACATTAAGACTACATTTGAGTACATTCTATCATTCTTTTGTAAGGATTAGGTTTCCTGTCCTGTGGTCCTGTGAGCTCGTAAAATTTTACGAGCTAACAAGGAGTGTGGGGGTTGCAGAACATTTCTTTTTGAGAAAGTATAAGATTGAAATCAAGCATTTCCACTTATAAGTCAGCACTTTAACCATTTACCCAGGATTAACCATTTTATGCAATACACAAACATATAAAATACATATTTAATAAAGGACTTACAAAAGTAAGGAACAAAAAGAAAGGTTTCTTTTTGTGTGTGTGTGTGTGTGTATGTTAAGGAATTTGGTTTCAGGTATCCTTTGAGGCTCGCATGGGTATCGTAAAGTAATTTAAGTCCAGCCAGGCTGGTATTTAGTACCAACAGTCTGAATTTACAAAACAGAATTTAACCCATGAATCGCTGACCTGCATATCTGTTACATCTCCCCCTTTACGTCAGATGAAGTCCCTGTGTGGACATCATCGGACGGCAATCATCCGGATGGGCAGATGACAGGTGAATCGTGATGGTCATGCAGCAGGTGGGTCATGATGACAGGTGGTTCCTGAAGCTGAGGATTCAGCTTGGTGAGGTTCGGTATTGTCTTTCACTTTGCGTCCCTTTTCCGGGGATTCCATCGGAGACCTCCAGCCACAGTTGTCGTGAGTTTGGCTGTAGAGGTTTGCATCTCGTTGAGTATCCTGTATAGGATGAAGGTCACGCCAAGAGTAAGGGCGGGACCAATGACGGTGGAGATGCACCGTGCAGTGTCGGCAGCAGTCCAGGCTAGGACCGCAGATGACTGGTTCAGAATGGGCTGTCGAGACAGTGCTTGGAGGGCTGTATCGACAGGAGTAATGTCAATGTGTTGGGTGGTACCTTTCAGTACTTGGTCCAGCAGGTTGGCACGGGTGGCGGTGTCATGCTGGTCGTAGGTCAGCATAGCTGAGCGCACAGGAGTGTTGACGAGCCATCTGTTACCCACAATCTCTGCTTGCGTTTCTGTGACTTGTGTACGAGGCTTGGCTTCGGCAGGGCAGCGCGTATCGCTGACCCAGGGTTGCAGCTCGCAGATTCCTTCAGAGTTGTGTCTGAGGAAGGGTTTGCTAAGGCAGAGATAATGAATGTCTTTGGTTAAAGTACACATGTGCATGTTTGGGGCCAGGTACAGCTGTGTGTTGCTGTCGTGGTAGGCCACCACATTTGGAATGTGTGTTTTGGTGTGGGTGTTGCTCTTCCACATCCTGACACTGACAATGTCTTTAGGTCTGTAGACTTGGTTTGACTCGCTGATGAGTTGGTTCAGGAGCACGTTCACTTCTCCCTGTTTGGGGTTTGCGTGCCGTAGGAAGGCGCTATCCAGAGAGTTGGCCAGGTGCATTTGTAGCAGGTCAGCTGGCATGGTGATGGTGTAAGACAGCACAGTTAACACAAGGCTTAAGGGTATCATGTATGGTGGGGTTTTACTCGTGGTTAGGCTGTCTTTGGAGGAGCTAACCTCCCACAGCATGGCTGTTGTTAATGCTGTTAACAGCTGAGTCTGGGTAAAGTCCTTCTGGAAGGCAGTAAACAGTGGTTTCAAGGAGTTTACAGTCTGGTTCGCTGCATTGACACTGGACATAACAATGTTAAACATTCTGGCGGCAGCAGCGGCTCTAAGCAAAGCTCCCGGGAACTGTTTGGAGCGGTGGTGGTGTCCACCTAACTCCATTTGTGTAACCGTCACTTTCTCATGTTGGCTGAACAGGTGTTTGACATCGGCCTCAGTGTGAGTGAGGGAGTCCTCTCTCCATCGGAACCTTGTACAGCTGTATTCGGTTACAGTGCTGGGGTAGTGTGCCCTGTCATCGGTAGTCAGGAGTCTCAGCGGTTTTCTCGGTGGCAGCTGTCCTCTCTTTGGCTGACAGCACAGCACGGCAAACCACAGCAGCATCCTGGTAGAGATAATAGGGAGAGAGAGAGAGAAAGGGGAGAAAGAAACAAACAAGGCCTGTCTTTGGTTGGACAGGACAGTCTCTTTGCTTCGTGGGCGGCGACTGGGTTTAGCTCGCCCTCGCCCATGTTTTGCCACATCTTGCTGCTGGCATGACGCTTGCCTCAGTGTTGTGTCAGTGGCTCTGGTGCTGCGTGGTGCAGCACATGCTGCGTCATGGAAATATATTGGCAGTATCCCCCTTTTGCTCCGTGGCATTACACGCCCTGGCATTGTGATGTCAGACGGTGCACAACCCACAATATTGTTCTGTGCACGCAGCATGGTTTGTGTATCATGCAGTGGTCTGGGGCTTTGGTTGTCAGTGACTGTAGACTGGTTGCCAGGGTGGATGGAGGGGTCTGAGAGGTGGTAAAACAAAGTCATTATCAAGGTTTCAGAAGCCCGCATGTCCGCTATGTTGGTCTGTGTAGACAACGGAGCCTGCGTAAGCGATTCTGAGGTAGGCAGTTTAGCTAGTAAAGTTCTTGTGCTGTGTGTAATCACTTCAACCTTGAATGTGGGTGGGTGGGTTGGGAGTGACCACAGAATGTTGTTTAGTGTGCCAGTTTTGGCAAGGGTGTCAGTGTGATCTTTAAAGTCCTCGTCTAGACTTGGTAACTTTGAGTGTCCTTTTTCCTTCTTCCAGTACACGATCACATTGTGTGTTTTTGTGATGTTATCACATTGCTGGAACAGGTGTTGGTGTTTGACATGCTTGTTTGCAAGTGTGAGTCCGAGTTCCACACATTCAGGTGAGGATTGGAAGAAACCCAGCGTGTGGTGTAAGGTTTGACCACCTTGCAGGTTGAGCCGAACAGCGACCCCTTTGGTGTAAGCTGGTACCACCGTACCCTGTTTGTTGACTAAGGTACAGAGGCTTGAACTTGGGCCTGTTGTTAGGGCGTTGTACTCATGGCTGGCTGCTGGGGTTCCCGTGACCTCTGTGACCTGACCGTCTGGCTCTGTGGGAGTTCCCGTGACCTCTGCGACCTGACAGTCTGGCTCTAGCAACCTGTGTGGCTGGAGAGAAAGAGGTTCTCGCACTTGAGCAAAGTCTTTTAGCTGTTTGAAGTTCAGAAAAGGGTCAAAGTGTTCTAGCAGGTCTTTGTCGATGAGCAATGTATGAGTGTTCATTGGTGGGACATACATGGGATGTATTAGACTCATCGGAACGAATGTCAGGTGAATGGAAACAACCTGTTCAAACTGGATGTCATCCTGTCTGTACACCTGTACATTCAGTTCATAAGTTTGAGGTGTAAGAGTTCGATCTTGTCTCTTAGCTTCAAATTGGAGTCTTTTGAAAAGGTAAGATGAGATCACCGTCAGGTTTAATCCTGTGTCGATCAGGTCTTCCCTGTTGACTCCTTTTTGACCCACCCCCTTTTTGACAGGGCTGCCCAGGAATGTTGGCATTAGGGCAGGTGGGACGATCGGTGGGTGATGAGGACCGGTCTTGTGTAGCTCGCTGCGAAGGCAGGTAGTCAAAACAGCATTTTCTGGTACCTTGTGTTTGTGGTACCTGGTGTGAGGACCTGTGCTGTCTCGTTCAGTTAGCTGTAGCTGTTGACTGTGGAGCTCAGGCAGTGTTCTGGGTGCTTGGCTCATCTTCCTTGCGAGTATTCATGTGAAGAAGATCTTTCAGCACCCTCAGGATCTCTGCTGTCTCAGACGTGGCTGCACTGTGTTGCCCTCTGCTGGCTTGGAATGGTATTGACTCTCTGTAAAGATGTCTGTGACTGTGGTGTTGTAGAGCGCCATCTAGGGTTAACTCCAAGCAGTGCTCAGAGACAGAGACGTTGGGGTTTTTCACAGTCTTTTCACAAATAGTCTTTTGCTTGGTGCAAGCTTTGTGGGCTAAGTTCCGTAACTCTTGTGTAGTCCTGTTACGGGGACACGCTGGGACTCTGAGATGAAAACTCCAACTAGCATGTAGGTTTAGGAGGGACAGAGTTTTTAAGTTGAAATCCTGTTCCATACCTGGTTCGTTGCATGCTCCGAAGTAGGTGTTTCGTAGCTGACTACAGAAAGTCTGTGGGTTTTCAAATCGGCCCTGTTTGAGGTCCATAGCAATAAGGAGCCCATGATCTGAGTTTGGATCAGAGAATTCAAGAATCAAAGTCTGTAGCAGTTGCTGGTAGTACGCTTTGACAGTCTCTGGTTGACGATCCAGAAAGCAATGCACATCACGGCTGGCCGTGATTTTTAACAGGTACAATGTGTTCACATCTGTCACGTTGGCGACAGTTTGCAAATGAAAGTCAATGGCTTGTAAAGAAGCATGAACGTCATGTCCTCCTGCAGGATCTGGAATGAATGTAGAGATGCTTCTGGCTAGCTTGTGAAGTTCTCTGTGAGCAGTGCAGGGTTTGGTGACATGCGTTCTCTGGAAGGGTTCTCTTCCCTCCGTTGTTGACAGATGTTCTTGTAAGCTGGCTGGTGATTTCCTTAGAAGGGAGATTACACCCCCTTTTCCAGCTCTGGGTTCTTGGCTGAAAGGGTTGGAGTGGCGGCCCGGGAGAAATTTTGTGGTGTGCGTTTCTCCGATCCAGCCACTCTGTAACCTGTGAGATTGTCTCAGTTCGGTGTGAACAGTGTCAAGTTCATCTTGGAGCTTGTTGAATTTAGCTCGGGCCGCTTGCAAGTGTGTTTTGCAGGCCCAGGTTTTATAGTCTCTTTCTTTCAATTCAGTCTCTGCTCCTTTTAGGAGAGCGTCACCTTGCTAGAGTTTTTTGTTGAGGTCTTTTCTGGCTTCTCTCTCCAGCTGTTCTCTTTGATCTGTGTCGAGGCGAAGATCTTGCAGGGCATTGTGAAGTCTTTCACCTCCTTTCTGTAGCTCTGGATCTGTGTCGTCCTCTTTCTCGCGCTGGTTCTGGGTCTCGAGGAGAAGCTGATCAAGATGACTCTGGGTTGGGGCCTGGTCCTTCCAGGCCTCCTCCGCGATGTTGCTCCGTTCACTGAGCCGTGCCTGGGTGACGAGAATGTGAACTAGGCTTCCGAAGATCCTGGCGAGTTCTCTGTAGTAGTCGCTTTGGTTTGGATCGCGTGCCATCAGTTCATCTAGCTCGGTGTCTAGTTGCTCTGGGTGCTGCAGGTTACTGGCATCCTTGGGCAGGAAGGGGGTCGTCACTGCTTTCAACCATGTCAAGAGGTTGCCCCCGTGGACTGCTGGACTGGATGCCTGGAACATCCTGATTCTCTGTCGGTGAGAGAAGCACAGCACACACACACAAAAAGACCAATGCAAGTTCGTTCTACGTTTAACGAGCTATATTCATACGGGCTGTGCCGTTTATGAGAATTTTGGGGCTGACTGATGCAAACAGTCAGACAGTTAAGTAGCCAATTAACTTGGGTCAACGAAGGACCTGAAATGGAGATTTGACAGGCAGTAGCCTAGCGGGTCGTGTGATGACACCGGCTGCTGGTGGTCGCTCTACTATTTAACTTCGTTGGTGGCTCCCAGGATACTGTCTCTATGTGAAATGAAAGAAACAAATCACAACAGAACAGAGGGTAGAAAAGATCAAAGTGAAACACAACACTTGAAATGAGATGAAAACAATAGAAACACAATGTGTTAGTGGGAATGAGGAGGCCTAAGCCTACTGCTAGGTTTTAAGATAGGGCCAACAGGTGAGTTGGGTAGGAAACCTAGAAATATGGTGTGGCTTAAAGAAGCAAAAGGGTTAAACACTTAAAATATATCCGGGGGAATATCTAATATTCTGTGGCTTATAATAAGTGGATAGGTTTTATCACTTTTGGTTCACCTGGTTGAATTGAAGTCATTCAGGTGGGAACCAGTGGCTTGGTCAACCTCCCCGGTGCTCCCCAAACACTGAACCGCAGTGTCCCCGGTCCTCCGTTACTCTGGCGTGTCGCAGGACAGCACGGCTTGTGACTTTTAGCACAACCTTTGGAGTGCCAAAATTGCTGATGTCTCTTGAGACAAGAGGGACCGAGTTTCACTCGCAGCCAGTATCGGTAACACCGGTCGGGCAGCCTTGCTCACTGGAAACCTGAGATGACTGTCCAATCACCAAGGGAGTTCTACAATCAAATACACAAAGGATGAACAAAGGAAACTTAAAGTTAATTAAGGTTTGGTTTGTTTAACATCAATTGAGTAACTATATGTAGAGAGGAAAGGTAACAGCTTTACCTAATCATGATAAAACAAAACAAAGGAATTTATGATAATAATGGTAATTATCAAAATAACCTAAGTCAAAAGAGAGAAGCAAAATAATAAACATCAAATAATAAAAAAAAAACAGGAATGAAACAAGAGAGAAGGAGTAGCTGGTTTTCACCACAAAGGGGGGGGAAGTACTGCTTCTCTGTCTTTAACCTGCTGAGCAGAAAACTTAATTCAAATTAAAAATTCAAAACTGGTTTAAATCAAAATTTAAAATAAGCATGTATGAATTAAAAAGGAAAATCTGAATAATATCCTATAATAACCATTGATAGCTTGTAAGTTATCATTAATGATCATGAAATTAATCAAACAGTGTGAGATTAATCAAAGAGGGTAAAAGTGGACATGCAATTTCAAAACAGAATGGAAAAGACAGAGGTCTGTTAGTCGATTTAACAGGAGACTGCCACTAGATGGCTTACCTTCTAAGTGGGTCAATCAGTGGTTGACCTGACACATCTAGATTTCCACTATTAACAATTACATTTTAATTCAAATCATGTTTGAACTAAACTCAAAGTAAATGTAAACAGTCAAAGGCAGGGAACATTCTTTTGTTTCCCTGTAATAATATTCGCACGAGCAAAGCTGTAAATGCAAATAATTATCAAGAATTTAGACAGCTTATTCAATACATCACAATGGAAAAAGATTAGCAATCAGAGCGCATTATCTGAAACGGCCACGGGATGGCGACTTTGCACTCATGCAAGCTGGAATCAGAAAGCAGGGCGTAACCTGAAATTTCTGAACCACGCTTTCCCTCTGGTGTTTAGATAGCGGAATTACAATTTCAATATGACTTAGAAATTATCTGATCGTTTGTCAGGCTGATTTTCTGCATCAAAATCACAAGTAACAAACCAAAGGTTTTAATCTCTGAGGTGCTATATTAACATAGGTTGAAGAAGGATCCGTTCACTTCCAAAACACAACTGTAATAAAAACAGTAATTTTCCAACTGTTGCCTCCAATAAACATTTATCAAAATAGCACTTATGATTTAAATGTTTTAGGTTTAAAAATCGGGTAGCTAAGCCAATTTTAGACCAGGAGTTTTTATCGTTTTATTTTTGAATATTACTGTGGTTCACCACGAATTCAATAACGATATTTAATAACAAGGCCTTTTTAACTGAATCAGAGGAACATCGCTCAGGTTCAGATTTACATGTTGCAACTATTAAAAGATTTCTTTATCTTTTAATTATTCATATTAAAATGTTTTCACTGTAAAAAGATTTTGGTCTTTCTTAACAGGATACTTTTAACATTATACTGCAGATTACGTTCATTAAAATTAACAGTGACTATACTGTTAAGTTTCTATAAATACCTAGGTGCTTACTGACCAGCTTTTTGCCTCAGTCAGTTAGGAGTGAGTTCGCGTCTTGCGACTTATCTCACAAGTAACGTTACATAATTTCATAGCGCACGTGCAGAAATTATTAAAAACCATATACACAGATTGATTGCTCACAAAACAAAGTTTGAAATGCCCGCGTTATCTCCACCAAAATGTAACAACAATGAGTTTTACATAGTAATTAACTCAAATGATATATAGGGAATTTGAATAATTAATCAAGAATTTGATTAATATATATCTCAGATGACAGTTACATTTAATTTTATTGATTATGAAAAATAGCTCAATTGCCAATACCAATACTAATCACAGGGCACTGTAATTTACTCATTAATATGTCAATATTACATTCTTCATATCAATTATTGTGATCTCTTACTGTAAATTACTGCAGATCAAACCGTGGTATGTCCAGCACACCACTGTAGACCTATCAATTTTCAATAAAGTTATCACGCCTTATAATTCAAGGAAAAGTATTCTCTGGCCATGAAAATATTATCCTATCCTTATGATAAATTTAGTTTCTAAATTTAGAGCTTGTAGCTAAAGATCAGACACATCTCAGTGACTCGTAATGTGAGTGGGGTGGAGTCCAAAGCCAATCATTTTATATATGGGTTTTTAATAATTCAACTAGTAATACATCAAACTACAAATCACACAGAGTAAATATGCGTACGAAAATACAGACAATAAACATTTACAAGACACAACGGAATCCAAATAAAAGAGAGAGAGAGAGAGAGAGAGAGAGAGAGAGCGAGAGAGAGAGAGAGAGAGAGAAGTGTAGAAAGCGAGAGAGATCACAGAATGAGCTCAGGTATGAAAATCAGTCAGTAAACCTTAGTGGAACCAACAACGAATCAAATAATAGCAACACTTTAAAGCAGCATTTAAATCTCCATAGAAAACGATACTTGCATGGCCCAGTGGGTGAGCGTGGTACCGGCGACGCACGTGTGATGTCACGTGGTCCTTTGAAAACTGCGCGCGTGGGCCGGAGGCCGTGTGACGCGCGCGCAAGCTGCGCTGGATCTTGGCGTGAGCGTGGAGTCACGTGTTCTTTTGTTGCAAAGAGGTGTTCGTTCATCTTCGCGCGGTATTTGAAAGGTTCAACAAACAATGTTCCAGAATTCGTCTTCATTGTGTGGAGAGGCGAATCGTTGAATAAACTTAGTAAAGAAAAGAAAAGAAAACAACGAAAATGAAAGTTTCCAAATGAGCCATGAAAATGGCTTTCCTCTCCTCAGTCCTTGTGCTGAGGGGGGAGGAGAACTGAGCGCGGCCCGAGGCCGCGCGGAGCGACGTGTCCGAGAACGGAGAACGGGAAGAAGAGCAAGAAGAGAGCGAAGAGCCAAGAGAGAGGCGGACCTTGTTCGGTCGACTCTTATAGCTTGAGATGTTCACGCCTCTTTTCGCGTGAACCACCCAATGAACATCCGCGATCTGAAGCGGCGGGAAAGTTCCTTTGTCTCTGTTGAGACAACCCCCTGATGATTTAGGGCCTGTCCGATTTCATCAGGAATATTAAAGCAAGTTCATTATTCCAGATTAAATACATTTTTCATTACTTTGCTCTAGATAAATGGGTCTGTCAAAGCATGACGATTAGAACAAGACTAGACATAATATATATATGACCAAAGATCTAATTTTTAGATCGAATTACACATTTAAAGATTTGTTTAACACATGATAACACTGCAGATATTCCCAATTTATATGGGAAACCTCTAATGTACCGCAAAAACAATACTATACACATTAAGACTACATTTGAGTACATTCTATCATTCTTTTGTAAGGATTAGGTTTCCTGTCCTGTGGTCCTGTGAGCTCGTAAAATTTTACGAGCTAACAAGGAGTGTGGGGGTTGCAGAACATTTCTTTTTGAGAAAGTATAAGATTGAAATCAAGCATTTCCACTTATAAGTCAGCACTTTAACCATTTACCCAGGATTAACCATTTTATGCAATACACAAACATATAAAATACATATTTAATAAAGGACTTACAAAAGTAAGGAACAAAAAGAAAGGTTTCTTTTTGTGTGTGTGTGTGTGTGTATGTTAAGGAATTTGGTTTCAGGTATCCTTTGAGGCTCGCATGGGTATCGTAAAGTAATTTAAGTCCAGCCAGGCTGGTATTTAGTACCAACAGTCTGAATTTACAAAACAGAATTTAACCCATGAATCGCTGACCTGCATATCTGTTACAACGATCCAAGATAAAAGTTTTTGTTTACTTGTGTGTGTATTTTTATTATGTATATATCAAAATACACATACTGCATATATTTTGAAAATATTTAAATGTATTTACATGTATATTTTTATTCATATAATTTATATTAAATATAAATATATTTCATTTATAAACAACATATTATTCTTTCTATATTTATATTAGGGCTGTCGGTCGATAAAATTGTTTTGCCAATTAATTGCATGGTGTCCATTAATTAATCTAGTTAATCACAAAATAAATTTGACTGTGAAAACACCTACAAAAGATTATTTAAAGCTATTTTTGTGTTAAATGAGTAAGTATCAAGTAGACATTACAAACTGAAACTTTAAAAATAAATATTTTATTTGATTTAACATAAAATGTATTATACATAAACATTTAGACTACAACTATCACTTTAATGTTTGTATTTGTATTATTGTATAATGAAATTATACTCTAAATAAGAAACTAAATCTGCCAATTCATTCAAATGGTTGATTCATTCAAGAATTAAGACACACACACACACACACACACACAGAGGATATATATTTTATTCTTACTGAGTGAAAGGATCTGCTCAAATGAGAGCCTGTTTAGAAAGGTCAACAAAATGAGATAGAATATTGTAAAGAAATGCCTTTTTTTATTCAGAAGATTTTCTCCTCTTTGCTTTCAGCAGGACATCAGCCCACAGCGCTGCTTCACACAGAGTGGCCTGCTGGACAACAAATGTGCATCCTACACTGCTCCAAGCCTGCACCAACTGCTCTCTGCCATCCACCTCACCCACCTACTCTGGCTGGGCCGCCCAGGCCATTCCCCCCCAGCAGCGCACCAGAGCAACACAAGGCTGGATGTGTTTGCTGTGTGAGCATGAGCTACTGTAATCAGCCACCCCCACCCCATGTGTGACCGTCCTTGAGAAGGTGGCCCACCAACATGGCAAAAGCTTTAGAGGAGGATGGAAATTTGCCCCTTTTCTTTTTGCCTGATCACATAAAATCTCAAATATGTTGGGGTTATGCTGACCTGATCAAGTGTCATTGGCTGGATCATGCACACAAATCAAACCAAAGGAAGACCTTTCTACATCTTTAACAAAAGACTAACCAACTAAACAGCTAATCTGGATTTGGGCCGATCACACTGTGATTTTCTATCCACAGGCACTTCAGTGCTCCTGTGGCCAAGATCAGTCCCTACTGTCCAGTTCACACCTACCTCCACCTTCTTACCTTATCCGACTGCCTTCTGGAAAATGTCTCTGTGGAAATCAACAATATTAATGACTGTGAATCAAATCTGCCAGGAAAAACAAAACAAAACAAAGCACACCTTTTTATATTTACGAACCACAAGGCCAGGTTACAAGGACCTACTAGCTTTTATGCTCATGCTTAATAGCATCCCATTCTCTACATATTTAAATTTATGGATGGCAATATAGCAGGGACATGTGCCTAGAAACAACACCCCGAAGAGCATAGTCCCCGCTCCATTACATAGCATAATAACACTGACAGCTGAGCGCAGATAACCCTGCAGCCCCGTCTCACTGCATCTTTACAGATGGCCATTAACAGCAGAATGTGGGCCCTTTTTTCAAGGGAAAATATATTTAAAGCTTCTCAAATCAGGCCTTTGTTTTTTGACAAATGCTGGTTTATAGGGAATTACTGTCCAGATATACACAAACTTCATAGGAGACTGCAACAGAATGGGTTTCAGCAGAACCAACTGAAAATGTAAAGCTTCTATCTCTACTAAGCAAAATGGAACATGCTTCACCAGCAGAGAGGCAATTCTGTTCTGACACATTTTCCTTTTCAATAAAACACACCAAAACATGAATAGGAATGAATAAATGAATGAATAAAGAACAGGTAAGGGAGATAACCACATAAGACCCTTGACTACAGTAAATCTGTTATTTTCCTCAAACACACAAACATTCCACCCTGAAATTTTGCTCCGTTTTTTTAACACTCAAACTGAAATATTTAAGCACATTTATGTTTTAAAACCCTGTTTTATCCTTGACTATATACAAGAGTCATATTCCAGTAATACAAGTTACATGGTCACACTTAATAGCAATTCCCAAAATTGGCATTGAAGTTGAATTGAAAAATGTTTAGCCACTTCTTACAAATCCAAAACAGTCTTACCTAGCATATGATTAGCCACATGGACCTGAATGTCCCATTTACTGTAGAAGACCATCTGACACTTGATGCACTGGTAAGTCTTCTTCTAAAGAGTGGGAAAGAGAAACACCAAATAGTAATTAATTGTGTTGGAGTATGATGCTGATGTATGATGTCCCTTATAATGTATAATATAATTGCACTCCTTTTGGAAACCCTTTATTTTGATAGTCCCCCATCAATGAGAGTTAGTTGACATGTTGTAGCAAAGTTACGTAGAGTCAACAGAATGTCTAAATGAGACCATCAAAATAACCATTATTATGTAATTGGTATAAACCAATAAAAAATCCCAATATCACTATTTATATACTAATGGCAAATACTGAGCATGCACTGTAGGTTTACTGAAAGGCACACCTTACCTCGTCACTTTGGCTTGGGCTAACTCGTGACAAGGGGGAGCCATTGGGGGTCTGTAACAGAGCAGCTTCTGGTGTTTGGTCTCTGTGCACTGTCTGTAGGTGAGCTTGAAGCTCTGCCTCTGACTCGAATTTAACATTGCAACTGGTACAGCGGGTCTTGGAAACGGAAGGTGATACTGATGAAGACGATGAGGAAGAACAGGCAGTCTTTCCCTTTACAGGACCAGGGCTAAGGCTTTCCCCATGGGTCCATCCAGCAGCAGGACCCATCGAGGTTTGAGCCCCTTGATGCAGTGGCTTCCCTCCATTTACACTCGAACTCTTGCTACCAGCGACACTGACACATAGCGTGCAAAGACCATATGTCAAACCATTAATGTCAAGTTTCACCAAGTCCTGCTTAGAGTGGAACTCTTTGAGACATGCAGCACACCTGACAAATTTTTGACTTTGAAGTTCTGTGGCAGCTGAGCATGCAGTTGGTTGATTCATAGATGCCACTCCAGTCTTTTGCATGTGAAAGGTGCCGTGGATCTTGAGTTCTAGAGTTGAGGTGACGGTCTGCATGCAGACCACACAGCGGAAGCCAGTCAAAGAATTGCGCAAATCGGGATGCATCTGACAATGTTCCAGGAAGTCTTCCTCACTCTGTAGCGGTAATTTACAGATCCGGCAGCTTCCGGTGTCCAGGCTTTTACTGTGAGTGACCTTGTGTTCTGTAAGAGTAAGTAGGGAAGGGAAGCGCTCTCCACAAATGGGACACATGTAGTGTTTGACAGGCCCTAAGTGCGTTTGCATATGCTCCCGAAGTCCTCCCTCCGAGAAAAAGGTTCTAGAGCAGACGTTGCATTTGTGGTTTCCTTTGATCATTTCTGCCTTCCTCTTGTGTATAGCACTCTCTCCAGGACGAATGTTATGGTCACGAAGTTGGTGATTGGTTAGAAGAGACTCCATGGTATAAGATGCACCACAGATGTCACAGCTATACATGATCTCTGAGGTATCAAAATCTTCTTCGCTGCCATCTCGACTGTTATGTGACTCCCCTGCAACAGTTCCTCCATGGCTGTTGGTCAGAAAGGCCTGTAAGTCTCCATCATCTTTGGCAACAGAATCACCGCTACCATACGTGGATCCATTGGTGCTGCAGTTCTGGGTCTTTCCCTCAAACACACAGTGCTTTTCACGAAGGTGGCGTTCTAGCAGATAAACAGCATGGAAGGCTTTGCAGCAAAAGTGACAATTATACTTCTTGCTATGGGTAGTAATGTGACACTGCAGCTCTACTTCGGTACCAAATGACTCACTGCAAAAGATGCAACGGTGTGAACAACCCTGGTTTTCAAGGTGACTATGTTTGACATGCATTTGAAGGTCAGCCTCATGCCTGAAATCCCAGTTGCAGGAAGTACATCGGTATACCTTTTTCTCATTACTGTGCTTCACTGCAAGATGGAGTTGAGTTGATACTTTCGAGTCGAACACCTCCTGGCAGAGAGTGCAGCGAAAAAACATAAAGGTGTGCATATCCAGAAGGTGCTTCTGCAAGTCATCCACAGATGTGAACTGCTTGTCACAGCTCTCACAGATGTAGTATGTGGACATGATGGTGAAATGAACAGTCACATGTTTCAGAAGAGACTCTTGGTTAGGAAAGTTCTTGTTGCACTGTGGACAGGTTAGCTGTGGCACGACACCATCAAGGTGGGTCTTTAGGTGTGTCTGGAAAAGGTCTAAACTGGTGTACTTAGCACCACACTGGTTACAGATGAACTCACTTGAACATAAGGAAGTGCTGTTCTGATTGAAAAGTGAGGCCTGTTCTACAGAGACCGGAGATGAGGGGCTCAGGACTCGCAGAGATCTTCTCCCATTGTTGATATAATTGAGAGCAAGAGGGATGTTCTTGTGGTTCTCCTTTATGTGCTTGTTAAGCTTCGTGACACTGTTAAAAATGGGGGAGTTGGTGCAGTATGAGCAGGAGTAGATCTCCACAATGGGATCTTTTGGAGTGACTGCCAGAGGAGAATCAAACTGTACGCTTTCAGAGTCACAGTGCGTCTGTCTGACATGTTCTTCTAGAGTGGTCTCAGTTAAAAATCCCATAAAGCACTTGGGGCAAAAAAATGCATTGCTTTCTTTAGCGACTGGATTAAGAAAGCCATGGGAGCACCGTATGTGCTCTTGCAGAGCATTAAGGTTTCCAAGAACCTCTGGGCAGAAATTGCACTGCAGCTCGTCATCAGACAGGTTAGCCAGTACACCCGAAGGATCCTTAGCTTTGTGGATCTGTTTCAGGTGCTCATTCAAATTGCAAAGGGATGGAAGGATCTCCAAGCAATATTGGCAGGTATGAGCCTGTTCTGGCCTGTCAACATGTTTGGTCTTCAGATGAATCTGCAGCACAGAGAGGCTTGAGAAAACTTGTTTGTTGCAGTAAATGCAGCTGTATTCGATTTTTGGTTGTTTGGAAGATCGCCCATACATGTTATTATGGGTGGCCCTCTTTCTTCTCCCACGTGTCTTGGGCACTGCAGAAGTGGCCTCAACCATGGTCGAACTGTCAACCGAGAGGTTGGAGTCTGGAGTAGTGCTTGAAACAGAAGTATAACCTACAGGCAACACGCAGGGGCTATTGCTGGACTCTGGGAGTTGGTGGATATCCATGTGAGTGTAAAGCTCCTCTACAGTAGGGAATTGCTCAGAGCACACAGTGCATGTGTTGATGTTTGTATCTCTCCCATGCACCTGATTGATGTGGCTCAGAAGTGTCCCTTCATCACTGAATGGCTCGTGGCAGTAGATGCACCGCAGGCCAGGTTCGAGACTCCCTCCTGGAGAAGAGCACTCTGGGTGGCTTTCTGCAATGTGCTTCTGCAGTTCCTCAGGCATGTCGAAACCCTCCTCACAGCGGCTGCATTTGCGAGTCTCTTTTAACCTCCACTCTTGAGGGGACCTTGTATTCGCTCCATCCTTCCCACGTTCATGCACCTGCATGTGTCCGTGAAGCGAGTTGGTGGACAAGAACCCCCGGCGGCACACTGGGCATTTATGGGGCTTGTTGGCAACGTGTGTTTTCATATGGATCTTTAGATGATCGCTGCGTGAGAAAGCAGAGTCACAGTCTCCACAGTGGTACTTCTTGTCACCTGTGTGAAGCTTGATGTGTCGGTCACGGCTGCGCTTGTGCTTGAACAAGCGACTGCAGAATGTGCAGCTGAAGGGAAGTTTATCTCTGTGACTCTGCTCGTGGCACTTAAGGAAGCTCAGGCGACTAAAGGATTTTGCACAAAACTGGCATGGGTAGGGTAGGCCTGCACCTCCTTTATCTTCACCATATTCATAGTCATCGATATGGCCTGGAGACGTGTGGTCTTTACTGGATGGCGATGATGCAGGCCAAGAGCAGGATGGGTCATCTTCTATATCAGTTCCATCTGTCAAAAAAACCAGAAGATAAGACAGAATGCATTACCTTTTTACTGTTTGGTGGTACACATATGCAACAATATGTCTCTTTTGTAACAAACTGTATTTGTGAGAAATCTATCCATTCAAAATTATATTAGTTTTGGTACGCATTTACTATTGTACTGATAATTACTGCTACTCTAACTAAGCTGGTCTTTGAAACTATCATCAGGGCCTACAGAAATTATATTTAATTTGCATGCCTGCCTTAATTTCGAAGTTGTGGCCCAGTGGTTAGAAAGATTGACTCCTAACCCTAGGGTTGTGGGCAATAACACGACTTAGGTGTGCTTGAGCAAGGCATCAAACCCACAACTGCTCCCCGGGCACCGCAGCATGAATGGCTGCCCACTGCTCCGGGTGTGTGCTCACATTGTGTGTGTGTGTGTGTGTGTGTGCACTTCGGATGGGTTAAATGCAGAGCACGAATTCTGAGTATGGGTCACCATACTTGGCTGAATGTCACGTCACTTTCATTTTCACTTTCATTTCCTTCAACAAAAATGGATTCATTATGCATTAGTCAAATACTTGTTTAAGTAAAGTATGTTGTAGAAAACATTACTTTCCTAACTGTTCTTATTTGTATGCAAAAGTTTCCATAAATCTGCTTTGAAACAATGTATATCCTTATGTGTCCTTTTCAAATAAACCTGACTTTAACACTAAGTTCAGTCATGTTTTTAATAATTTGCTCTGTACATGAGTGGTTCTAATGTGTTGTGGAGATTTCCTTGAAGTATACATCCAAAAATGTGTGTAATCAATTCAAAGGTTGCTTAAAGTCAGCTATGGGAATGACAAACTTAAGTGCCATTTGTGTACAAATTCTCCACCTTGAACAGTATGTTCCAAGACAATCACTGTCAGACTTGTAAATCCCTGGTGTGAAAAAGTAAGTACACCCCATGAAATGTGTAGCTATATAATAGTCAACATTTGAGGTGGATCAAAAAAGTTTTGGTTTTAGGACAACTTTGATGAAAGGTTTTGATCTGTATGTATGTATATTTATTTAAATACTTGATATTTTCTGGAGTCTGGTGTTGAATTTCTATAGTGTGAAATCCACTTCTATGTGTCTGTCAGAACAGATAAATTACCTTTTTAAAATAGATGCAGCATAAAAAGCCTCTAAATGTTGAATATTGTGCACTGCACTCACAATATTTGGGTTATGAACTTTTGCATGCCTATAAAGGATTAACCCATGAGCATTCAGGACTCCATTTAGAAGATTACTGCTGAACTAAATAAAAGGTTATAGTTTTGACATCTATTTAGTTTATAATCAGTTGATTTACTATATGAAGGTCTATGCTTATTAGTGTCCATGTATCCATAAGAAACATATCTGATCAGGGCCAGATGAACACAATGTAACCTAATTATACACGCCTTATTTAAAACCTGCTAGTTTTCAAACAATCCACCAACCCAGCTTTTGTCCATATCCCTTTAAATAACGAAGTGAATTGCCAACCAATAAACTGCCAAGAGTCAGAGCTGAGAAAGAAAAAAAAAACAATGGGGAAATGGCTAGGATTTATGAAACATCTTCAAGCAACCTACTCACATATTCATGTCTCTTCCATTGTTTTTACCTCAGGATCTGCCACGGTAACATGCATTTATGAGCACTTATCCATTGGCAGCATATCTTCAGGAAACAGATAACAATGCAGGCTGACCCGCTGTTCCTCTTAACACACAGCTTTATGCAGCTCAGCCCAAGATACACATTCTGAATAATTCCTCCTGTCCTATATTGACTGCACAGTGTGGAACATTCTGAACTAAAAGTATGAACAAATACTTGTTTTTTTTTATATTGTTCAGACAAAATTTTATCACAAATTTTATGCAATTAAATATGTAAGCAATGTATTCCTGATCAGCAAACTTCACGATTAAACATGAACGTCAGCACTGTCTAGTGCTCACAGACAAGAGTGTGAACACTGACTGACGGGATCAGAGTCAGGGCAAAAAGACAGCATGTTTTTGTCTCTGTAACGTGTCTTGTTTTTTCCTTCCTTCACTCAGACGAGAAATGTGCAGGACGTTAGCTGCCTGAGTAAATAAAAGCCAGAGTCTCATGGGTCCTCATCCCCGGCTCATGGCAGGGGCCTCTGTGTGGCTGCCAAAGGGGATGCTGGTCCTGAAAACCTACACCCGACAGATGAGGGTCTGTCTTTGTTGGCCTGCCAAAGCCTTCCTGAGCATCGCTGTCCAACATCCTGCCACTTCTACAGAGGAAGACCTCCATCTTATGGGCTGACGTTGGTGCTGGGTTTTTAGTCTACAGTATGTAGCTCTCAAAGCAACATCTCTGCACAGCTGGAATCACTTTTGACATCAGCTTCAAGAGTGCTTGGCAATGCAATAATGTACTTTAATAGTCCTGAATATCTGCGGTTGCTTTATCCCACAGTTAAATAAAGGTGCTCCATCATAATATCACATTCATATTCAGAGGCGATTCACAGAAAAAGATGTACACACATATGGAATATGGCATAAGTGAATGTGCTCCACACTGGTCATCTCAAGAGTTTGAAACTTTATTTAACCTGAAATATTCTTTAAACATAAGGTTTAAACATTTAAAAGGCTACTTTATTTGCATAATATAAGACTAGATTGATGTATTGGACTTGAAAGCTCATCTAAAGGCCTCCTCCTCGTATCTCCATCCATCATCATTTCTAACAGGCTACAGCTGAGACGGTTTAATCTTGTTTAGGAGGCCAGTTACTGACTCTTCAGCTGTGATTGCATCATGCTGACCTAAATTCCCGGACCGCTGAGAAAAACATCATCAAGCCAAAAATCACTAGAGAAAGAGTTTGTTCCCATACCAGTTAAATAGTTTCAAAAATTTTCTACCTATTTTATGAGCATTTTATATATATAAATGCTATGAGTTGAATTAAGACTGGCTTTTGTAAGCCTTAAGTGTGTTTTTATGGCATAATTCTATTCTATTGAAAAATGGTTAAATATGGTGTACTGCTAAATGTACTGACAGACATTTATAATAAACAAAAATCTACTAAATAAAAAATACACATTTATAATGATTTGCATTTAGTACATTTTAAATATATTTTATATATATATATATATATATATATATCAAAATTATGATTTATGATCACTGAACCAACCTATATGCATTAATTAAGTCTAATCTTTATGGGTTACAGTAAATCAGATAAATAGCTCTTAAGGTAACAAATGGAGGTGCAATATAGTGAGATCAGAGCTCTGGCGTCTGACATCCACAGCTTCCT